>NC_092800.1:9078576-9381782 GCF_918797505.1 Bemisia tabaci | reverse complement strand
TTACACTATCGAAGATCGGAAAACTGTACTGACCGAATTTTGATACGACTTTTAGTTTCCGAGATTTCGAACTTGTAAAATTTTGACGGCATCCACGATAGACCATATCCTACAGTATGGACCTGGTATCGGATACTGGAGAGTAGGGTCTGATTCCGGAAATTGGATTTTCGGACTTGTAAAATTTTTGGGATCAATAGACCATATCCTCCAGTATGGGTCTGGTATCGGAGACTGGTGAGTGTGCGCTTGGAGATTTGTATCCGAACCTTGTGTTTTGGAATAAGCAACTGGGATTGTATATTGCAATTTCAGTTTGATGGATCGAAAACCTGTAAAATTTTCGGAATCATTAGAACATAGCCTCCAGGATGGGACTGGTATCGGTGACTGGAGAGGAGGGTCTGATTCGGGATATTAAAACATTATCTAAGTCCTACGCTGGAAAATATTTTTGGAAAATTCTCCTCCTCCGATCCATCCCAACCCGACACGATTCTTTTACACTATCGAAGATCGGAAAACCGTACGACCCGAATTTTGAGACGACTTTTAGTTTTTGAGAAAATCCAACTTTCACCTAAGTCGCATGCGTATCTTATATGTATATACGAGTTTTTACGCTTGCTCGAATAAATGGGTTGGTGTTTCACTCTTAACAGGTTGTATGTCCGATTGTAAAAACACATCTATGATATATACCTATCTTATGTGTATGCGCGGTTCTGTTCCTTACGTTGTTTTCAGATTGTGTAAAATATTCGGATTTTCGGACTTGTAAAATTTTCGGGATCAATACACCATATCCTCCAGCATGGGCCTGGTATCGGAGACTGGTGAGTAGGGTCTGATTCGGGAAATTAAAAAATTTTCGGAAAATTACCCTCCTCCGATCCGATTCTTTTACACTATGGAAGATCGGAAAACTGTACAGACCGAATTTTGATACGACTTTTAGTTTTCGAGAAAATCCAACTTTCACCTAAGTCGCATGCGTATCTTATATGTATATACGAGTTTTTTATGCTTGTTTGAATAAATGGATTCTTGAGTTTTACTATTCACCGTTTGTATGTCTGATGTTATAAACACGTCTATGACACATACCTATCTTATGTGTATACACGGTTTTCTTCGTGGCCTTCGTAGACTGCGGTCCTCGCTCCGTCCAGAGTTCAAAATTCATCGTGAAATAGTTGTGTGTTCATGGATCGCACAACGATGTAACGACTGGCTCATTAGTTTCTACGGATCAAGGGTATCAGAAAAACTTAAAAATTGCGGGCAGCCCCCCTCGCGAACCGGATTGTTTAGGAAACTTCAGCACAAGCCTACGGGTCCTCACTCTATACGTCCCGAAATCAATGTTCAACGTGAAATATCCGTTGGTTCATGGGTCGCAGAATCATCTGAGGACTCTAATTCACTTGTATGGATCAAGGGTTTCAGAAAAAAACTTGAAATTTCATTGCGGGCAACCCCCCTCGCGAACGGTATGTTTAGGAAACTTCAGCACAAGCCTGCGGGTCCTCACTCTATACATCCCGAAATCAATGTTCAACGTGAAATATCCGTTGGTTCATGGGTCGCAGAATAATCTGAGGACTCTAATTCACTTGTACGGATCAAGGGTGTCAGAAAAACTTAAAATTTCATTGCGGGTTCTCACCCAGCGGTCGTGATGCTTTAACTCCGTTTCCGTGCTGCGGTCCTCGATGGATGCGTCACGAGATGATCAATATTCAACGTGAAATATCTCTTGGTTTGTGGATCGCAGGATAATCTTATGAATCTTATTCAGTTGTATGGAGTAAGCGGTATACTCGATGACTTCGATTATTTAACACAACTTCATATGAGAATGTCCATGGTTGATGATTTCGATACTATACCACAGATAGAAACGTAACATATCAATAATCGATGGTATTTGCTTAATATGTTGAAAACGGTGCGTCCTAGACGATTTTTGACGAGAACAATCCGCTACATTTCGATTATAAATTCAATGAGAGCACTAGGAAGCCTCTAAAACAGTTAGGAAGCCCAAAATCAATCAATCAATAATTATCTTATTGAAATCCACCGTATTGCTTTCAGGGACGTGTCGTAACCCGCGATGGACCGTTCGATCTAACATTTAAGGTAGGGTAAAAGATCGATATTCAGGTCCAAATTACTTCACACTCGATTATTTTACCATAGTTTTAAATATAGTACCTATATAGTAAGAGTATAGATAAATGTGAAACTCCGAAAATCCATCAGGCCTTCACCGATGCCTCCGCGAATAAAGTCAGGGCCAGAAATACAACCAACCTATGAATTTCAATTACACAGAACAATTTACTAATACAATTGTTACGAACCATCGTTTATCAAGCACGTATTTGACTTAGTTTTTGCATAAATTTACTCATTTACTGTGGAAGAACGCTCATTTATACACATTCTGAGCCATATTGGTTAGAATTGGAATCTACAGACTGGCAGTGAAATTTTGGGCGTTAGAAGTTGGTTAGAAGGGTGCGGCTGCACTTTTGGGTCCAAAACCCTCCATGAAGCGATCTGTCCATACTCTCGCTATAAAGGTACTCTAGTTTTAAATAGGAATACATCAATATTCAATTATTTTGATTCATTACCATAGTTTTTTAATAGGAAAACAGCGATGGTCAATTATTCCGATTCTTCACCGTAACATCAAATGGAAAAATCTAATCAGTTGATGATTGCGAATATTTACCGTGATGGACCACCAGACGAGTTTTCTTAACCAAAATTTCACGTAAACCATGATGCGCACACCGAAAATTACCGAAATATGATTCTTGAGATTTAAATTCAAACTACCCGCTCATGAAAGCTCGCAATGCTCCGCGTGATTCACATCACACGCTAAACGTTATCACGATAGTTTCTGCGATATAAAAATCTTGACACTTTGGATCAGCTATAGCAAATTGTTTACAGTTTGAACAACACATGATGGGAAATGAATACTTATTGCTCGATTGAGAAGCTTGCTGAAAGCGTTGTAGTGCTCGATTTGATTGTCGTAGAGCTTTGAGCAGTTCAAATTCCCCGTAACCAATATGTGAAATGAAAACGTTAATATCTTCGTTAGGAGTTGGTTTCAGTAATTTAGTTGCGTGAATCGTGTTCTCCGTGAAGCTCTGGTTAAGAAACACGTATCAGAATGCTTAAATTCGCACCTTATCTAGTGGTCCATTTTAAATGGGAATGTAACAATACTCGATGATTTCGATTACTTACCACAACTTCACATGAGAATGTTAATGGTCGATGATTTCGATAGAAATAAAGGTAAAATATCAATAATCGATGGATTTTGCTCGATATCTGGAAAACGATGCGTCCTACACGATTTCTGACGGCAACACACCCGCTACTTTTCAAATATGAATGCAATGAGACCACCGGAAGCCTCCAAAAAATTTATCAAACCTAAAAGATGTTGAATTTCATTGCGGGAACCCCCCAGTTGCGAAGAACGGTATTGAAAAAGCTCCAGTAGGTACATTGCTTTACGGTCCCCGTCAAAATCAGAACTGAGAACTCAAGAGGGAACTGATGCATTTGATTGTGAGTCAAAATCAGAACTTCATAAAGAACTTGAGATAAAGGATACCGCAGAAGCGGATCATAACTCTAGTAAAGATAAAAAGGGTGATGCGAAGATCCATGTAGAGATGGATAAAAACCATGTTTTGAAGCCCCAAAATCGTGAAAATGATTTTTTTCTTCTTTCTTTAGGATTTTATGACTTATGATTCACTCCACTAGGCTTTCAAGAAGCTTGATTTTCATACGAGAATCCGCGAGATTGAATAGTGTGATCAGTATGAGAAATCAAAAATGCTCATTTTGGACGCGAATCCACGAGAAGTCTCGAGTTCCATAAACTCGTGTTGAGCGCTGTGGAGATAATTAGAGGATTTTATGACCTATGAATCACTCCACTAAGCTTCCAAGAAGTTTAATTTTCATATGAGAATCCGCGAGATTGAATGGTATGATCAGTATTAGAAATGAAATGTGCTCATTTTGGACGCGAATCCACGAGAAGTGTCGAATTCCATAAACTCGTGTTGAGCGCTGTGGAGATAATTAGAGGATTTAATGACTCATGATTCACTCCACTATGCTTCCGAGAAGTTTAATTTTCATACGAGAAGCAACGAGATTGAATGGTGTGATCAGTATGAGAAATGAAATGTGCTCATTTTGAACGCGAATCCAGGCAAAGTCTCGAGTTCCATAAACTCGTGTTGAGCGGTGTGGAGATAATTAGAGGATTTTATAACCTATGGATCACTCCACTAGGCTTCCAAGAAGTTTAATTTTCATACGAGAAGCAACGAGATTGAATGGTGTGATGACTATGAGAAATCGAAAATGCTCATTTTGGACGCGAATCGGCAGGTTAAGTGTCGAGTTGCAAAAATACTCATAAAAGGTCCTGACTACTTGCGCAGCATTGCGCATTACGGTGAATATGAAAAAGCTGATGATAAGGACAGGAAGGAATGCAGTTGAAAAAGTTTAAGACTAAAAACGAAGCTATTTTTGCGTCAACGGATCTGGACGAGTATTATGAAAAGATCAGGGTCAAGATCAATAAAGAGTCATTCGATTTTCACATGAACGGATCCGGGTGGGTGCTGAAGAAGATACAGGGTATGGAGCTACGTGTCAACCGCTATTACGCTTTACATCGAGGAGGAACGTCCGTTAAGGTGCCATTTTCAACGAAACATGCTGTAAATGTAAATAACGGTGAATTAAACGATTGTTTCCTGTACGCAAGGCAATACTTGAAAAGGGTGTTACGATACCTAAAAGGCTCAAAGAATTTGAAATTGACTCATACAAAGAAACTTATATTTACTGATATCTTGAGTGGTCACTATGTGATTCTGATTGGGTAACAGATGAAAACGATAGAAAGAGCACGACAGGCTTCCTATTTCAATTATTTGAAAACTGTACCATTTGTTGGAATACCAAAAGCAAAACTCTATGACTGTCTCATCCACTGAATCAGAGTATATGGCGCTTTTTGAAGCTGTCAGGGAAGCTCTATGGTTGAAATCGTTTCTGAGTAGTATTAATATGACTGCAATAACTCCCATTTTAATTTATGAAGACAACACCGGTTGTATAAGTATTGCAAAGAATCCAAGTAGCCATAAAAGATCAAAACATATGCATGTAAAGTATCATTTTTCTAGACAACAGGTAGAAAAAGGGCTAATAAATGTGAAATATGTTCCAACAGGTGATCAGCTAGCCGATTTACTGACAAAACCGTTGTCCACCATAAAATTACAGAATTTAAGACCAGGGCCGGATCTTCAAAATTAGCAAAATTAGAAATTAGCAAGTCAAAATTCAAGTGGACTCGTTAAAAATTCAAGTGGACTCGTCAAAATTCAATATCCTTCAACGCTCTCTAAGTTTTTTCTTTGATCTCCTCTATCGAGTTGAAACGGATCCTTTTCATCGGAAACGTAAGCTAAGGAAACAGACAAAAGTCGCATGCAGGGAGCTAAATCTGGACTTTAGGAGGATGCGGTATGTAGGATGCTGTGCTTCGTTAAAACCGCTTGCCTGCAATTATTCAGGACGTATTCACCAGACAAAGCGGCCCACAAACGTTGTAAAGTTTCCCTGGTCAATTTCTTCTATAATCGTTGTACCCCGAGGAATATATTCATGATGTCCAGGGTGCCATCCATTTTGAGGACTGTGCTTTTGTCTCAGGGTCGTATCCGTAGATCCAAGACTCATTTTTCCTCATTTGAAGGAAAAATGGATAATGAATCTTCACCCTCGGTTATTTTACGAAAAAATGAAAGGAAACGCGAGCATGGCACTTGACACGGATATTTTGATCAGTTCTTTCTAATGTCTTTCTAATAAAAAGGAGAATAAAGTACAGGCCATTAAAATCTCAATTAATAAAACAATTTTCGATATTTTCCGGACAGACCTCGTACAGTTCCCAATCTCAGGGGACCAGCACATGCTGAGGGGATTTGAACGAAAAATTATTCGAAGAATCTATGGAGCGGTGAAAATCAATGAAGAATGGCGAATTAGGAGCAATGAAGAAATAGAAATGATCCTAGAAAATGAAGACATCGTAAGGTTTATCAAATCGCAAAGGCTGAGCTGGCTAGGTCATGTACAAAGAATGAAAGAAGAAAGGATGCCGAAGAAGGTGCTGAAAGCTTCAGTATTGTCAGCAAGAAAGAGAGGAAGACCTGGGCTTCGGTGGCTAGACGGAATTGAGCAAGACCTGAAGAAAATGCAAATAAAAGGATGGAGTGTAAAAATCAAAGATAGAGGGATGTGGAGAGGGATTGTTATGGAGGCCAAAGCCCACCCGGGGCTGTAGCGCCGCTAGTAAATAAGTAAGTAAGTAAGAATTCTGTTTTCTCCGATTGTATGTTTCATACGTGTGAAGTACGTACGGGTCGCTAGTCTTTCATAATGTTGCAAAGGACAAAATGTGTGGCAAAGCAGATAGTGAAATGAGCAATGCTAAAGTAGGTGGCGAGTGATACATTGGGGGAAGGGGAAGGGGGTTCAGCGTCAGATTATGGTGGATATGAAGGATAATTAATAAATATTGGACGCAGTAGGTAATGTGTGTAAACCTTAACTATATCAGTGATTATCTAAGTATAAACAAACATATGCAACTTAAACTAAACACTTTTACTCTAAGCCATCCCTAGGGGATTTTTGCGTTTAAATGGCTTAATCAGAGACTACGGTTGCCAGCTCGAAGGGCTTGCGCCTTCTAAGCCTCCGTAGTTCCTCACTAGAAAGGGAGGAAATCAAAACGAACCAGGGAGAGCAACCTAGCTAATGTCCAAAATGACCCCTCCTTCTGGGTTCAGTCGTGCGGTATTCCATAAGCGTTCAGGCAAAACTAACTTCAAAGCTTCAATCTTCTCGGAGAGAGCGGCGATGGACAGCACTTCCAAATTATTACTTCTTACGGGTTGTTCTTCATTTGTTCTCGGTCCCTCTTCTTCCTCTCTCCTCTCTGGTCTCACCCAATGTGGAAACTGCCAATTGTGTCCTCTCTCTTCTTCCTCTCCTTCCTCCGTTTCTTCATCGATAACTTCCCATTTGTAGGTTGGTGGTGGCCGTATTGCCCTATACAGCCCCTCCAATGCTTTATCTTTTATGTTTCGAGCGAATGATACCCTACAAAAGGGACAGGTTCGCATGCGCTTCCGGCATGGTTCGCAAATCCTATGCCCGTTCCGGCATAACTCGAATGGTGGCTCTGCTGTGTTTAGGCAAATGGGACATTCTACGACTTCATTCCACCTTTTAAGAACCCGACTCCTGTATGACTGTGGTCGCTGCATGCTGAAACAGTTCCCGAAGAAAACGAGGGTTAGGTTGGCATGAAACTACTGCTAAAATTTTTAGGGAAAGGAGTGGGAGATGGGAGAAGGGGTTTTTGTTTTTTTTTCCCTTTTTTCACGATCTATATTTTTTATAATGGTAAAATGATTTTTGTAGCACAGATCATCAAATGCCAGTGTAGCAGTTAATGCATAATCTGAATGTCTTTTCAGGCCTCGGTACTTAGCATTCGGATCGTTTTCCTTTTTACCGAAGGGAGTTGCAGCCTCGACCTTATCAGGACCAGATTTGTGAAGTTCGTTTTCGGAGGGGTAGGGGACGAGGGGTTGTCTTGATAGGGCAGGTAGAGGGAAGTCATCCTTTGAGCCAGTCGGAAAGGGAGGATCATCTTGTAAAGGGGGCGGGAGGGAGAGGTCATCCTTTGAGGGGGTTGGGAGGGGCAGAAACCCTTTTTTCTCCATTCTAGAAAGTCAAGGTTAAGGGGACATTATTGGAAACGGGTACAATTTGATTACAGGCCTCCTGACCATTCTCGTGGCAGTCATTACCTCAGCCACCCTTACATGCCCATCAGGGTCTGGGAAAATTTTGGTAATTCACCCTCTCTTCCATGTGAGCGGGGGTGCCTGCGCATTGTGAATCAAAACTAACGTTCCTTCCCGTATACTTCTGGTAACTTCTAACCACTTGGACCTCTCTTGCAACGTGTGGAGATTTTTAAAATGCCATCTTCCGCCAAAAGCCTGTGCAAAGAACTCGACGTACGTCCACTGCTGCGAAAAAGGGGGGTTTTCAATAGCGTACCTCTTTCCGGAAGAGAACTTGGAGAGTTGGAACTGAGTAGAAAAATCTTCAAATTTAAGAACAAATTAAACTTTAATGAGAACTTAGGCACTTAGCAGCATATATAGACAATATTGCTTTACCTATAATGTAAAAAAGTTATTTTAATAGGTAGATAAATTATTTTAATAGTCAAAATGAGACAGTTGTAGTGACAAAGTAATAATTGGGTACGTAAAAATTTAATTTTTTAGAACAAATTCCTAATTCTAAATTTTTTTTAAGTAGGTAATATCAAATTGGCATACAACGACTGAATTTCAATACATCTTGGAAGAGAACCTACGTACTATGAGTTGGGCCGTCCCAACTCTTCCACCAGTGCATTGTCCCAACTCAGACTGGAAGGTCCTTTCGCGTAAATATTGATGGTGAGAATTTGAGGTTAGGAATATGGAAGAAAACGCAAAGGGAACTAATGACAGAAGATCTGCCCTTAACATTGGTACAAAAACATCAGCAAAATGTTTAAATCTCTGAGAACCACACGTCATTTTCTAAAAAAAAAATACGAGCTTTTAGGCTCCAAAAAAAAAAACAATCCCACCTGAAAAGTGCAAAACACGGCCAATCGCTCCCGTTTCAAGGTCTGTTTACTTGGATGCCTCGGGGTACCACCACACCAAAAATCGACGTTCTGCTACCAGCTGTCATATGAAAAAAACTAAACTGTCCCAACTTAAACCCGTCCCAACTCAGCCACATCTCCCCTACTGTCGCATGCGCTAGCCAGCCCCCCGCGCGCATCAAGCTATTCGGATCTAAAAATGGTGTCAGCCGCTTTACCGCGTTAAATATTGATGGTCAACGTTCGCCTTTTTCTATCGAATCGAACACTGCGAGGTCAACGACGCACTGACGAGACCGTGTATTGTGAATGTAAAAAGCCATTCGAACGAGTTTAAGTTTTTTGATCTGCCCCAAGCAAAACATTATCAGATTCTTAAAGAAAAGTGCTACGTAATTATTTAAGCGAAGAAAGGAAAAATGTTGTCAATTTAAAGGTATTTCGGGGCTAAAATACCCAAATCACCGGCATTATAAATCCCGTTATATTATTGAATAGAAATTGACTCTATATAAATGCAATTGCATTGAGTATGTCTAGATTTTGTCATTTTAAACGTATTTCCATGGCTGACCAGTTCGGAACTGTTGAAGCTAATTAAGCTTCAACCTGACTTGTTTTCGTGTTAACAGAGTTCTACATACATTCGCATTGTAATGCTATAAACCCGTGTGAATAAAGTCATATCCACAGCATTATTATGAATATTATTATTAAACAAGTGAATAGTTATTCAATAGTTCTGATTGTTGCTAAATGTACGCAACAAAATGGTGACCCCGATGTGATTAAAAAAAAATAATGAAAAATCTTCTTGAAACTTGTTCTAAAAGAAGTTAACCTAAAAAGTTCTTGTGAAAATTCGACTTTACGGAGTGATGATTTTTTTTGTTCAATAATTTTCTATGAACATGGTTATGCAAGTTGTCTAGTACCTCCAAACCGTTCATAAAATTTGCTTTGACGATTAATGTGAATTGCGCAAGTGGTCTAGTACCTCCGTAGTTCATTTAAATTCAGACTTAACCTTGCAATTCATAGATCAATTGAAAAATTGATGTGAGTTGCATGGAATAAGCATAAATTATCGGAATTCATAGTAATTCCAAGATGCATACAATGCATAAATTATCAGAATTCATAGTAATTCCAAGATGCATACAATGCTGAATTATCGGAATTCATAGTAATTCCAAGATGCAAACAATGCATAAACCATCGGAATTCATAGTAATTTCAAGATACATACAATGTGTAAATCATCGAAATTCATAGTGATTTCAAAATGTTTACTATGCATAAATTATCGAAATTCATAGTAATTTCAAGACAAAGTGTGTATGTACTCCTGTAAAGACTATACACACCTTGTAAATCGAGTTCATGTAATGGTCTTGCCCCACCATGTCTCACAAAAAGACCTAACTATGTCATATGCGCGAAAGTGCATTTAGGCAAAAAAGACCTATCTAAGCGCGAAAGTGCATTTAGGCATAGAATACCAGCGGGTGGACGGAGTGAAGAAAAAAATGAAGCGCAGATGAAAACGAATGAAGCAGAAACCTCAAAAAAAGGACCTATAGAGGAATTGAAATGTGGAAGGAGAACGTGGAATATCATCTGCCCAGATTTGCGAACTCTATGGAAACATCTTCCGAAACAAGCTCACCTGAGGCCTTGTCTCCACGAGCCGTTTCGCGAGATTTGTCCCAGGGAAAAATCCCACTTAAGAAGTTGGGAAAAATATTGAGTTAATCAATATTTTTCCCAGTACAAAGTATGGTACCTGTACCCATAGAACCCACTGAGAGAAGAAAAATAAGTGAAAACGAATTTTGCGATATTTTATTCATAACTACATTGTTCATGTTTGTTTCGTTAAAAAATGTGTCTAAATGTCAATTGAGTGCAGTTATTTTTTTAATCCCGGTCAAATACTTGACTTTAACTAATTTATCTCCCCGCGCAAATTAGTCGCAAGACTACAAAGAGCCCCATCCCGTGGAGACGGTAACTGGGAAAAATCCCAGAAGTTTCACTCCTGCGATTCGAACTTGGGAAAAATCCCATGAAAACGTCCAGTGGAGACAAGGCCTGAGATAAGTGAAATAAAAGCTTGGTATACCAGTCGTACCGACTTGATTTTTAAATATTATTGAAAGAAACAGGTGCATTAAGGAACCTAGAGACCAGACAGTAATCTGACAAATGTTTGTATCATTTTCAATTTGCTCATGTAAAGTAGAGAGAATGCAGGTACGTGGCTTGAGTTGCGATGTATCGATTTTTAGGCCAATTGGACTTATGGTACAGAATCGATTGTTAAGGTGTTTCCTGCGAGCACCCTGTTTGTCGATCCTTTTCAATGGGTATGAGTTTCATAACGATCGATGAATCGGGGGGCACGCCACGCCACTGGAGAATGAGCATGATGGAGAAATGAAACAAGTTGAATATACATGGATTTGTATGTAACTTATCATTGTCACGGATTAATTATTATGAACTTTGGTGTATTAACACACACGGTTAAAATAATGCAAAAAACTAAAATAAAAAATCTTCTAAAGATTAGATCTTCCAAACTTTTCTGGGGGATATGAAGAGTGGCAGAGCTCCAAGAGAAACAGAGCGCTTCGACAGTATACAAAATGAAGTGAATTTGATAAGGTGCATTTTATATTATTATTATTTTGTCTTATGATTGTTCACCTATGGCTCAACAAACGGTTTGTGCCTAAAAAGACGGTTTTCGGAACTGTGCCCAATAACAGTTTCCTTGAACTGTCCAAAAACAGTTTAAATTTTCAGACTGCCAACATAACGTTGGTAAAACGTTGAATCGGGTTGGCGACTTGATTTTTAGCTAGGTGAAAATTATATCATATGTTTTCATTGCATTGTTGCCAAAGTCGCAACACTAAAAGCAAGTTTAACATATATGAATTTAACTTACTGCTGTACAACTTATTACTGTCTTAGCGTCGGCTTCTCGAAAAAGAGACAATAGTTCTGGATCCCGGCAAGCGGCCGCCGGGATTACTCACGCTTCATTAAGCATTTCACAGTCACGCTAGGATTCGTCCAATTTTCAAAAAAAAATTTTCGTGTGTACTTAGCAATTTTTTTCTTACTCTTCGTTAAAACACGAATTAAAAGAGGTCTCATTCATATAAATCGGCCGAATTGAAGAGAAGTTACAGTATTCGAAATCTGAAGAAATCAACGAAACCTCGAAATTCTCCAAACACAAAATAAAATGAAAGGGAAAAAAAGAAATGTAAAAATTAGAATTAAAAAAATTCACCTCAGAATTTGACTAGTAATTCCATTATATAACGGAGAAAAAATTGGGAGTAATTACATAAAAGTAGCCTCTTGCAAGGGGCTTCATTGTAAGAATTTTGACCTTAGTATATAGGTCAAATAGCAACAGTCTTCCCTACAATACACAGTGTTCCTCAACGAGTTAAACATGTTTTATATATCCAAATAGAATTTTTTTTATATTTTTAACTATGGCGTTTCTTGAGACGTTTAAGCAAAAAAAAAAAAAAAAAAAAAAAAAAAAAAAAAAAAAAAAAAAATCCGTCGAAATTCGGGAACGTAAAGGCGCTTTAAAAGTTTTCTGGGGCTATAATAGCTAAATTACCGGTAGTAAATCACGTTAAATTATTAAAAAGAAATTGACTCCATAGTTTAATGTCTTAGTTTCTTAAATACGATCATTTTAAACACTCATACATTTATACCACTAGTTTTACCCATGAGGTGATTTCCTGAGAGCCAATAATATCACGAATTTCTCATAGAAGCCTTCAAAAATGGCTTGCTTTTTGGGCAACCGATTCGACCGTCAAACCGGGGTTTGAAATGAAGCTGATAATAACATAAACCTCTGAGAAGAATTTTGAGATAGACATGGCTTCTGTTCAGCATGTCGATGCATAAGCATTTTCACACGTAGAATCTAATTTTCAGGTCTGGGAGTGGACATATTTTGATTTTTTCGATTTTATACGGAAAATTGATGGTTCTTCGGGATTCAAGTTACTCGAAATTGTTTCTTGAAAAATAAATGCACCCAAAATGACTATAGCATATTGACTTTTACATATGTGCACTCATGATATTGATGCGTAAATTCAACGAGTGGGCACATCGACCTAGTATATCAAGTTTCTGCGATACTTAACAGCAAATCGGTAGATCTTCGAGATGTAGATTTCTTACTTTCAATTCATGGATGAATTAAGCATAGTCATGATTGAACTTATTTCCATGGCAGACGAAAACTGAATGTTGGTGATCACGTCCGGATCTCGAGACTCAAAGCCATGTTCGAGAAAGGATACACACCGAATTGGAGCACGGAAATTTTCAAGATTGTCAGCGTCAATCCCACCGTTCCGATCACGTACGATCTGAAAGACGCACACGATACGATCATCAAAGGAAAATTCTACCGCGAAGAACTCCAACCCACCAACTATAAAGATACTTTCCTGGTGGAGAAAATTCTGCGTCGCAAGAAAAACCAGGTCTTTGTCAAATGGTTGGGTCTGGACGCCAGTCACAATAGTTGGATCGATAGTAAGGATTTCGTATAAATAATATGCAACGTGTTTGCGTTTTTTAAACGTGTTTGCGTTTTTTAAACGTGTTTGCGTTTTTTAAACGTGTTTGCGTTTCTTAAACGTGTTTGCGTTTTTTAAACGTGTTTGCGTTTTTAAACGTGTTTGCGTTTCTTAAACGTGTTTGCGTTTTTTAAACGTGTTTGCGTTTTTTAAACGTGTTTGCGTTTTTTAAACGTGTTTGCGTTTTCGAAACGTGTTTGCGTTTTCTAAACGCGAACTGTTTGAAACTGTAACTGTAACTGTAAATATCCAATAAAAATTTTTGATTCGTCAAACGGAACATTGCAATATCCATTCCAAGCGCACACTAGTACAAAATTTGAAATTACCGAATCAGACCCTAATCTCCAGTATCAGATACCAGGCCCATACTGTAAGATACGGTCTTCCGAAGCCGAAAATTTTTACAAGTCCGAAATCTCGAAAACGAAAAGTCGTATCGAAATTCCATCCGTACAGTTTTCCGATCTTCGATAATGGAAAAGAATCGAAACGATCCGCGGCGGATCGGACGAGGGTGATTTTCCGAAAAATTTTCAATTTTCCCGAATCAGACCCTAATCTACAGTATCTGATACCGACACATATGGAAAGATACGGTCTCTCGAAACTGAAAAATTTTACAAGTCCGAAAATACGAATTTATTGCACAATCTGGCAACATTGTATCGAAAAAATCAACTAATTTCTCGCCGCATCTGGCAACACTGTAAAATGCAATGTTGCAAAATTTCACCAATAAATAAATCATTTATTTACGTGCCCCGTTCGGCAACGCTGCTGCGCCATCTTGAAAAATACACCATTGCATAACCCGAAAAATGAAGGGGCATTAATACACGATTGCATAACCCGCATATTGAAGGGGCAACATGCAATACTTTCTTTTTACAGCGTTGCCATATTGAACAATAATCCCTATACAACGCTGTAATTTAATTCCTATTTTTCGGCACAATCATGCAACGCTGTTGGATAATTTACTGCGCTCAAGTCGCCATTTTCATACTACTCAAGTTCAAAAGAGGGTTAATGGTTGTAAATGATGAATAGGTAAAACTAAAATTTAGAGCGAAAAATTACAATTTTAATTTAAAATTCATTCATTTTCTTGAGGTAAAGGATTTTCACTCTTCCTTTTTTTCCATTTTAGCTCCACGTAAAAGTTTTAACAGAGAAACGGAAACTTTTACACAGAAACATAGAGATTAATAACACTGAAACATAAATCGCACGAATTTCGCGGACTATTTCTGATGCAGATCATGGAATTTTCGTCATTTCAGCTGTAATGTAACTATGTATAGGATGACATTCAATTTATGTAAAGCAGTATCGTAAGTCAGACCATCTTGATATTTAAAAAAAAGACCATCTTCATACTTAACTTTTTTTCATATTTGACATATTTAACATGCCATTTATTTATTTAAATTTGCGCAAGCCAAAAAAGTTTAAATTATCGTTTCTTGAGAAAAAAAATGGGATGCACCGTGAGCTGAGTTACAGAGGGAAGTTTAAAGTTTCTTTGACGTCGTGATCGTTGACACCATGATGATTTGATCATGGGATCGTGATCCATGGCTTGCCAACACCTTAACACAGTTCATACGGAAAACTGGACGCTGGCTGAAGAGTGTAATGAGCCAAACGATGCCCGACTGTTCAAAATTCTCTGCCCTGGAGCCCTCTCTGGATCTAATGAAATTTGACGATAGAATCCCGAATCCAATGACAATTGGATTGTATTCTTCTTTGTAATTCCAATTCCAAAGTGCTAACAATGGAATACATAGGCTCACCTGAAACTAAGACTGCTCACGCCTCTTTTGGCGCGTATACGTAGTATACCGCCTTTGCGATCGTTTCGAACCCTGCTCGATACAATAACCGAGTCCCTTAGTTCCTTACCGAAAAGTGACTACCGCGAACTTTTGAGATTTTCCAAAGCGTGTAAAAAGTTTATTTATCCATCAATAATTATGATTTAAAGTTGTTTCTCATTCTGGGGGTCGCTAGTTTATGTGCAGTGAATACCAAGAGTCTACGTTACTTGGTTTTTTTAAAAAAAGCCTAAGAATGGGGCGCGCTGATTTAAAATATGCATATATAAGCAGAATCAAGCGAATTGATTCGAGGATGGCTGAGCAGGTCGGCACTCTCGGAATGAGAATCTAACTCCTCCGTTTTGTTCAAAACGTTGCTTTGACAGATCTGTAACCTCGGTTATACTTTTCAAAAGTTGGTACCCGTGCTCTGAAAAACCCAAATAAGCCAAGTTCGTGTAACTATGGTGTCATTGCCTCGACCGGGCTGTGCTGTGTTGCCAATTGTTGGAGGATAGGTTACTTGCCCGGTGGTGGCTACCGCCACTCATGATAGTGCAATCTGTGTAAGTGCAATCTGTGATGAGCCTCGAGACTCATTAGACCATTAGCTAAACGTGGCTCATACAGGAATCCACTTACCCCTCTCTTCCCCACGCTCCTGATCACTGCGTCGGCGTCTCGACGAACAATAGCTAATGACGGTCGCCAAGCGAGGCCGGGATCCTCAGCCCCTCGCCCAATTACTTACGCTTCATTAACCATTTCACCGTCACGCTAGGATTCGTCCAATTTTCAAAAAAAATTGTTTCGCGAGTTTTTAGCAATTTTTTCCTTCCTCTCCGTTAAAACACGAGTTAAAAGAGGTCTCATTCATAAAAATCGGCCAAATAGAAGAGAAGTTACAGTATTCGAAATCCGAAGAAATCAACAAAACTTCTCCAAACAAAAAATAAAATGAAGGGGGAAAAAAAGAAATGTATAAATTACAATTTAATATGATTGACCTCAGAATGTGACAAGCAATTCAATTATAAAAAGGAGAAAAAATTGAGTGACATTACAAAAAATTAGCCTCTTGCAAGGGGCTTTCTTGTATGAGTTTTGACCTGAAGACAAGTAAATCCCGTTATATTATTAAAACGAAATTGACTCCATAGTTTAATGCCTTAGTTTCTTGAATACGATTATTTTAAGCACTCGAAAATTTATACCAGCAATTTTACCCATGGGGTGATTTCCTGAGAGCTGATAATATCACGAATTTCTCATAGAGCCCTTCAAAAATGGCTTGCTTTTTGGGCAGCCGATTCGGCCATCAAACCGGGGTTTAAATGGAAGCTGATAATAACACAAAGCTCTGAGAAAAATTTTGAGATGAGTATAGGAACGGTTTGTAAATTACGAGGAGAGGCGGGCATTCTGTTCAGCATATCGATACATAAGTATTTTCACACGTAGAATTTAATTTTCACGGCAGGGAGTCGACATATTTTGATTTTTTTAATTTTATACGGAAAATTTATGGTTTTTCGGGATTGAAATTACTTACAACTAGCTGCTCCGGGCGCCCTACGGGCGCCCTCCACAGCTAGCAATGGTGGTGCAGTAGCTTATTTGGAATCGGAGCGATTAGTTGAATCTATTTAATAATGATGATGATTCTGCGGCAGAAGATCAAGGAATTTAACTGCCTCTCTGCGTTACAGGGTGGAGACTGCCATTCTACCGAAAAATGTTATAAAAAGCTCGCATTATTAGTTTTTCTTTTTTTTGTGTTATTTTTTAATTTTTTTTTATTTTTATTTTTTGATAATTTTCTAATGACTATGAGGCTTTTGGGATTTATAAAAGATCGAAGCACCTCTTTGTGCACGATGTTTTTTGTACGGTTGCCTTTGGGAAGAATTTGGACTTCAAAATTTTTGTACGATGTAGCTCGTGAGAGTGCAACATATAGTTGACCATGGCCAAAAACTGTTTGGGGTAAATAAATGCCGACTCGCTTCAGTGTTTGACCCTTAGCTTTGATGATGGTCATGCAGAACGCAATGCGAATTGGAAATTGTCGCCTCTTAAAAGAGAAAGGGAGAGAGGAGTCTGCAGGTGACAAATCAATTCTTGGCAGTGAAATTCTTTCACCGGCCTTCTCGCCGGAAATGACCTGCAAATCAAGACAATTTTCATAACGTTTCCAGACGATCAATCGGGTACCATTCGATAAACCTTTAGAAACGTTGAGGTTTCTTAAAAGCATGACAAAAACCCCCTCCAAAAGTGTGAGTTTATGCGGTGGTAAGCCACTAAGATTAAGACTGTCCAAGAATTCGAGGGGAAAATTGAGAGCCTCTCCCTCTTCCTCTACAATGAGCCTGTTAACACTGAAGTACGTTTTAGAGACACCTGAAAGAACTTCAACAACCTTGTCGTTAATTTCATTGCAATGCTTATTTTTAGGGGCCAGAATTGCGCAGTTTGTGAAATCTACGTTCGAACATGAGGAAGCTATCTTTTCCATAAATTTCAGTAATAATATCAGTTTCAGTAATACTGCTTGTCGGTAAATCAATGAATTCCGGCATGGCCTTTTTTAGCAGAAAGGTAAACACCATCACCTATTTCGAGTTAAAATTTTGCAAACTCCGCTTCGTCTTGCAAAGTTCTCATATTTTGAGTAAGTTTTCTGATTTTGAAAAGAGGTCAAAGTGGTGAGAATTTGATTGCATTTTGCACCAATGTTTGGCGAGAAGCATGCGGAACAACGGGTAAAACCTGTCTAAAATCACCACCCTAGACGACAATTTTTCCTCGAAAAGGGATATCATTACCCATTCTCTAAGAAGTCGGTCGATGCATGCCAGAGCATGCGTGATAACCATGGGAGCTTCACCCCAAAAAATGATCGTTGTTTTCCGAATAGTCTCAGCCTCTCTTGAGCTAACCGTCAGACTCGACACAGAATTCTCATTCAGAACCGAAGGAATTTTGAATTTGCTATGAACCGGCCGACCGTTAGGTAGCAACGATGCGGCGATACCTGTCCAAGCAACGGAGATGACGTCTAAGTTTTCCTTTGTACAATACGCAGTAAGACATTCTTAAACGAAAGTTTTTCCCGATCCTCCTGGACCATCAATGAAAATCGCATTACACGTGTAAGATGGATTTTGGATGAGACTAATTATTTCAGAAATAATTTGATGTTGCTCTGGGTTAGCGGCAGAAATCATGGAATCATAGTTTTAGGGGGAGGAGAGTCAGGCTCCGACCCTTGAAGATTCAGGTTAATTGGAAGCAATTCCGGAAGATCAAATGATGATATTGAAAATCCATGAAGTCTTAATGTGCTTTCAATAGCAAAAAGCCGATCAACGTAGTCGACCGACCAACAAAATAAAGAGAGAGGAAGAAACGAAGTATCAAGCAAATTTGAAACAAAGTTGGAAAGAGAAAAGAACAAATAAGAATGAAATGTCCATAACAATACATGTTGTTAGCAATACGTGTGCGCACCGCTGCAGTTAATAAGTCAGGGTCAGTCAAACCGCCAGGATGCCTATCAAGAAGTGGTGAAGCGGAGTAGCCGAGAGATTGCGACGGAATGTGGGTGGTGAGTGACGAACGACAATGCGACCCAAACCTTCTTTGAGGTTGGTGGGAGGAAAGCTATACGAAAGAAAACGGAGATAGCCGAAAGAACGTGGTGGGAGGGGTGGCTGAGACCCTAGAGGGGGTATCTAGGGACGGGCAAGCAGGTAGCGGCCAGATGACCGCTCGAAACAGCTGAACTTTACTCGTCGATAAAAGTAAGAAAATTTGAGAAAATCGAAAAAACAATTACAGCCTGCAAATCTACAGATCAGAAGCTTTCATTTAAAAAAAACCCCATGCAAATCGGTCCGGTGGTTCTCTCAAAGTTAATGTCCCAAAATGCGGACTTTAGTCTGAATAAATGGGAGAAAATTTGAGCCCAGCTAAACTTCACTCGTCGATAAAAGTAAGACAATTTGAGAAAATCGAAAAAACGATCACAGCCTGCAAATCTACAGATCACAGGCTTTCATTTAAAAAAAAATCCATGCAAATCGGTCCGGTGGTTCTCTCAAAGTTAACGTCCAAAGATTCGGACCTCCGTTTTAATGCATCGAAGAAAATTTTAGAAAATTATGGGAGAAAATTTGAGAAAATCGAAAAAACGATCACAGCCTGCAAATCTACAGCTCAGGGGCTTTCATTTAAAAAAAATCCCATGCAAATCGGTCCGGTGGTTCTCTCAAAGTTAATGCCCCAAGATTCGGAACTTTGCATTTTAATATATAGGATTGTTTCATGAAAAATGAATGCACCCAAAATGACTATAGCATTTTGACTTTCACATACGTGCACTCACTAAATTGATTGGTAAATTCAAAGAGTGGGTACATCGACCTGGTATATCAAGTTTCTGCGATTTTTTACGGCAAATCGGTAGATTTTCGGGATGTGGATTGCTTACTTTCAATTCATGAATGAATAAAGCATGGACATGGTTGAGCTTCTTTGCATGAAAAGACGTTTAAAATAACAAAATCAAGACATATTTAAGACAATTGCATTTATATCGAGTCAATTTCTTTTCAATAATATAACGGGATTTATAATACCGGTGATTTGGGTATTTTAGCCCCAAAATACCTTTAAATCGACTTTACTCTTCTAGGAGTTCGACAGAATTTTTCCTTTCTTCGCTTAAATTTTTCCGTAGCACTTTTCTTCAAGAATCTGAAAAGATTTTGCTTGAGGCAGATCAAAAAACTTAAATTTGTTCGAATAGCTTTCTAGATTCACAATACACGGTCTCGTGAAGGTGCGTCGCTGACCTTGCAGTGTTGGATCGTGAATTCTCTTGTTGTGCTGCTTGCCTTTTTTGAAATCTCTGTAAATGAAAACTAAAGGGGTTGATATGTGCGAGTTAATGACGCGCCTTATCAACACATTGTGTTGGAGTTCACTGCTTGTTTGGTGTTGCAGTTGTTGCACTCATATTTTCCAGGTTCTGTTTTACTCGGCCGGAAGGTTCTGGTCCCCTTTTGCCTTTGTTCCTTATAACCGCATTCGATGCATACTTTCAGCTAAAAATAATCACAGAAGAATCCTGTCAAGACAGTTACCAACCGCGGAACAGTTAGAGAGCAAATAAATGTGAGAGAAGTTTGACAAGCTCTTGTACGGAAAGATCCCTTGAGATGATTCATTGGTGGAACTAATGGAAGCATTCCTCGGCATCCGTTGCCTTGAAATAATGTCAGCGACAACGTCGAGATACAAGGCCTCGTCGAGCACTCAGTGGAGAGCATGTTTTGCAATCATTCCTTCTTGCCCAAAAATGAATCTGTCATCGTGTAGGTAAGCTACACAGAGTCAACAGTGACATACACGAAAGAATGCCTCGAGTTAAATCGGAGACACCTCGCCATGAAAGCTGTATTATACTTTCCGAGAATATTGAGCGTTCCCACCCGTCATTTCGCATCATAAGTATCACCGCTCTGAAATCTCTATGGCTCATAAGACGCTTATGCGATTCGGAACTTTCGACTCGTCTGTTCAAGTCATCTAGGAGCCTTGCACACATTGTGCTAAGTAGGTAAGACAGAATGAGACTAGAGACTTGACACGGCTAACACATAGGTAGGTACGTAATTCAACTACTGTCCAGTATTCTTCAAAAATTACCACGTGCAATCTCTTATATTTCACCGTGTATGATTAGGAATTGAGAGGTACACATTTGGAAGAAGTATACCTATCTACCATCCATTATTTCCGTTAAAAGAGTAGTAACGTCACTGAACTAACCGACTGATGATAATGATGAAAAAGAATTCAAACTTACAGTTGGACGTATTCTTTCGTGGTATTCCCGCATTCTGCAGGGCTTGCATGCTCCGGACGAGCAGCATCCATCGGTATCTGCGAACAGAGCACAATCATCATTAAGTACACGACGTTCCATCAGAAATAATGGGACACACGGATACATTTCCTGGCTTCTCCATGATTCCCATGCAAATTTTCGATGTGTTACATCGTCCTGCAATGAGACGTCGTCTAATCAAAGATGGATCAATTAATCAACATTCCCAATACAACCCTTTTTATCGCGATATATTCATAACTTACCTCAATCTCTCAGTCGTACCCTACAGATCCATAACACCAACACGAAGGAAATAAGGTACCTAAACCCTTCACTGTCATGGAAAAAAACAAAAAGCAGCGGCAGACATGGTAAGGCAGAACCAAATGTTCACAAAAGTAACCGGGTTACGCCAATGAGTCGGTTACCTACGTGAATCTCGAATACGTCGTCTACTTCCAACTAATATTTTGTCTTCTTCTTCGTGTCGAGATTATAAGAAATCCCGGGAAAAAGTGTTGTTTTCCTCATCTACGACTATTGTTGCCAAATTCCAATTAAAATTAAAATTAGAATTACATACTATGCAATGGACCACTAGACAAGGTACGAATTTAAGCGATCTGATACATGTTTCTTGACCAGAATTTCACGTGGAAAACGATTCACACAACGAAAATTACGGAAACCAACTCTTAACGAAGATATTAACGTTTTTATTTCACATTGGTTACGAGGAATTTGAACTGCCCGCTCACAAGAAACTCAAAACTCTACGTGAGTCAAATCGCCCACTACAAACGGTTTCAGCAAGCTTCTCAATCGAGCAATGTTCATTTCCCATCATGTGTTGTTCAAACTATTAGCAATTTGCTATAACTGAGCCAAAGCGTCAAGATTAAGGTTGCCAGATTTTTATATCGCAGAGACTGTCATGATAATGTTTAGCGCGCGATGTGAATCACGTAGAGCATTGTGTTTTCATGAGCGGGTGGTTTGAATTCACGCATTAAGAATCATTAAATATCTTCGTAAGGAGTTAATTTCGGTAATTTTCGTTGTGTGCATCGTGTTTTACGTAAAATTTTGGTTAAGAAATATGTATCAGAATGCTGAAATTCGTACCTTATCTAGTGGTCCATTGCTTGAAACTATTTTGACGAGATAATCGAAGTTAAAACATGTTGCGAATAATGTAATCGAAATTTTCTGATAACCTTCCACGCGACAAATGTATGAACAAACCTAAAACGAATTTTACTTACAGGAAAATGTGTGATTTTCGAATGCGAACGTGTATTATTCCTGCTTCCCCGTTATACCTACAAACAGATTCTGCGATTCAAGTGCAATAATGTCGTTAAGTTAATCGTGCCTTTATCCTGCTGGCTTTCCGAGACGCCGCTTGGGCCTGGCTTCGGGGACTCATCCATTCTTCAATCCCGTTCTTTCCCTGCAAGATGAATGAAGTGAATGACGGTCGTGGCCTAAAATGCTACATCGGCTCCTGTTCCACCAATTTTCGTGAAATTCGGTGTCAGGAGGTATATTTCGACTGGAAACTTGAATTTTTGGTCACATTTTCAAATTCCAAAATCCAAGATGGCGGCCGTGGCCAAAGTGGCGAAGATGTTATCTTCTCATTATTATTATTATTACTTTAAAAGTTAACAGCTATGAGGGTGGCTCGCGGAGCGAGTCGCAGGTTCATCGCGAGGCGAGGAACCGGGGATCACGGCTAGTATTGTATACACATTAGTGAAGACGATTCCTCCGAGACTTCGGTGATGAGGTTTACGCGGTTCCCTGATTTCTCTGTTCATCTTTCTGCTACAGGTTGTCTTGGTTCATTATATACGCCGTATTCGTTTCGGCTCTGTCAGTGATCAGCGTGGTACTTCTTTTCTCTCTCAACGTTTTCCAGCACACGAGCCCCTTGCTCATTTTCCTTCTCATCTTGCTCTACTCCTTCTCAATCATCATGTTTAGCTTCATGCTGACGCCTCTCTTCGACAAGGCTAGAGTAAGTGATGCATTTTTTGTTTCCTTATAACTGATGAGTTTATGGTATTTATGGCACAATCTATCGTATATAAGGGGCCGCACAGTGGATCGAGTCAATAGGAGAGGTCGGACAAATTTGGAAACTTTAAACGCTTATATCTCCGTTAATTCGAAACTTTGAAGTTCTCAAAGTGGTTGTATTGGTTTTCTCGTAGAATTTTCTACCAGAGGCACTCTTTGAAATTTAAAATGTGACGAAATAAATATCAAAATTTGCAGTTTCAGTCAAAAATTTCATGTCCGACCTCTCTAAATGACTAGATCCACCGTGGGCCGTGGGCCGTCCCGAAAGTACTATCGACGAATATAGTTTTCCGTAGAGTCCTGTATTGTCTCTGGTGACTTCTTAACGACGCACAGAGGATCAAGTCAATGGGAGAAGTTGGACAATCTTTTGAAACTCCAAAAGCTTAAAACTTTGCCATTACAACCTTTTGAGGTCTTAAAAACGTTCCCATTGATTTTCTCGTAAAATTTTCTTCAAGAAGCACCCCTCAAAATTTGAAATTGGACGGATTAAACGTGAAAAATTGCAGTTTTATACTCAAAGAACTTATGTCCGACCTCACCCTCAGACTTGATCCATTGTGCGACGGCGCAACGCGTTGCCTGATGATGCTCTCATGAAAACGCACTCGCTCCTCTGTGAATGCGCGTGAAATACCAGTGTGTAGCGAGAGTATGGACAGCTATAAATTTATTTGAATAAATTTATTTTTATAAATTTTATTGAAAAAACCCTAGAATTTCACTGCCAATCTTCAGATTCTAATTCAAACCAAGATGGCCAGAAATGTTCATAAATGTGCGTTCTTCCGCAAAAATGAGCAAATTTATGCAAAAACAAATTTACATGCATGCTTTGCAAACGACACGTCCGTCGTAACAATTATGATAACTAATCGTTCTGGATCACTTGAATACATAGGTTGGCTGCGCTGTTGAGCCCTAACTTCGTTCGCGAAGGCACCTGTACATACTCTCGCTATACTCTGCAGCCTGATTGTTGAAATTTATGTCGGCACGACAAGAATCGAAAATCGATACATTACACGATGCAGATAGGGCTATGTCTTGTCTTATCGTGCCGACATAGCCAGTTAAAGTTTCAACAATCCGCGGCTGCAGGTACTGTAGTCACTAACGCAGACGCACATGAAACACACCTATTACAATGGACCACTAGACAAGGTACGAATTTAAGCGATCTGATACATGTCTCTTAAGCAGAATTTCACGTAGAAAACGATTCACACAACGAAAATTACGGAAACCAACTCCTAACGAAGATATTAACGTTTTTATTTCACATTGGTTACGAGGAATTTGAACTGCCCGCTCACAAGAAACTCAAAACTGTACGTGAGTCAAATCGCCCACTACAACGGTTTCAGCAAGCTTCTCAATCGAGCAATGTTCATTTCCCATCATGTGTTGTTCAAACTATTAGCAATTTGCTACAACTGAGCCAAAGTGTCAAGATTGAGGTTGCCAGATTTCTATATCGCAGAGACTGTCATGATAACGTTTAGCGCGCGATGTGAATCACGTAGAGCATTGAGTTTTCATGAGCGGGTGGTCTGAATTCACGCATTAAGAATCATTAAATATCTTCGTAAGGAGTTAATTTCGGTAATTTTCGTTGTGTGCATCGTGTTTTACGTAAAATTTTGGTTAAGAAACATGTATCAGAATGCTGAAATTCGTACCTTATCTAGTGGTCCATTTCGCTCATTTACCGTCAGAATTCACGTTTTTTGCTCTCTGGAATGTGAACAAAGATTCGTTATGACGAATCGCGCTTCGCTTCCTATTCTCTCGTATCTCTACTACTTGCGACCAGATCAAGGGACAGAGTTGATGACCGTTTTACCACCCATTCTCAGCCAATTTATCGAAAGACTCCTGCATGAAATGTTCCTGCAAAACTGCCGGAAGCTAATAACGTATTATTATGAACAGAATTTGAATTTAACCTCTGCCCTGCAGTATTCAGGGCAATGGCGTGAACTTTAAGCACCTGGGGTAAACATTTTGGAATTTCAAAGACTATCTAATCCATCCAAATTCAAACTTCCAAGGCTTTCCGTGCCGCCCCCCCCCCCCCCCCCAAATCAAAGGGAATTGACAAGGTAGACTGCCTTAAAGTTCTGCCTTCACCTTTAAAGTCGGTTCCTAATCACGTATAACCTATTCGATAGATACACACTAGTCTAAAGTTGGCTGCAGGTGCTTAGACACAAAGCCAGTAAACAGCAGAAAAAAAGAGAAAAAAAAGTGCTGCCTTAATTTTTCTCGATTCTACATCCATTAACTTTGTTACAAAAAAATATAGAAATAGGGCAAGGGAATAAAGCACGTGCGTTGATGACGCGGCGCAGAGATACAACTATTCGTGCTTGACGGAAGTCCGTGTTGCATTAACAAAATTGAAGGCACGCTGGCGTAAGGTGTGACCTCGCGATGCTCAGCTCTATTCTGCGGATGAGGTGTCGCTCAGATTCGGGAAATAAATGGAATGTATTCATATGCATTTATTAAATATTCACGTCTACAGCCATCAGTTCCGTCAATAGTTAACCTATATTACACTATAAAGTTGAAGTTCGATAACTCGTACTGCGAGAATTCACAGGGGTCCGAAATTTTCACTCTTCCTAAACTGAAAATTTTCTTGAAAATGTAAGTTTTTTTCTATCGATGTAAGCGTCAGTTGTGTTTGTCGCACTGCCAGAAAAAAACAACAGGACAGTACGGAAAAACTTTGAATTGTAGCATTGAACAATTTTACCTACTGATGATATTATCCTTTTCTCTAGACAGCCGGCATTTTGGGCAACTTCGTCGTGAACATGGTGAGCTTACTTTATTTCATCCAGGTCTTCGTGAAAGAATCAAGTTCAATCACGCTATGGCTCGTTTCTCTGATAAGCTCATCGGGATTTGCGCTGGCCCTTGACAAGGTGAGAAAAATTCCGTAGTTAATAAAAAACCCTTTACAAACGCAGGAACTTCGTCGCTGAGGCTCCATATCAAAGTAACCTATACACTGAAAAAAAATTCTCGGCGTTTTTACCAAGTACCAATTAGCGTTGGTACCTTTACCATCTCACTTCTTTTACCAATTATTGGTAATTTCACCAATACAGACTGGTAAGTTTACCTAAAACCGGTATTTTTACTGTTTTTTCAGGTAAGAATACCACTTTTATTAGTAATCAATGCCCGGTAACTTTGCCATTTTATCTCGGTAATTCTACCACGGTCGATAAAAAATATTGGCATTTTTACCAAGGTCCAGTAAAATTACCGAGAAAGTTCAATAATTTTACCGGGATTCCTCGGTAAAATTACCAATTCCATAAATGGTTATTTTACCAAGAAAAAACTGGAATCAGCCTTAAATATTAGAGCCTAACACAAAGCGGAGCGGCGACGCACTGGCGCCTACAAACCTAACAGGGATACTTCACGCATTGCGCAACGCGTGAAGTATCCCTGTTAGGTTTGTAGGCGCCAATGCGCGTTTGGCGCTGGCTGCCCGCCTGCCGCACCGCAGCGTGCCACGGCGCTTGAAGCAACTTTTTCACACAAGAGGTATTGCACAGTACCATACGAAACTGAAGGCGCTCTAATATATTAGGAATGGCAGGCATCCATCAAAAGTACGGAGCTTTCCTCGCAAAGTAAATCAAGAAACTACTGCCCAAAAAGAGAGTAGTGGTCCAAAAACTCACGAAGTCCTAGCATCCATAATTAGTGACGTTTCGCATACACTTTATCGCCTGGCTGTGAGTTGCTTAATCGCCATCGGCTATAAAAGGCTATAAGAAATTGTGTAGCCGGCTATAGAAGCTATTGGAAATCTTACAGCCGGCCGTAGGTCGTAGGTCCATGGTATTTTGGAGCACAGATTCCACTGCCAATTTTTACCAGGGTAATACAACGAGTTCTAACATGAAGTATATAAAGGAGTAATTTTCTCAAAAGAAATAGTTTGAAGGGGAGTTGGTGTAGCATACTTTTTTCAAAAAGTATTAATCGTGGTGGCACAGTACGGCGTTACCGACAAAAGGACTGCTGGTCTTTGATTAATCTCAACGATGCGCAGTTTTAAAAATAATTATGAGTAGTTAGTAATCCTCCGCCTGTTCAGCAACTTGCCATACACATTCGAATATCTAAGACTCTGACTGCGCGAACGAAATATTGAATGGGTTGGAATTGTATATTAAACTGAAAAATCACTGCTCATGCACCGCGAGCTGAAATTGTAGGGGTTTAAATGTCATGGCCAAGTTCATGATCTTGCGTAAGAATGTTCTCATGAGTGAAGATGCTAGCAAATTCAATGATGCCACATTCTTACGTTAAAAAAATTGTATTACTTAAGGTTGTTGTTGTGTACAAAAAAGTTATTGTACTTACATTCAATAAATTAATTTTCTTAATTTTTCCAGGGACCGTTTCCTTCTTAACCTGTAGAGTTTTACCTGGCATTTTTTCATTTGATGTATTCCTGCCAAAGTACTTTTATGATAACGCCTTTTATTACTGAACTAACTCTTACATACTTCTGGATCAAACACATTTGTTTTTCTAAGAAAAAAAAAATGATTAAACATTAGAATAAAATTGAAGAAATAAATTACTATATTTTTACGAAAATTTGACACAGACGCTATTATATATTTTCATTAATGCGCACAAATGATTATTTTATAGAAAAAGGAAAACAAACTATTTCATATCAAAATACTCCCTACACTTACATACATAAAAGTCGCTCTCTCAGCGCTCTCTGGTGCTCCGCGACGCCTAACCGCCACAAAACTCGGTCCTCCCTCAGGTCATCAGGGAGTTGGCACTCCCTCATCTCATCCAAAACCCCCTGTCGCCACCCTCTCACTGGGCGTCCCCTTCGTCTCCTCCCAGGAGGAACCCAATCAAGCATCTTTTTTGGCAGCCTTTCTTCCGTCCTTCATCCCATTGACATGACCGTACCAGACAAGCTGTTTGGTCATGACGTCGAACAGGATGTCATTTTCGACTTCCATTATCTGACGCACTCTATCATTGCGGACCCGATCTCTCCTAGTATTCCTGCTGACCTCCTCCAGAAATCCATCTCCGTTGCTCTTAGCATATCCTGTGTCCGTTTCTTCAGCTGCCAAACTTCACACCCGTGCGTTAATATACTTTTGACTATAGCGTTGTAAATTTTCCTCTTGTTCTCTTTGGAAATCCCAGAGGATTCCATTTAACATCGCTCATCATTTGAAAATACATCTAGTTTGTAACTTTTACGTTGTATAGCGCGCGATGTAAAACAACTTGGAATTGTGTTTTTCTCTCTCTGTGAAAGTGTGAGAGAGTGCCCGTTATTTTCTGAGTTAAGAAAGTTTATTGCTGAAGTGTACCATTCATTTGAACATTCTAGGCAAGTGGCTCCAGAGACAAGTGGCTCAGTAAGTTTGACGAGTGCAAAGTTTAAATTTTATAATAAAGCCAATTATTCCAGAAATTGGAGGTGATGGAAACTATCTTATACGTGCGATTTCTTTTTGCGTGTACGCTTCAGAAGATTATCATACAGAGGTACACGGTTCGTTATCAAAATTCGGTCTGTTCACTCACTCTGTCTAACTTTTTACAGCGTTGCCATATTGTACAATACCCGCCCCACAACACTGTAATTTAATTCATATTTTTCTGCACTATTTGGTATGTTACCCCTTCAATCTATGGGTTATGCAATGGTATAAGCGGTGTTTTTTTTTACTGCGCTCCAATTCCCATTTTCACCCTACTATGGTTTGAACCATCTCTCCTGCGTAAGACACCTCCCCCCCTCCCACACTGGAAAAAAAGTTCGGTAAATCCGAACTAGTTAGGATTATATGGAACCAGGTTTTCTTCGGAACACACAACCGAATTATTCGGTCTGTTCAACCGAATTATTCGGTTTGTGCGACCGAACCATAATAAATTCTTACAGTTCGGTTCAGTGGACTGAGCAGTTCGGCCGAGCATACCGAATAATTCGGTTGTGCGTATACCGAACAAAATCGTGGTTTCATATGATCCTAACTAGTTCGGATTTACCGAACTTTTTTTTTCGGTGCACCATCCTTCAGTAGCTTACGTAAAACTTAAAAGGCCCCCTGCGAGTTAAAAAGAAGTACCAGATTTTAGGCACGAATAAGAACCTCCAAAAAGTATTGATAATGGAAGCTGTGTTTTTTTTCAGGCGCTGGTCCTCGATCTTTCCGGCAAAGGTGTGAGCCTAGAAAACCTGTGGTCAGATGGCAACGGAGGCATTCCATTCGGAGGCAGTTTGATAATGATGGCTTTAGATATCGTAATTTACGGTCTCCTCGCTTATTACTTGGACAGTGTGGTGCCGAGTGAGTTTCTTGTTTTTTTATCGATTGAGTTATCAACAAAAACTCCCTTGACGAGAGTTGAGTCCCCTTATACTGAGAGTCAAGACAATGTGAATCCATTTCTGATTGGTTCCCGTATTTTAGGCCTCCACAGTGTCACAAACGGGAATAAAGATTACATTTTCCCCTATTGCAAAGATTATAATCTGGAATGGACCGAGGAATTACGGGTTCGACAAGGAACAAACGGAATGAGGGAAGGAACGGAGAAAGGAAATCGAGAATGGGCCGATCAAAGATTACAAAAAACGTTCAATTTGTGTAATCTTTATCCCCGTTTGTGATTCCACGAGGGGGTGTTGTCTTGACTCTCAGTATAAAGGGACTCTAGACGAGAGGACTCAAATAAAACTTATAGGGGTAAAAATGGAAATTTGAGACCAGAGACCCTGTTCTCAGATTGGCTTGGAACCCTATCAAAAACAGGAAGATATTATTGGAATGGAGAATTTGCACACGATTTTTTTTTTTGCTTCATCTGAAAGTGTTGAATAAGCTGAGTTCGCAGTATTTTTCATAATTTTTTTCTGAACCGGGAAATTGGAGAAAAATAGATTTAAAAGTGGGAAAATGTACCGCCTTGTGACGTCGTCTAGCGACATTTTCGATTTAAATACATATAGTTTGGCAGCGGGCCGATTATTGAAACTGATAGACAAAGCTATAGACAAAGACGACAAAAGGGATTTGGAGGGATCCTATTGGTGGAAGTGAGTGGTGGCAATGGACATGGGAGGTAGGTAATGGACTAACTAACGGCAACCCACGAGAAACCTGACAGTTAGTCCATAATTTTCTTCCTTAGTCTATAAGATCCAATCATGTCAACCAATAGGATCGCTCTATACTCCCTATGTCTTCTTTGTCGATCGCTTTGTCTAAAAGTTTCAATAATCGGCCCGCAGATCAGGTTATTCCGTCATATTTCCTCCAATAACTGTTCAATTTAGAAGCCAAAGATATCCTCGTGCTCAGTTTTTCTAGTAGTTTCATTTCAAACGTGGAATTTAAAAAATTTCAGACCCTTGCAAAGTCTCCATTACCTTAATACGGACGTACATCGATTCTCCATGTGTTCCTGAAGGCTTTCAGGAAAGTTATATATGTGAGGCGTGGTTGCAAAAGCGGCAATCTCCATGACTCAGCGTAAAAATTGAGCAATTATAATTTATATAACAATTAATATAGAGATAATATTATTTTTTTTTTTTAGGAACAAATATAATATCTGGCGTCATAACATTTCCCCCATCTCTCGTTTGAATGCAGGAAATTCACACAAACACATGAACATGGAGACTTTCCTGTTCTTTCAATATTAAATTATAATGATCGGATGATCTGTATAAAGGGCATTGGAGATTGCCGCTTTTGCAACCATACGCCTCATATTATGGTATATATTATTATTATATCAGAGCGGAGATCTTGAAACACCGCAACAAGGTACGCGGTTTGGGAGTTTCAACGTCAAAATTCTGAACGTTCTTTTTCTCTCTCGTTTAACTTGAAATGTCTTGGTTTCTTACTGTCTAGAGCAGCTCAATCAAAACAAGACGTACTTATGCTAAAAGGGACTATGTTACATGCAAATCCTATGTACATAGTTCCTTTCAGCATGAATACCTCCGACTAACTTCCCATTTCTTCCTTTATCCATTCCAGGTGAGTACGGAACGAAGCGGTCTATATTCTTCTGTCTTTACCCATCATTTTGGTGCACAAAGCCAAAAGTAAGTACAAAAATAAACGTGTATTTCACTTGATATTTTCAAAATTATGCACTTAAGTGGAAAAAACTCGAATGTTTTGTAGAGGTATGCCGATGGTCGAATTCTAACCGACAGAGCCGAGTTTTTAAGATTGAACGGAGTCCCTGAAGAAAATTTATGGAATCACATGAAGTGAATGTTTCAGAATGATAAGATGAAAGAGATAGGCCTCATTACATATCGACGTTTAGAGTAGTAAAAGCGTATCTCTACTTCAGTATTTCAAACGCTCAAATATGCACTAATTTATTGAGAGCAAACCACCCAATCAAAGTACAGCGGAAGTAAGATAAAAGGACCTTCAAAGGACCGACCTCATCGGGTCATTGTAGTCGATTGTTGTTACAAGCGACGCAAAAATACACCGATTCATTGTGCTTTCAACCGCGGAAGTGACTAGAGATCACGTAGTTATGACTGATATATCGCTATACGTGACGTTAGCGATGTCGCATTATCCGATTATCTGAAGCATTTTCTGAGCTAAGAAAATTCACCGAAAATGTAAAAAAAAGAAATTATTACTTTTATTTCAATCAAGGATATGAGCAACAAATTGCAACGTCGCAATTTAGGTTTTGCATTTTTTGCCTTTAAAAGGACGAAGGATCTATCTTGATGATTTTGCCTTCTAGTGTCTTTTTGGTTACTCTGAAATGCACCATTTTGAATCATCATGTTTTCAAGTAAGTATGATAAATTCTACCGCTTAATTCTTTCAGCAAATGCTCAAAAAGATGAAATCTGCTCGAAAAAAAGTACACGAATTGCTTTAACTTTCAGGTTCGCTTTCTCGCGACACCAATTCTGACGGGCTAAGGAAAAACGCCGTATAAACCTTCAGACATTGCCATATCTCCTGATGAAATACGAATTAATTGGAGATCTTGAAAATATTATACTTCAAATTTGTCGGACTATTTTCTTTGCAATGTAATCTAAAATCTCGGAAAATTCTGAAGAAAAATAGGCATAAATATCGTCGAAAATACATTTTTTATCTGGAGAAATTCGGCAACTCTCAAATGTCCATTAGGTGTTCTTCCGTGGCACGGCAGCATTTCACACAGTGGCGTGGCGTGCTTTGCGATCCATCGATTGATCAGCCATTTAAACCTATGGAAAAGGATCGATAGAGGGTGTTCGCAAGGAACACCTTAATAATCGATTATTCACCACAGCTTCAAAAGGGGAAATATCGAAAAGTGAGAAAATCGGAGAGTGCGACATCGCTAAACGTCGCTAAGAACTTCATAAAGAACTAATTGGGAGAATTTAGCACACCTACTCGAGCTTTTAGATACAAATTTTTAAGAGCAGCCCAAGACAATGATAACAGTGGAAAAACAAGGATGAAAAAACGGGAAACAAGGCTAAAAATACACACTTAATGAAACCCGAGATGTTTCGAGATTTTCAGTCGGAAACAATAAAAATTTAAAAGAAAAAACGATAAAAAAAACCGAGCTTTTACACGAGGATTTCAAACGGTGCATTTCAGAGTAACCGATGTTCAGAGTGCGCCACTGACTTTACGGTATCACGAATTTGACTTGACTCTTTCTTGTTTCCGGGACAGGCGTCCAAAAGACATATTGATGCGGATTCCATGACGTACGTCACAACGACGTCAGAGGACTGCGACCCGAGGGACGTGGAGCCCGTCACCCGGGAGATCGCCGACAGGGAGGCAATTAAAATCGTCAATTTGCACAAATGTTTCACTTCTTGCAAAAAACAAGACGTCAACGCCGTCAACGGTGAGTTTTAAAGTGGCCTTGTCTATTTTAAATATTCCGAACGGAAGGAGGTAGAATTGGTCGGGCGTACTTTCAGCTTTCATACAAGTCAAAGTTTTTTTTTTTTTTTTTTTTTTTTTTTTTTTTTTTTTGAGAGCTTGCGCACTCTAGGTATAGTTCATTGGCCTTAGTCGTGTAGACAAACAGCCACCGCTAAATGATGGGAAGATTACAACAACAGTAGAAACAGAAGTACAAAGGAAGAAACGAAGGAAGAAACGAAGAGGAACATCCATGCCACTCCACGGTGACAAGATCTGAGACCATCAAATCTTGCCACCGAGGCCGGGATTCGAACCCGGGACATCTAGGTCTGTGATCAGTTGCGCTAACCACTGGACCAACCGATGTCGGCTTAAGTCAAAGTTTTTGAAAATCGGTTGAAAAATCGGTTGGAGGGGGAGATCAGACGGTGTAATCTGCCCGATGATTTGTGAGAGGATCGATTCCGATGGCGATTTGGAGTCGCAGAGCGCTCTAGTGCGCTGAGGTAGCGGCTTGATATGTATGTATGGTTGAAAAATCCGCCGGAAAAATTCAATGATGGTATTTGGAGTGTAGTCGAGTGCTAGAAATAATGTAAAATTTTCTTTAAAAAACTTACATTTTATTAACAAACTTACACCGAAGCTTTTCGAAGCAAACGCTTCATCGTCAGGGTCACGAAATCGATATCACAAAGGCCATAATTTAATTTCAAACAAGGTAACAGATTTTATTGATGGTAACAATTGATAACGAGCTATTAGATCAAAAGATGCCTGACGACCTGACGATGAGGCGTTTGCTTCGAAAAGCTTCGGTCTAAGTTTGTTAATAAAATGTAAGTTTTTTAAAGAAAAGTTTACATTATTTCTAGCACTCGGCTACACTTCAAATACCATTATATTTAGTCTGGTATTTCTGGATATTATATTCTGGATTTTCCTGGCAATCGATGCCAGGAAAATCTTGTGAAAATCGCAAAGGATGATGTTGATTTGCTCTGTTCCAAAAAAATAAAACGGGAGCGGAGATTTTTCAACGCCGCACACGAGATACGTGGTTTGGGAGCTTTCCCATCAGTATGCATTTTCAGAGAGTTATCAATCTTAATGAAGCGGGACACTGTTCGAAATGAAATGGTCTTTCACAAGGATGAACTTTATGTGCTGTTACAACTCTTCCTAAATGAAGTATAGCATTTTTACAAACGAATAGTGCCTTACCACAATTAATGCCAAAATGGCTCTTTAAATGTAGTTTTCTCACGAATGAAGCCAGGCAGCGATCACATTTGAATGGCCTTTCATCAGAATGATTTCCGACATGCAGCTTTAACACAGAGTTGAGTCTGAATGAGTCAGGACGCTGCTCGCATACGAATGACTGTTCACTGTCAGATTGAACCGTCATATGAGCCCGTAAGTTTGGGTTTCGACAAAAAAACTTAGCTGCGAACAGAAATATGAGAAAAAACTAGTTGGATTTTTATTTTAGGCTGATTACGATCTATAAATCAAAGACTTATTGTCAGAATGTGTTGTTTTCATAATCTTAAGGTGATTTGGACTGCATTTTGCAATTTGGAACTATAAATTCTGGCCCGGTTTAAAAACAACGTATGTGCCATTAGTTTCCCTATACACATAAGTGTTTTTTTCAGATGAGCCAGACTTTATAGTTCCAAATTGCAAAATGTAGTCCATTTGATGGACCCCGTAATTTGTCAGAGCGACATGCGATATATCGCATCGATTGGGTCTATTTTTTTTAGCTGCACGTCATTTTTCTCGAATTTTGAGATCACAATTTTGTTTTCAGGAAACTAGAAAATTCACCTACCAATTTTGACGAACAAATTCAATGTAATAAAAGCGTGGGGTTTTTTAGAGGAAAAATATCGCATTCGAGTGCAGTTTCAATAAGAGTATCGAATGCGATATTTTTCCTCTAAAAAAACCACGCCTATATCACGTTGAATTTGTTTGTTGAAATTGGTACGTGAATTCTTTAATCTCCTGACAACAGAATTGCGATCTCAAAATTCGAGAAAAACTCCGAGTAGTTGAAAAACAGGATCCAATCGATGCGATATATCGCATGTCGATCTTGCACGAAATATAGCGTCCATCGAATCACCCGAATCACCTTAAGATATAAGAAATGATAGACGCTCCGCAGCCCGAGAAAAGACATACAATAAAGAAAAACATTTAAAAAGCTGGTAATAAGGCTTAAATTTCACGAATGAAATCAAAACGTTCCGGCTGAAAACTCAGCCTCCTCAGTTGGATAAATAAAAATAAATATGGTGAAAATCTGAAATAGTATCTGGGTGTACCTTTCAAAGCGACAATCAGGCTCTGACTTTGTTTTTTTTTTGCTGAAACGTTTTGGTTTTGTCTTTTTTTAGCCTTGTTACCAGTTTTATAATTTTTTTTTTTTTTTTTGAAATACCTGAAGGTCATTGGGAGGAAGCAGACATTATAAACTCTTTCCCTGCTTTAACAATTCGATGGCAAGGTAGATTTACACAGGTATGGACAAGTTGAAAATGTCCCATGAGCCTCAGTACGTGTCACATGACTACGTGACGTAGGTTAAGGGGCCCGTTTTTTAATTAAATTACAATCAAATTAACATTCAAACGTTTGTGCGTTTAAACGTTAAAATTAATATCGCATTATCAAAATTGTGCAAAAAATCCCAAAAAATTTTGACAAACGATAAACCGAACATGATAAATCAAAATAATCAAAACATACAAAATGGCGGAAGTTAAGGGGGCCTCTGGAGAGCCAATCAGAGGCCAGTTGTTTAGTTCTGTCCATACCTGTGTAAATCTACCTGGACTCGATGGACACTGGTACATTCTCAAAGCAACCTGTTCAAATTCCTGTATTTTGTTCCAGGTATTAACTTATCAATTTACGAGGGACAAATAACGGCAATTTTGGGCCACAATGGAGCTGGCAAGACAACACTAATAAATATTATCACCGGCCTCACGGGTCCTTCCAGTGGGACTGTACACGTTTTCGGACACGACGTAAGGTAATACTTGAAAATCTGGGCAATAATAGACATAATAGATAATAGAAAGAATAGATAGACGAATTCTATTATTTCTTCGAGAGAATTATACACCTCGTAACAGGGTTCCTTTTCCATTGGTATTCTCAGCGATACCTCATAATACGATATTATGAATATTGAAAATCTGGGCAATAATAGACATAATAGATAATAGAAAGAATAGATAGACGCATTCGATTATTGCTTTGAGAGAATTGTACACCTCGTAACAGGGTTCCTTTTCCATAGGTATTCTCAGCGGTACCTCATAATACGATATTATGAACTTTTAAATGTAAAAGACAGAAAATTCAATGATATAATGAAATAAGATTACGAGGCATTTATTTAGACAAATATCAGCTAAGGTATGTAATAGGATAGGAACAGTTCCGATGACGTCGTAAACCGAATTTTTCAAAGCGCGATATCTCCGTGAATGGATTCAAGAGTCAAACGATCGGCCGAAACATTCCTGATCTTATGCGTTCCATTTTTGCCTTGTCTCCAGCGCTCCATTCATCTTTAATACAATTCTCCAATACCGCGTGAACAGATTTCAAGGTCTTCTAAATTCCGCCTAAAATCTTGGGAGAACGCCGCACGGTTGAATGAGTCAACGGAAGTGGTCGATCACAAAGATTTTTGACAGAAAATGCCAACTTTGAAATTTATTTCGTCTTTAAATTTTAAGGGATGCAATATCCGGAAAATTTCACGGGAAATTCACTGGAATGGAATCACTTTTAAAAACTCAATTTTTGGTTTTAACGAAGTCATTAGTTTTAAAAGTTTCCACACTTTGTCCGACCACCCGACTTCTCCCATGAACTCGTTCCATTCTGCGTCGGCTGAGTTCCGGCATCCAGTGGCATGGCGTGAATGATCGATTATCGAAAATGCCCCATTTGAAGCTATGGTAAAGAATCGATTAGTAAGGCGTTCACCGCGAACACCCTGTTTATCGATCCTTTTCCATGGGTTTAAAAGGCAGATTAATCGATATATCGCAAAGCACGCCACGCTACTGCCGGCATCCCAAGACTTAACTTGATCGATCAAGATGGCGAAATAGCTCCGGGTAAATTGAAGAAAACTCGAGGCAATTCTCATGGATTATCCTCGCATGCTATCCGAAATCCGGGATTCATTCAGGTGGTTGTCTTTATTTCAGGGACCCCCATGGAATGGCGTGCATTCATCGCATGACAGGCGTCTGCCCCCAGCACGACATCCTCTTCGATCTCCTCACTCCACGGGAGCACTTGAGATTTTTCGCCGCCATCAGAGTAAGTGGGGAAGAAGGGTAGAAAAGATATGCGTTGCTCCTATTCTGCCTAAAGTACCTTCATAGACAGAGTATGGCCATTCGTATCCTTTTCTCTACAGGAAAACTGTGCCGCTCTTTGATTGGTCAACGAGTTTTTAGGCTTCATGATGCTCTTACGGCCGTAAATAAACATACAAGATGGCGGCTCACCGTAACATCGATAACAAGCTAATATTTGACAAATTTTCAATTATACGGCAGTAACAATTATTATACTTGCATGTCAACGAATAACGCATGAAAAAACACATTAAAAAACTGTTGAGTCACCTGTCACTGCTGATAACAGCCATCTTGTTTGTTTATTTACGGCCGTAAGAACATCGTGTCAGCCTATTTTCACGCGACCAATGAAAAACCGGCACAGAAATGGCCATACTCTGTCTATAGAGGTACTCTAATTCTGCCCTCTTAAGGTGATTCGATGGACGCCATATTTTGTGTCAGAACGGCATGCGATATATCGCATAAATTGGTTCCATTTCTTCAGCTACTCGTCATTTTTCTCCAATTTTGAGATCGCAATTCTGTTGTCAGGAGACTAAAGCACTCACTTACCAATTTTAACAAAGAAATTCAACGTAATAAAGGCGTGGTTTTTTAGAGAGAAAATATCGCAGTCGAGTGCAGTTTCGATATCAGTACCGAGATGTAGAGTGCGTGTAGTGACCTATTAATCTAGCATTAAAAAGGTAAATTGAGCAACAAGGCATTCCGCCTAAACTGACAAAATACAAAAACGCGACGGAATGCACCTGCACATATAACAGGGATCAAATTGTAAGAGTCATTCTTAGAAAACACAAGTAACTCGGGGCAGGTGCAACGAAATTAAAAGGTTTCGGCCATAAAAGTGTCGAGGCCAAGTAAGCCAGATTTATCGCACGGGCCTTTGTCGGAGACCGCTGCGAGGGAGGGGGGGGGCGTAACGGGAAAGTAAAGGCCAGTAAGCCTAAAACTAGCAGGACCAACCAGAGCTTAGCATCGGTTCTTGGACCAGCCGATCAGGGATAGCATGGGGGTACGCTGAGGGCTACCCAAAAAGGGTTGTCCAGGGACCGAGGTTTTGGGCTCTGGAAGGCTCCCGCACTTCGATTTCCAATTTCAAGTCAAGCGGACAGATCAGCTCCTCCAGTCCTTAGCGACACTCATAATTTTCTTTTAGACGAACAAATATTTTACCCAAGTCCTCTGAGACAACGACAATTATATAAGCTATTTACTTGTTTCCTTCGATTCATATCCCGTGCTCTGCAGATTATCGATACTGTGTTGTTAATTTTTCGGGACGATTCAAACATTATAATTTCTTCATCACCAATATTTCGACTTGATATTGTTCCTCCATCTCTGGAGTGTAAAAATCCCAGAACCCTACATTTAAAGTAATGGTGTTCACGTCAACTTTTGCGAGAAACACGATGGTATAGCAACACGAGGAAACAGCATTGAAGCAGCTACGATTAATTTATAAACTCCAGAAAATGCTAATTTTATAAAATACTAAAAAAAGTTGGTCACTTGCCCGAATAAAAGTATTATTCAATGTCAAACGTTTTGGAAGATTTCAAATTTTCGGATCGTTATAAATACCGCCGAACAACCCTTTTTTATGAGCCCAAATTAAAAAATAAAAAAAAATAAAATAAAAAATATAAAAAAATAAAATAAACGAATCGTTGTGTTGCCGAGATGTAGAGTGCGAAGGACACACATTCTACCGTGCTAAGGAAGAACGCCGTATTAGCCTTCAGGCGTTGCCAAATTCCCTTCGATGAAAACCGAATTTACAGGGAGTATTGTGAATGTTTTTCTCCAAAAATTTCAGGAAATCTCGTACGTACTTTAATCGAAAATATCTGAAAATGTCAAGGAAAAGTGTGCATGAATGTCGTGAAAAATACATGTTTTATCGAGGGAAATTTGGCAACTCTCGAACGTTCATACGGCGTTCTCGTCCGCCTCCGTTGTATTGCCGCACTCCGGACCAAGTCAATAGAAGTCGGACAAATTCTGGAAACTTTGAAAGTTTATATTTTTGAAAATATAAAACGAAAAAGTTTAAAAGCAGTACCATTGGTTTCATCGTAGAATTTCCTTTCAGAAACACCCCTAAAAATTGAATTTGTGACGGAATTAACATCAAAACTTGAAATTGTAGCCAACGATTTCTTGTCCAACTTCGACCTGTAGATCGTTGCACTGTGCGTTGTCGCGACAATCGGCGATTGCAACGCGCAGGGGCTTGGATACAACTATTCGTGGTCTGCGGTTGTCCGTGTTGCATACCTCAAAATTGAAGGCTCTATAACTTCCCTAGAGTTCGGTAAAAATGGGGTTTTTGTCGATGTTTTGATGCCACATTGTGTATGAAAAAGTGAGGTAATGTGAGAAATGCACGGTGTCGTGAAATGGCGCAGAGAACTTTTTTTTTTTTTTTCCATCCCTTTCGGAAACCCCCAGTTGAGTACTGGTTTGCTCAGAACCACTCAGGAGACTTGAAGAATTGTTAATTCTATTTCAGACCACAGCTATAATTCAAACGGTTGCCCTCTCCTTAATTCTGATGATTCATAAGTTTTGGGAAAGTTTTTGGTTCAAAAAGATAATGTGTATGATGTTGCCTGTCTAGGGAATTGCACCTTCCATGATTGAATTTGAAGTAAACAAAACCTTACAAGACGTCAATCTGATGGAAAAAGCTGACGTTTTCTCGAAGTATCTAAGTGGTGGTCAAAAAAGGAAACTATCAGTTGGAATTGCTGTCATTGGAGACCCAAAGGTAAGTTCCGACCTCTCTGTTGCGTAAAAATCCGATTCAGGAAATTTAATAATATGATTCAATTCCGACAATTTTCAAGGGAAGTGTAATTTCTTAAAAGCAATCTATGATATACACCAACTGAATGTATTTATGCTATGGGTATCCTATGGGTTCTGGTCCCACAAAGTTATGTCTCAATACTACCCCCATCCCTCAACAATTTTCAAAAGTGTAGAATGTGAGCGCTTACTGTGTTTTGAGCGTGTATTGTTTGACCCGATTTTTTTCTGAATAAATTAAGGGGCGCACCCTCTGACCGCTTCGCGATTCAACCCTCAAAGCGCTTTGCGCTCAAGGCGTTATGCAGTACTCTGATGATTTTATTTTACAAAGAATGGTATGATATTCCTAAAATAAATCATGTTATTTTTCGTGTACAGATTATCATCCTCGATGAGCCTACAGCAGGCGTTGATCCCTACTCAAGGAGGCACATGTGGTCATTACTTCAAAGTCGACGTCAAGGCAAGGTAAGAACAATGGGACCGAGTTTAACAGAAAGGAACCAAGCCACATCAGCTATTGCCAAATTTAACTGGACAATTAAATTTTTTACGATAGAATTTTTGTGCGGATTCCTTTAAAATTTTTAGGGGATTTGCCTCAAACTATGGGGAATTTTCACTGAAATTTGCACAAAAATCCGCACAACCGTTTTCATGTGAAAAATTAAATCGTTCAATTAAATTTGGCAATAGCTGATGTGGCTTGGTTCCTTTCTGTTTAACTCGGTCCAATGGGTCCTCTCCCTTACTGCTACTAAACCCAACCTGCCGCGCCGCGCCGCGCCGGGACGAAAAGTCTGGATGACGATTCAAAAATAGAGCAGCTCCCTCATACAGAAGCAGATAACCAAAAACCGACAAATAGTTAAAAACCGATCGACCAATAGTGGAACAGGAATAAGAATTGGCACAACGGTCCTCTGGGTCTGCCTACATCTATGATAATAAATACAAATTTTGGGATTCAGAAGGTCTGGTGAGAAATGGTAGCTCGGCACTCCTCTACAGCAAATTGCCTTGAACGGTTTTGGCAGATTGGAAGGAAAGAGCGACGCCAAGAATGGCACAATTTGGGCCAGAAGGGATTTTTCTGAAACCGGGCCCAAACGATACCTTATGATACCCTAAAACTCTGGTAAAAATTTTAGCTTGAGTATACGCACCGTTTTTGAGAAATGGGGGGGCAAAGTTGCCAAATCGCCATCATTCTGGACAGCATTTTTACAGCAAAAAGACGGGAAAAATGGACGAAAAAGTTACACTGTTGATGGGTTTGGGCTGTAAATGTTCTTATTGAGCCCCCGTGCATGTAACTGTGTTCAGTTTCAAAAATTTTGGACGTACAGTGGTCCAAAATGGGGAGAAATCGTGGACAGATAAGGATTCTTTGTCAAACTTTTTAAAAATGGAAGTAAAATTGTTGGTCTCCTGCAGAGATCATGTGAAACAATGTTCTTATCGGTCTTCAATGCATTCAGTTGAGTTCAGTTTATCAAATTTTCATCGCACAATGGTCCAAAATGGGAAATCAGTGGACAAATTAAGATCTTCTGCCTAACTTTTTAAAAATGATGTACGACTATTGGTCCCCTGCAGAGATCATGGCGAACAATGTTCTTATCAATGCATTCAATTGGGTTCAGTTTATCAAATTTTCATCGCACAATGGTCCAAAATGGGAAATCAGTGGACAAATTAAGATCTTCTGTTGAAATTTTTGAAAAATAACATGAAACTATGAGGTTTTTCACTAGATTCGAAAGGTGTAAATTCAAAATAAGTTAGTAGCCAATAAAATCTATCCATGTTCACTGTTTTGAACTGAACAAATGAGGTCTGGAAACGGTAATTCAGGAGGAACTTAGCTTTTGGATCCTTAAAATCCGGCTAACTGGGTGGTTTTTGTCCTAGTTACTTGTCAGAGAATAATTGGAGTTAGAATAATACTTTACAATAAATCCTTTCTAAGGATTTAGGAAAGGTTAGGTTAGGTTAGATTTCAACAGAAGATCTTAATGTGTCCACTGATTTCCCATTTTGGACCATTGTGCGATGAAAATTTGATAAACTGAACCCAATTGAATGCATTGATAAGAACATTGTTCGCCATGATCTCTGCAGGGGACCAATAGTCGTACATCATTTTTAAAAAGTTAGGCAGAAGATCTTAATTTGTCCACTGATTTCCCATTTTGGACCATTGTGCGATGAAAATTTGATAAACTGAACTCAACTGAATGCATTGAAGACCGATAAGAACATTGTTTCACATGATCTCTGCAGGAGACCAACAATTTTACTTCCATTTTTAAAAAGTTTGACAAAGAATCCTTATCTGTCCACGATTTCTCCCCATTTTGGACCACTGTACGTCCAAAATTTTTGAAACTGAACACAGTTACATGCACGGGGGCTCAATAAGAACATTTACAGCCCAAACCCATCAATAGTGTAACTTTTTCGTCCATTTTTCCCGTCTTTTTGCTGTAAAAATGCTGTCCAGAATGATGGCGATTTGGCAACTTTGCCCCCCCATTTCTCAAAAACGGTGCGTATACTCAAGCTAAAATTTTTACCAGAGTTTTAGGGTATCATAAGGTATCGTTTGGGCCCGGTTTCAGAAAAATCCCTTCTGACCCAAATTGTGCCAAAAAACGGTCGTTTTTGGCGTCGCTCTTTCTATATTTGTTAGAGAATGAGTTCTAGAGAGTTTTAGTTTCCGAGTTTTACTTTGTGTCCGAAATTTTCCCGATTCTTGCGCGAGATTGGAAGAAAAAAAAGTGAAATTTTCGGTTGGGTATGCCCATGATTCCCCGGGTACAAATGCGATTTGTGAGGGTAAATTTTGTAACATTGTAATGTAGTAACAGTCTATCGTGAGGGATACGATGATCTGCATAACGATACAGGGTGTCCCAGGATTAAGTACGAATATTGGAGGAGTCGATTTTTCGGGTCAAAAAAAGACGTTTTTGTAATATGACGTCTCTTATTCCAAAAACGCTCTCCCTGGGGGCCACGGCCCACTAAATTCGGAGAAAAAAATTGTCTCTTTAACAGTGTGACAAAGTTCATGAACCAATTTTAATGAAAAGTGATATCTGGAGGTAATTTTCAGCGTTCTTTCATTGCGAACCTCCAAAAAAGGGAAAACTCATCATGAGGGGGGTTTATGGGGTTATCAAGCCTAAAAGCCAAAATTAATGTTTCTAGCAACAAAACTTGATTTTTGACGGCACCGCTAGATTCAATGTTGAAAAATATTGAGAAAATGTTTCCTGCATTATTTAGCTATCACTCGTCGTTTTCGAGATAATAGGAAATGATAGGGAGAAAATAAGGGGATAATGGGGCCCCCAGGGAAAGTGTATTTGGAAAAAAGATATACCACAAAAACGTCTTCTTTTGACCCAAAGAATCGACTCCTTCAATATTCGTACTTAATCCTGGGACACCCTGTTTACACTCATAACAAAATCCTTTGTAAAATTGAAGTTTCCTTCCACTTGGCTCAACAGGTCATTTTACTGACAACTCACTTCATGGATGAGGCAGACATTCTAGCTGACAGGAAAGCAGTGATAAGCAAAGGTCGATTGCGGTGCTGCGGCTCCTCGCTGTTTTTAAAGAACAAATTCGGGATCGGATATCACTTAACGTAAGTGGATTTTGTCTTTCAAGTTATTCACGAAGAAAATATACAGGGTGTTCCTGAGTTAATGCAATACCACCTACCCATACCTGGTCATGCTTTGCGGTTATCTGGTCTTATCTTCGGAGAACACACGGGATCGTGAGGAGAGGACTTGAAAATAATCGATTTTTTTACTCGAGGAAGTGAATTAATTCCAGGCATGAGTTGAAGTTTTAGGCAAGTTTGATCGAATGAAACAAATTTTTGTGACAGAATCACATTTTAAATGAAGGGAAAAATTATTGAATGCATGTCAGTTTAGGGAATGGTTCCCTCCGCAGAATTAATTGTTACCAGATGGGGCTGAAAAATCCGCATATTGCCCATTTGAATCCATCTAAAATATCTAAATTTTATTGTATAATCTGGCAGCCTTGCCGAACATACTCTCACACGATTTCTCGAATGGGCAGGAATGCTAAGTAGGAATTGTTACAACCCATCAAACTTCAAACTTTCCCCCCGAACTTTACCCATTTATCAGTTCCAACCCGTCAAATATCAATTAAAATTGAATTAAAGTGGTAACTTTTAGCGTCCTTCATTTATTGTGGCCTCGAACGCCTACAATTTAAAAATGTTTTTCGGTGCATAAGTTCAGTCATTTTTAGTGTGCAAATGTTGCCTGCCGGCTGTTAAACAAAATTGTAGGCTTTCGAAACCATAAAAAAATGAAAATTACGCCAAAAGTTACCTCAGTAACTAAACATTCATTGATATTTGAAGCTTTGAAACTGATATGGGCTAATTTCGGGCAAATATCCTCTACTTGGATGGGCTGTTTCGTCGAAAAAAAGTGCTTTCAGAAAAATTTTTAGAGAGCAAAACCCTAAAACTCGATCCCTGATATCTGACGCACTAACTCTGGGACACTCTGTATAGGCTGCTCATAAAGTAGTGATACAGATGCTTTAACATCAACACCAGCCATTCAATAGCTTTTACTTGGTCTTCTCTGAGAGGCAGGAAAATTAGCGTTCGAAAATAAGACAAAGATCAGCTTATTTAGTCGATAACTAATGGGCACAAAGGCGCGACCCCGTATATAGAATTTCATACCCTCTAAGGCCCGCTTAGCATCCCCTCCCTATCTCGATATTATTAAGAGAGCATATCCAATCCATAGCCGCAAAAGTTAAGAAAATAGGAACGTTTCTATCTTTAGAACGAACGGTGACAAAAAATGGGAATTCACGCGCTGCTCAAAAGGGAGCATTCACAACTTTAAGGTGTAATCCACAAAAATCTGCAGGGTCATGTTTCTTTACTATGAGTAAAACAAGTGAAAATTACACTATCAGAAGTGGCCCGAATTGTATGTAACAAGGTGGAGAAATGGTGCTGGGTGCACACCATAAAGCCAAGAAGTTCCAAAAATTATAATTATAATTATTATAGAGTCAAAATTCAATTTCTTGAACTCTAATGCGTACCAGTACGAAACTGAAGGGGGAGAGTGTTCAGCTCAGGCACTTTGCATTGGAATATTAAGTTGGAGTCACGCCGAGAGAAATAAAATTCTGGGGGAACATAATTTTTCGCGCACTGGAAAAAGAGTCGCTTGGATCTAGAGTCCAGAATCTTAATAACATTGACAAGAAAATATATTCTTGAATCAACTTAATTGTTCCTTGAGCCGTGTAGCCGAGCCTCTTGATTCAGCCGGATTTCCTTTCCCTCCGAGCAAAAAAGTTTTTAAGAGTCTGGACCCTCAATCCTGGCGACTTTTTTTCTAGTGCGGAATATAGAGTTTCCGAAGTAAGCACAAGAAAAATTAGTCGGGAAACCAAAAACTCGTTATTGACGTCAAAAATTACGCAAGTTTCGATAACCGTCTGATTTCACTTCAATTTTGAATCCGAAAGCCCTATTGTATTCTACAGGTTGATGAGGTGATGCAACCACCTTTCTTCCCTTTCGTTGAAGTCTCTCTTGAGATTTGGTGTCGTTTAAAATCTCTCGAGAAAAATTGAGACTGGATTCGTTAAATTGAATACAGTATTTAATGTGATTTTACATAGCCCGAAAGAGGCCAAAAGAAAGTGAAAGAGAAGGAATGGATAGTAAAAGAAACAGTTAAGGTGATTCGATGGACGCCATGTATTGTGGCAGAACGACAAGCGATATATCGCATCGATTAGTTCCACTTTTTCAGCAACTCCCGTCGTTTGTATCGAATTTTCAGATATCAATTCTGTTCTCAAGATATTAAAGCATTCATTTACCAATTTTGACAAAAAAAAGTCTACTTGATATATAGGCGTGGTTTTTTTAGAGGAAAAATATCGCATTCGAGTGCAGTTTCAACTACAGTATCGAATGCTATATCCTCTAAAAAACTATACCTACATTACATTGAATGTGTTTGTCAAAATTAGTAAGAGAATTCTTTGATTTCCTGACAACAGAATTGAGATCTGAAAATTCCATAAAAATGACGAGTTGCTGAAAAAATGGGATGCGGTATATCGCATGTCGTTTTGCTACAATATATGGCGTCCATAGAATCATCTTAGCTGTTAATTTTACTATTCATTCCTTCTCTTTCTTGCTTCTTTCGGGCTATGCAAAATCACATTAAATACTGTATTTAATTTAAACGAAACCATTATGAATTTTTTTCGAGGGGTTTTATGCGACACCAAAAGAGACTTTAACGAGAAGGAAGAAAAGTGGTCACATCACCTCATCAACCTGTAGAATGTAATAGGGTTTTTGGATTCAAAATTGAAGTAAAATCAGACAGTTATCGAAACCTGCGTAATTTAAGGTGATTCGATGACGCCATATATTGTGTCAGAGTAATTTCATTTTTTCAGCAACTCGTCATTTTTCTCCAATTTTCAGATCTCAATTCTGCTGTCAGGAGATAAAATAATTCACTTACCAATTTTGACAAACAAATTCAACGTAATATAGGCGTGGTTTTTTTTTTGTTTTTTTTTTTTTGAGGAAAAATATCGCATTCGATAATGTTATTGAAACTACACTCGAATGCTATACTTTTCCTCTAAAAAACACGCATTTATTACGTTGAAATTGTTTGTCAAAATTGGCATTTAAATCTCCTGACGACAGGATTGAGATCTAAAAATTCGAGAAAAATGAAGAGTTGCTTAAAAAATGGAACTAATCGATGCGATATATCGCAGGTCGTTCTGACACAAAATAAGACGTCCATCGAATCACCTTCAGAGTATATGAAAGCATGGAGGTAGAATTGAAATACACACAATAACATTCAAGCAATTTTCGCGAACCGTCTGTAAACGTTGATATTTTACATAATTGAGAATTTATTTGCCTGTTCATTTTCTTTGACCTCCTCTTGTAAACTTTACTTTGCCATTTCTATATAATAACTATAGGTAGGCAGATTCGATACTTATTCGATACTTATTCACTTCCTCATATTAATTTTAAAATTAAAATCTATACGTGCAAATGAGTAAGTTGTAAGAATCTTTAGTGTCGTCGGCATCTATAATTTAATTATTATTTTCAAAACTTAAATTTGCCATGGAGACGACACATAATACAATATAGCGTACATTCGAAAACAGATACAAGTTTGGAAACACAAAACATAAAATTATTTTGCTTGCAAATGAAATCCACGCTAATAACGCACATCGCCATGTAACAGCTATTCAGCATTTTTGATGCAGCTCATACAGCAATTTTGTTTTTAAAGAAAAAGAAAAAAAGATGAAAGCGGAAAATTTGCAATCAGTCAGTCCTCTTAATTTGCCTACATTTAAGAGAACTGGTGAATTTAAGATGAATGCTTGAAATTGCGAAAAAAAAAACTCACGACTTATAGGCAAGCCAAAATTTGCGTCCAGTTGATTCTCTTACTTTGCTTACATTTAAGAGAACTGGTGAATTTAAAATCAATGCTAAAAATTGCGAAAATAAACTCACGACTAACCTGCTGGGCGGCGCAAACACGCGAGGTTTCTTTCGGTGAACTAGAAAACTATAGAAACTAGAGAACACGAAAAACTAACATACAAGACTGACCGATAGACTGATAAAACTGATACCGATAAGACTGACAGCAGGACCGAACCGGAGAGCGTGTTTGACTGACTGATGGTCAATATTTAAGATGAACGCCGAGGACCCTGATGGAGGGATGATTGTCCCAAAAGAGGGGGAGGTTGCCTGTATGTGTAGTAAGGCGCTGAAGGCGGTGGCTGAGGGGAGGGGTGGAGCCAGCTGACCGGCCGAGTCTTATTGTTGAAGAGTTGAAGCGCCGGAATTGGCCTGGTCGTTTTGACGTTTTGAAATTGTTGGCTGAATCTGTTCGAAAATTCCACTGGATTTTATCGGGAGCACAAAGAAAATTCAGTGAATTTTCGGAGAACTTCGTCGAAAAATTTCTCCGTAAAAAATAAAATGGGGGCGGAAATTTTTAAACGCCCCATGGCGCTTGTGAAACTTGGGCCGGGAGGTGACAAACTGCTCGGGTGCTAGTGGAAAAAGAGTGATGTATTACTCATTAACATAGAGTACCTGCATACGAGAGAGTATTGCTGTCTCTGTGCCACTCTCTGATTGGCTCATCAGTTTTAGGCTATCATGGAGCTCCAAAGTTGGACCAATGTAAACAATCCCCAGCCCCTGGGCTCCTAGTTTGGCCCAATGTAAAAAAACAAGATGGCGAAAAAGTTCTACAGAGTTCCAGACGTGATTTTGGAATTCTTTAATATCCAACTTCTGAATTGAGTTCGGATCGAACTTTGATGGATATCTATGCCATAAATTAACCTTTGAGTATAATTATCATTCATTCCTCAGCCGATGATACGCGTCCATCTAAGTGGGGTTTGTTTACCGGGTCCAACTTTGAAGCTCTATGATAGCCTGAAACTGAGAAACCAATCAGATAGCGGCACAGAGATGGCAATACTCTCCCGTATACAGGTACTGAACCTCTTCAGATGAATCTGGAGAATGGAGATGTTGCATGTGTGAGGGATTTGCGCTTTGACCATTAATTCTTATGTAAAAGTTTGCGGAAAACACGATGGTGCCACTGGTTTTCTCTGGAATCATCTCCCAAGCTCAAAAAAAGCTCTCAAAGTGAGGCCAGCATTGAGGAGATCCCACCCTACCCTGAGAGTCCACCTCTACATCAAAACAAACTCTCCATGCAAAGATAGGGAGCAAATACATTCGCAAGGTTGTCGTATTTTCAGTCTTGGAGTCCCCAAATAAAGTGGCAACCCTGCTAATGTATTTACTCCCTATCTTTGCATAGAGAGTTTGAATTAATGTAGAGGTGGACTCTCAAAATAGCGTAGGATATTCCCTCCATTTGGGCCTCAACTTGAGAGCTTTTTTTGAACTTGGGAGTTGATTTCAAAGAAAACCAGTGGCACCATCGTGTTTCTTGCGAACTTTTACAAAAGGAACAACAGTCAAATCGCAAATTCCTCACACATGCAACATCTCCATTAATTTCTAAAATCTTTGCATATTAACTTGTGAATTTTTTCAGACTTGTCCTGGATTCCGTGGCGAAAGAGGGTGCGATCGCCAACATGGTCTCGTCGCATGTCTCAAGGGCGGAAAAGGCTCGACGCCACGGAAGAGAGCTCTCCTTCATCCTCCCGCACAACGCCGTCGATCACTTTGCGTCCCTCTTCCTCGAGATCGAGGGGGAAATCAAGGATAAGAAGCTGAAACTAGGGATCAGCAGCTATGGGGTATCCATGACGACGCTCGAAGAGGTGAGTTCTTTTTGGAAGATTATACTGACGCACAGTGGATTGAGTCATTAGGAGGGGTCGGACAAAATTTGGAAACTTTATGACGACAAGGTAAAGAGGCCTCCAAGGAGGATGATGAAGAAAAAACCTCAGTCTCGTGACAGGACAGTAAGATATATTCGGGAAAACACAGGGGCACTGGGTGTCGCCTATTACATCGCTAAAACACTGAAAAAAAATTCTCGGCGGTTTTACCAAGGTCCGTTGGTACCTTTACCATCTCACTTTTTTTTACCTATTATTGGTAATTTTACCAAGATAGGCTGGTGAGCTTACCTAAAAACCGGTATTTTTACTGTTTTTTTCAGGTAAGAATACCACTTTTATTGATAATCAATTCCCGGTAACTTTGCCATTTTATCTCCATAATTCTACCACAGCCGATAAAAAATATTGCCGTTTTTACCGGGGCCCAGTAGAATTACCGAGAAAGTCAATAATTTTACCGAGATTTCTCGGTAAAATTACCAATTCCATGAATGGTAATTTTACCAAGAAAAAACTGGGATCAAATAGAACCCTGGGATCAAAAAAATCCCATGAAGAACACAATTTGCGCAATTAAAATTACTGAACGTGAAATTTTGATGATAAATCATGGAATAAAATGCTTAAGTTTGCATCTTAAAGTCGTCCACAGACCTTTTTGTCACGGAGACTTAAACGCCGAGTCAAGAAAGATAACTAATAATATTTCAGGAAAAATGAAGCAATGGTACGGCAAATTGTGTAAATGAAAATCGAATCATACACAGTCAGATACAACATTAATCACCCATTTTCTCGTGCTTTGCAGGTTTTCTTACATCTTGAAAAGGACGAAGAAAATGATCTACCCATGGATAATCTATCGAAGAAAATTGTAAGGAACCGTGCAATTAGCCGTTCTATCTCGCTCCAGTCGAAAGCCTCATACGCAAGTTTACCGAATAATAATTCCGAGTTGGCGACGGATATAAACGACCCGACACGAGGTTAGTCCAACTAAATAAGCTGTCCTGATAAATCTGAGAAAATAGTATAAATTAAAGAATTCCAGTGTATTTTCCAACTTTCACTGAAAAAAAGAGATTGGTAGAATTTACCATCCCCTCACGCTGTTTTTCACACAGCTTGAATTTAAAGTCGATTCTGCCAGAGGAATGGTTACCTGTACCAATATAGTAACGTTTACCTTTCTTCTGGCAGAATTGACTCTGAATTGACGCTATGTGTGAAATACTGCGTGAAGAAATGGTAAATTCTACCAATCTCTTTTTTCAGTGTTTGAAAAAGGTTTTAGTGCCACTATACCGCTTAATTTCGGGTCCATTCCTCTTGTACTTATGATGTTTTCAATCCGACTCTGTCATAAATTGTCACAATAAATTTTATATTTACGAGTTAAGGTGATTCGGTGGACACCATTTTTAGCGTCAGAGCAGCATGCGATATATCGCATCGATTCGGTCCATAATTTCAGCTACTTGTCATTTTTTTAGAATTTTGAGATTGCACTTCAGTTGTCTGTTGAATTCATGTACCCAATTTGACAAAGATTTTCGACGTAATAAAGGTAGGGCATTTCGGAGGAAAAATATTGCATTCGGTACTGATACCGGAACTGCACTCGAATGCAATATTTTTCTATAAAAAAACCCTGCTTTTATTATGTTGAATTTCTTTGTCGAATTTAGGACATTAATTCTGTAAACTCATGACGACAGAAGTTCGATCTAAAAGTTTGAAACAAATGACAAGTAGCTGAAATTATGGAACGAATCGATGCGATATATCGCACGGCACTCTGACACAAAATGGGCGTCCGTCGAATCATCTTCATCGTTGTTTTGTGGAAGCACGATTCCGCTACTCGGGCCATTTTTGCACCTCACACTGGAAAAAAACACATTGGATCTAGAGCCCAGGCTCTTGAAAACATTAACAAGAAAAAATACTCTTGATTAAACCAGATTTAAGCTTAAATCAAAAGGAAATCCGCTCAAATTAAGAGGCCTGGTTCTCAATTTAAGCAAAAATCCGATTGAATCAAGAGTATTTTTTCTCGTCGATGTTTTTAAGAGTCTGGACTCTACTCTAGATCCAATGTGTTTTTTTTCCAGAGCACACCTCCATTTCAAATATAACGGATTTTTGCTCCAAGTATCTCTTTCCGTAACCAATCGCACAAGACCTAATTTTCTTTGTTTAGTTTTCTCATCCTTTACTTTCCCCTGCATTTCTTTGTTTATTTCTTTTGCAGGTGCGGAGCTGCTGGCTCTCGATGGTGTGGTGCCGGTGTCCCAGAAAATATCGGACGCAATCGGGATCGGTCTGGATGACGTGACGCTCCAACAAAAACCGCGTCAAATCATCAAGGCCATGCTCCGATTGAGGGTTCTCCGCCTGCTGCGGGACCTGCAAAAACTTTATGTGACCGTTGTCGTGCCTTTAATCCTCTCGGCCATCGGACTGTACATGAACAAAATTCATAGCGTCGAGATTAAGTCGAAATCCTTGCATCTGGGCAAAGGTATGCATTTCAGCACCGGGAATTAAATTCTATCCTTCACTGAAAAAAACCGTCGCTTGGATCTAGAGTCCAGACTCTTAAAAACATTGACAAGAAAAAATACTCTTGATTCGATCGGAGTTTTGCTTGAATCGAAAGGAAATCCGCTTAAATTCAGAGGCTTGGCTCTTCGATTCAAGGAAACATCCGATTGAATTAAGAATAATTTCTCTGGTCAATGTTTTTACGAATCTGACCTCTAGATCAAAGCGACTTTTTTCCCACTGTCCCTTGATTTTTAAGAAAGCAGTGTGCGGACTGAAATAAAAAAAAAAATACACGCCAACAAGAAAATACAGTTTGGTGTGATTTTCTGCAGTTTGACGTAAAATTTTGTAAACAAATGCCATTACCTTTTTAAGCGCTTTGTCCACGGCGGCAACTCTTGATCGTTTGCAACTCTGCTTTTCCTCCATTTAAATGCATGTAAAACAATCGATTCTTATTGAGGCAGCTTATTTAACCTAAAATCGATATTTTCGAAGGATTTAAACGGAGAAAAAACAGTTTTGTCGACTAGTAGAATCGCCACCGCCTGTCCACAAAAACTAATGACTAAACTTTCAAAAATTTAATGTATTTTACGTTGTAAAATTAAATTTCCTGAGTTTACTTTTTTATCTTTGAAAAAAAAAGATATCCTAATCATCCAGATCTAAGGGGCTTGGAGGACAAGGCACATAAGTGCAGCTTTTGCTATTTCAAGAAGTACTTGTGCGAAGTTTCAAAATTACATGGAGCCTCATGGCAGAAAGGAAGTTTAAACTCACTTTTTGATGCTTTAAAGTTGGATTTCAGTTGTGAATTCTGCCGTGCTAAGGAAAAACGCCGTATAAACATTCGAAAGTTGCCAAATTGCATTCGATAAAATGTTTATTTTTGAGGAAAGCTGTGAATATTTTCCCTTGAAATTTTCAGGAACTTCAGATGAAATTGCGAACAAAATAATCAGAAAAATTAGAGGGGAAATATTTACAAAAGTCCCCAAAAGGCCGTGATTTACCATAGGAAATTTGGCAACGCCTGAAGGTTCATACGGCGTTTTTCCTTAGTAAGGCAGAATTTGTCACAGAATATATTTTCAAACTAGCTTTTATTGTGTTCATAAATACCTCAATTTTTTCAAAAACTGCACTTATGCGCCTTGTCCTCCAAGCCTCTCTTTTGTCTTTATAAAATGGAACGCTCTAATACTAATAAACCTATCCTATCATCTGCGACAGACACATACAGAGCGGCCGAAGACCTGATGCTTTTCAACGGGACGAATCATTCAATAGACGGGTTGCTGAATCATCTGGACGCCGGCCACGAGTGGTACGACGGGAATTTCTCGTCCCTCCTGGACATCTCGCCACATGTCGGGGCGATAAATTTCGATAAATGCTGTCAACTGCACAATACTTCCCTCACTCTTTTGTACAACGACACAGCTCAACACTCGCTTCCGAGCCTTCTCAACTCTATCAACAATGCTGTTTACAAGTAAGATCCTTAGCCTTCCTGGAAATTTAAAAAAAAAAAAACGAAAAAAACAGAAATCCTATTTTTGAAAGGGACCTGTCGCCTGTCGAAGGCGTAACTCTAGCGGTGACCTACATAGGCGACTGCCCAGCGGACCGATTATTGAAATTGATAGACAAAGCTATAGACAAAGGAGACAAAAGAGATATGGAGTGATCCTATTGGTGGGAGCGGGTGGTTGCAATGGACAAAGGAGGTAAGTAAAAGACTAAATAACGGCAACCCACGAGAGACCCGGCAGTTAGTCTATCATTTTCTCCCTTAGTCTATAAGAACCACACATTTCAACCGATAGGACCGCTCCATACTCCCTATGTCTGCTTTGTCTATAGCTTTGTCCATCAGGTTCAATAATCAGTCCGCAGGGGCGCCAAGCTTCCGCGGCGCCAAACTTCCGCGGCGGCAAACTTCCGGGGCGCCAAGCTTCCGGGGCGCCACGCCGCGCTGGCAGCTCGGCTGGTGCCCCGCAAACATGAATTCACACACTAATTTAAAAAAATGACAGTAAAAAGAAGCAAAAATAATGATGTAGGGTTCCATGACATCGATAAATTGTGGGTATTATGGACAAAAAGGGAAAAATAAATGAGGAAAGTTTATAATAACTACAAGTTTTTACGAATTAGCCCAAGACCCGAAATACCTGGAGAAAAAACAAGGAAGGAAAACGGGAAACAATGCTGAAATACAACAATGGGCCTGTTGCAAACTTTTGCTAGAGCAGAATGAAGAGTTGTTTCTTATAGATAATGCCTCAAAAATCACGATGAGCGCATCGGCAAAGTCTGAAATGCACTCATAACTTCACAATCTGCGTAAGAAATTTGCGGTTTTTTGAGCTTCCCGCTTCGAAAACGATACTACGGTACAGGTGAACATTTTGTTAGAGGAGTCGTTCCATCGGCGACAATACTCATCATGGCCGACGCCAGTCCGCCAAAACACGTGTGATGGGACGAGATAACACTTGAACAGGATTAAACCATATAACAATCGGCGTGTTTACGTTCATATTTTCCTCGCCCGCCTTAATTGACCTTGAACTCTCCTCGAATTACGCGAGGAACTGCGCAAGCGTCGGCCATGATGAATATTGCCGACGATGGAGCGACTCCTCTAACAAAATGTTCACCTGTGCAGTAGTATCGTTTTTGAAGCGGGAAGCTCAAAATAACGCAAATTTCTTACGCAGATTGTGAAGTTATGAGTGCATTTCAGACTTTGCCGATGCGCTCATCGTGATTTTTGAGACATTATCTATAGGAAACAACTCTTCATTCTGCTCTAGCAAAAGTTTGCAACAGGCCCATTAAAAAACCCGAGACGCTTCGACTAAAAACCAGTGGCGTGGCGTGCTTTGCGATCTATCAATATCTCCCCATTGAAGCTGTGGGAAATAATCGATTATCAAGGTGTTCGCTGCGAACACCCTGTATATCGATCATTTTCCATAGGTTTAAATGGCATAACGATCGATGTATCGCAATTCACGCCACGCCACTGCTAAAAACTGAGTCATTTTTAGTTAGAAAAGAAATGAAATAAATGAATATCGAGGAAAGAACCTGATACCTACATGTTAGTGGCCAAAATCCGAGAAAAGCAAGTATAACATCGGGGTTTTTTAGTGTTGTATTTTAGTCTTGTTTCCCGTTTTTTCCCCCTTGTTTTTCTCCTGTTTATAATAAGTTGAGGTCAAAAATAGCAGCAGAATGCGATTCAGACATGTTATTTTCTCAAAATTTTCTGGGAGGCCCGATTCCCTACACCCTCCACTCACGACGTACATTAGGGGGCGCAATTTCTCCCGTGGTTACGAAAATAATAAGGCTTCTTTTTCAAAGTTCAGCGGAATAAGTGCTTCCAGCAAATTGCAAAATCGAAATGATTTGTTTTGGAATTCACTCAACTCCATTGCGACGTTGCAGATATATCTCATGTATTCTCTCTTGTCATTGACCATCGCCAAAGATATTCATTTTGTGATCTCCAAATGTTTTTTTCTTTCTTTTTTTCTTCTTTTTTCTTTTTCTCTGTTTTAAGAATGAGTACGGAATGGTAGAACTTTTCTATCGAGAATATTGACTGATATTCTTTGCAAAAACTGCAATGGAAAAGAGAAAAAAACCAACATAGCCGTAGACGCAGAGTGGAGCAGTTTCGATGCAACATAATTAAAAATTCATGTTACGTTTCAGTTCATGCAATAATTCTGCAATAAATATTTGTTTCAGGATGGTAACCCATAAAAATTTAAATGATAGTATTGAACCAATCAACGCACGATCATTCCCGTTCCAAGCAACTTCTAAGCCAGAGGGTTTCAATTCGGGGACAACCAGCAGTGCAATTTTTTTGGGCATGATATTCGTTCTGATTCCGATAAGCCTTGCCACAGACATGGTCTATGATCGAGAGGTGAGTCACGCATCACGAAAAAATTATCTTCTGTAGAAAATTTTTGAAATCTTTCATTATATCGACGGTGAAAGTCGGCAATCACATAACTCGTTTGCGGTGTCTGAAAATCTCCGCCTCAACGTCATTTTTTTAAAGGAGAACAAATTGATATTATTTCTTGAAGTTTTTGCAGAATTTTCTTCGCATTGAGAAGAAAAATCATGACAGTTTTAAAGAATTGCCGTTGAGTAGTTTTCCATTTAAAAAATAAAGTATGACAGGAAGTCTGCGACGTCGCAAACCGAGTTATGTGATTGCCGACTTTCACCGTCGATATTCAGCTTCTCGAGAGAAAACTGAGCAACGTTAATGCTTGCTTCACTGCAGTGAAAATTCAACTTCAATGCGTGTTTTTTTGCGTATGAAAAATTAAATTTTTTTTACATACATCCAAATTTGGACTAAAATATTGCTCGTCTTTCCGCCAGTAGATGTTTGGACTCTGAATACCTTGTGTATAAAATACATTTTGGATTATCAATTGGACTGCACTTTGCAATTTGGACCTATAAATTCCGGCCCGGTTTAAAAACAACGTATGTGCCATTAGTTTCCCAATGCAAATAAGTGTTTTTTCAGATGAGCCAGAATTTATAGGTCCAAATTGCAAAATGCAGTCCAATTGAACATCAGCAAATCGAGTATGTATAACTGTATCGATATATCGGCATTTCGAACAATCTCTAGACATATCGTCGATTCGTCGTTTCCCTGACGAAAGAACGTATCTCCATTCCAAGGTTGCAAAATTTACAAACACAGCTCTGTTTTTTCCATCAAAATGAGAGCCGAATTTTCGTCCGAAATTCTGCTAACTTTTTACGCTAATCCACGGAAAAATATGTGAAATTTTCAGTCAAACATGTTTGATAGTCTCCGAGTAAATGTAAAAGGTGAAAAGAAATTTGGCAACGTTAGAATTAAGTAACATTACATTGTCCGGGAAACAACGGTATTTTCATCAGATGTTTCCCGAAAAGTCTCTCCTGCAATGACTCGAGCAACACGGCTCTTTTTCAACGACACGACGCACAATGGATCGAGTCAATAGGAGAGGTCGGACAAAATTTGGAAACTTTACACGCTTATAACTCCGTTTATACACAATTTTGAGGTTCTAAAAGTGGTTCCATTGGTTTCCTCGTAAAATTTTCTGCTAGGAGCACCCATTGAACTTTAAAATGTGACGAAACAAACATCAAAATTCGCAGTTTTTGTCAAAAATTTCATGTCCGACCTCTCTAATTGACTGGATCCACTGTGCGACGTAGACTCATATTGTATTTCTACAGGGTGATCCAAAAGTCCCTTCCACCCCCTCTAACTTTTTACCTAATTGAGGTAAAGATTTGAAACTTGGGGGATATTCCTAGGTCGAAGGGAGCTACTTTTTGGCCCCCCTAAAATTTTCAGGGGGCCCCCCTTGGGGGGGCAACGGCCCCCAACTTTAAATTTTCAAATGGGAAGACCCCCTTTGTGATAGCTCTTTAAAAGAGCATAAGAAAAGAAAACTTTTCGCGCAAACCCGAAGTCAATATCTCAAACTGTTTCAAAATGGCGGCCGGTTAAAGTTCAAAATGGCCGAAAATTCACACCGGTTATTTGTTGATGGATTTGCGCGAAAATCGGTATGTAGGGGTATTTTGACACGAGAACAACGAATTTGACGTTAGATTTTCAAAAAAACCAAAATTTCCAAAATGGCCGCCGGTTAAAGTTTAAAATGGCCGAAAATTTTCACCTTGGTTTTTTCCTGATGGATTTGCCTATAACTTGGAATTCGAGAGTATATTGGCATAAGATAAACAAATTTGAACCTAGATTTATAAACAAATCAATTTTTGGTCATTTTGAACTTTAACCGGCGGCCATTTTGGAAATTTTGGTTTTTTTGAAAATCTAACGTCAAATTCGTTTTTCTCGTGTCAAAATACCCCTTCATACCGATTTTCGCGCAAATCCATCAACAAATAACCCCTGTATATTCATTACTTATTTCATCATTTTTTAATTTTTTTTTTTTTTTTTTTTTTTTTTTTCAGATCAAAGCCAAGAACCAGCTCCGCGTGAACGGCCTCTCTGTGACCGTCTACTTCGGCACCTACTTCATCGTCCTCGTGGGTCTCCTCTTCATAATCTTCTCAGCCCTCCTCGTCCTGATCTTCGTCTTCGACCTCCCGTCACTCCGCGAGCCCCCCGCCTTCTGCACCCTCGGCGTCCTGGTCATCCTCTACTGCCCGGCCTCGATCCTCTTCTCCGCCTGCGTCTCCTACATCTTCGACAAGACCGAGTCCGCCCAGTCCATCCTCCCCAACATCGCCACCTTCCTGGGCCTCATCCCCTTCTTCCTGGTCATCCTCCTGGACATGTTCCAGCTCGGCGGCCGCCTCGCCCTCATCCTCCACATCATCTTCTCCCTCTTCAACACGATGTACATCCCGTACGCCATCATCTACTTCGTCGACCGGGTCCACCTCACCTGCCGCGTCAACAGCGCCTGCCTGTACCTCACCGTCGGCAACTACCTCACGACGGAGATCCTGGTCATGATGGTCGGGATCCTCATCCACATCCCCTTCTGGTTCTTCATCCTCCTCGTCCTGGACGTCAAGAAGTCCGGTGGCAAAGCGAGCGGGCTCTTCAGGAATCTACTAGGGTCCAAACCTGCAACCACGACGGAAGTCGAGGAGTCGCCACTCCCAGAAGGCGAGCATGAGGACGAAGACGTCAAAGCTGAAAGAGCGAAGGTCGCGCAGTTGCTCAGCACCAAGATGACGGACCCCCCAGTTGTAGTGGTCCAGAACCTACGAAAGGAATACTGCACCAAGACGGACTTTCTAACCTCCTGCATGGTCGGGATGTGTACGGGAGTCGACGTCGAGCCGGAGAAGAGAGGCCCGACAACGAAAATCGCCATCCAGAACGTATCGATGGCGGTAGACGCGGGAGAGGTCTTCGGGTTGCTCGGCCACAACGGTGCCGGCAAAACGACGACGATGAAGATCGTAACCGCGGAGGAACACCCGACGAGGGGTCGCGTCTTCATCGGCGGGGAGCAGATCGAGTCGAACGTCTCCGACGCCTTCCGGTTGCTGGGATACTGCCCGCAGCACGACGTCCACTGGAAGAACATCACGATACGGGAGCACCTGGAGGTCTACGCGGCGATCCGCGGGGTCGTCGAGGAGGAGATCCCCAAGGTCGTCGACGCTTTCCTGACGGGGCTCCAGATCCACGAGCACGCGAACAAGGAGGCGCAGCACTGCTCCGGTGGCACCCGCCGCAAGCTCAGCTTCGCCATGGCCATGATCGGCAATCCCTGTGTCGTGCTCCTCGACGAGCCGTCCACTGGGATGGACCCCAAGTCGAAACGCTTCCTGTGGGACACGATCATCGCTAGTTTTAAGGGACGACGAGGGGCGATCCTGACGACGCAGTCGATGGAGGAGGCGGACGCGCTCTGCTCCAGGGTCGGAATTATGGTTAGAGGAGAACTGCGGTGTATAGGTAGGTTAAAACAGCGTGGGATGTGTGATCGGATTTTGGAATGGGGCCTCGTCTTCCAGAAGAAAATTTGTCTCGACTTTTTTGGTCGTTGTGAATACACGGGGGAAGATGATTTGGGAAATTTTGTTCGACTCTAAAAGCTCAGATAGCGAGAAAAATATCAGTGGCTAAAACTACCGTGCTAAGGAAGAACGCCGTATGAACCCTCAGGCGTTGCCAAATTTCACTTGATAAAACACGAATTTCCTGGCGAACTTACGAATATTTTTTATCCATTTTTTTTAGCTAATCGTCTTCGCAATTTCGCCCAATGTTCCTGAAAATTTCAAGAAGAAACATTCACAAATTTCCGCAGAAATTAGTATTTTATCGAAAAAGATTTGGCAACTCTCGAATGTTCATGCGGCGTTCTCCCTTAGCACGGCAGAAAAAGCGAGACCACTCATCTCCGTTTGCAACGTTGCAGACTTCCTGTCATACTTTATTTTGTCCTCGGAAAACTGGTCAACGTAATTTCTTGAAAACTTCCTGATTTCTCCTCTCTGTTAGCGAGAATACTCTGTGTAAATTTCAAACTAAAAAGTTGACTTGTTCCTTCCCCAACAAATAAACTAGGAGCGGAGATTTTTAAACACAGCAGTGGAGGTACGTGGTGTCGTACCATAGCCATCGATACGAGTCCTAAAGTCTCAAGACAAAACTTCTCAGGCTGTAGAAAGTGAGGTCGATATTTTTTAAAGAAGTTGAGAGAAATTTTCTTCTTGAAGAAATGGTCCCAGTTTACAAACTGGGTCACATATATACATTTTGGAGACTATACATTTCAAAAACCAAGACAAAAATCACTTTGGAATTAACACGGGCGCTCGTACATTTAGAAGAAGTAAGCGAGACGAAAAAAATGAGATCCAAAAAATACCCACTCTAACACAAAGGGGACAATTAATTTCCATTGCAAAATAATTTGTATAGCATTCGGCAAACACGTCATATTTACATCGAACTTTTTAGCAAAGAGCCAATCCCTATAACGAAACAATTTGGGTTTTTAGGCGCGTAGATACTGAGTTTTTAATTGCTGTTATTTACAATGACACGTAATGCAATTAAACAAGAGGCTATGCACGATGAAATTTTAAAATTGAAAATGCCTCAACGGTAGCCTTGTGCAGGAATAATTTAGGAGATTTCCTCTATGGATCAAACCTAATTCACTGAAAATTTCAAAATACCTAATCCAAACAGCCGTCCTCTTGTAAAAAAAAAGAGGAAAAAAATAATTCGATGAAATCCGGCACTGGTTGATGTGACTTGGTACCTCCCTACTCTACGCAGTCAACTTGTAGAAGTTGGCGAAGCGTGAATGATCGATTATCGATATTCCTCCATTTGACGCTATGGTGAAGAATCGATTATTATAAGGCGTTCCTTGCGTAAACCCTATCTGTCGATCCTTTTTCATAGCTTTAAACGGCAGATCAATCGATACATCGCAAAGCACGCCACGCTACTGCTCTAGTTCTATCAATGTTGTAACTTTGATTGTAAAATATTTGGATTGCATTTTGCAAAAAGGAACCAGGAGCATTGCTAAGATTGTGCAACTTCACCCATTGCGGTATAGCGATTTATATGCTGAAGAAATATGAAATTTACATGGCAATTTTTGTACCAAATTTACAATTTTTAGCGAGTAAAATAGAAACTGTGCAGAGATAATCAGGTGTTCCTTCCAAGACAAAAGCAGCTGCACAATCTTAGCAATGTTGTAATGCTCCTGGTTCCTTTTTGCAAAACGCAATCCATATTTCTTGATAACCTTTTGATGATAAAAATTAACAAAAATGATCTCTATCATCATTACAGGCTCAACCCAACACTTGAAAAACTTATACGGAGCGGGTTACAACCTAGAGATGAAGCTGAAGCACCAAGACGGAACGGTCGAGGCATCGCAGCAACGGCACGAGGCGCTGAAACAATTCGTCGACAACTTATTCTCAGACGCGGTTCTCGACGAGTCGTTCGTCGACCGACTGTTGTTCAGCATCCCCCAACGGGCGGTGAAATCCCTAGCGGAATGCTTCACGCAGTTGGAGAAAGCCAAAACCGAGCTGGACGTCGAGGAGTACAGCTTCAGCCAAACGACGCTGGAACAGGTCTTCCTGAAATTTGCACAATACGACCAACAGCCGGAGGAGCAGTGATCCGCAGAGCCCGGATCGCCGCCAGAGGGCGCTGAGTCCTGCGGCTGCGGAGTTCTCGGTCGGGTGTTTTCTTGCCCGCGGAAGAGGGAGCCCGTGCGTTTGGAGGGATTCGACTTTTGTCAGACTTTCCCTCAGCTCGTCTATTAGGAGGAATTAGGTCATTATTGCCGTGCTAAGGAAAAACGTCGTATGAATATTTTGAGAGTTGCCAAATTCCGTTCCACAAAATGTCTATTTTGCGGAGAGTTATGCATACTTTTCTTTCAATTTTCTCGGTGTTTTAGATTATATTCTGACGTGCTAAGGAGAAACGCCGTATGGACCTTTAGGCCCTTGATTCCCCTCGATGAAACACGAATTTATGAATACTTTCCTTTCGATTTTTCAGATAGTTTTCCACACAATTTCACCTAAAGTTCCTGAAAATTTCAAGGGAAGTTATGCATAAATTTTCTAAAAAATATACATTTTATCGAAGGGAATGTGGAAACTCTCGAATGTTCATACGGAATTCTTCCTTACCACGGCAGTATTGTGAACAAAACTGCCTGAGAAATTAGAAAATTAGTGTTCAAAATTTTTCCCGTAAATTATTTCTTTTATTGAAGGCAATATGGCAACGCCTGAAGGCTCATACGGCGTTCTTCCTTAGGGCGGCAGATTAGAGAGGAAACACTGAACGATATCTTGTTCAGCCTACCAAGCCCACAGAAAAAAAGTTGGTCGAAACAACCGAACTTCGATGCATCTAGCCCACGAAGATTTTCAGTTGGCTTTGTGCTTGTCAGCCGTAAAGGCCAAACTTGATTCGAATCATCAAAGCCTTGAGTAATAATCACGAGTCTCACGTAAGATCCCTATACTCGACAATAGGTTTTTGTCAGTAACGAGGCGTGAATGATCGATTATCGATATATCGATATATTCCCACTTAAGGATATGGTAAAAAATCGATCATTAAGGTGTTCATAGATCGTTCGTTTTGGTAATCGTCCGGCAGATCAATCGATATATCGCATAGCATGCAACGCCACTAATTTTGGTTATCTGAATCGACCAGTCTCTGTGACTGAAAAGTTCGAAGACTAAAGCAAAAATTAGGAAGGAAATACGAATCAAAGTTCAGTTGTTTCAACCGAAATTTTCTCTGTGTGGAATTATGACGTACGTGAAAATTCGGGCATTGCCTTTCTCTTGATAAAATATATACGAGTATTTGCTGGAAAAACATGTGCATTTTTTCCGTTGAACTTTTCAAATAATTATATTTAACGTTTGATCAAGTCTGCTAAAAACTTTGAGAGAGAAATATTGATATTTTCCTCTAAAAATAAGTGGTTCCATCGCGGGTGAGGCAGTATTCAAATGTTCACACGGCATCCTTTTTCTCCAAGACCATGCAAATGGATACGCAGAGGTAACTTTGAAACTGGGTGGGCAAAGGGTGGTGAAAAGAGACCAACTTATATGACAGATACCAAATCTGCTCGTTGAATTTGTAGGGTTCCATCAAAAAAACCTAATGCACTAAGAGCTCTTCAAACTAGAGACTCGGACATTCTATCTAAACTGGGTGAATCCTGAAGCTCCTTGGGGGAAAAGCTTATCTATAAAAAGTATGCAATCTTGAATCAGAGGGTTTGTTAAAAATCAGACTTGTCAAGTAAGTTTTCTCAATTATTGTTCGTGCATTATTATTCAAATCATACTCCTTGAATCTGTTGAGCGAACATATGCTATTGTTATGATCTCGTATAAATCTTTAAGCACTCTAACCTTGTACAGCAAGTTTTCATCAACGTATTTTTCAAGTCACCTGAAAATTATTTTTATCGCTCAAGTTTTGTAAGGTAAAAGTATGTGATACACTTCTGCGGACAGAATTTCGGACAGATTGCTGAAGATTGAAGAAATAAAGTGCGTAATGATATTCGTAAACGATCTTATAGGCACTCATGCCGCAATCACACGCTGAATTTAGCAGCTGAATGTGGAAGTCAACAGGCATCGCCCAACGGCTGAAATTTAGCAAATTCGAGTTATTTACATCCAGATAAGTGTCAAATCTACTCGAATAGTTCAGACAAATTCAACATTAGTTCGATGGTTGCTGAGAATCGTTGCTGAATTTTGCGCGTCACGCGCAAAATTCAGGCATCGGGCCGATGATTTTCACATTCAAGCCACATTCAGCTCCCACATTCAGCGTGTGATTGCGGCATGACAGAAGTACATACAATAAATTGACAAGATGAATCGGTACCAAAAGCCCATATGTATGTATATCTAAATTTTGGCATGAGCGCCGATAAATGAATCTTTCTCTTTGAAAGGGTGCTTACTTTCTTTTACAAATTAACGATTCAGTTTTTGAACTTGATGATAAATTAATAGGAGCTTTCTTTCGTTTGATATTGTTATACATACTCGCTGATAGCTCTCAAAGTGGATGGAGAGGGAGACCCCGCATTAAACGTTTCGTGATCGTAATCCTTGAATACGTCGATATGGATAAAGCCCGGCGAATTTTGTTTTCAGTAAGTGACCTTTCTTTTTTAAAACTTATCCTCATTCAATTCTTTCTTTCTGATGAGATCTTTGACTGAATCTTGCCAGAAGTCGAAGGAGAATTTCCGCCGATATGCAACATTTTTCAACATTTAATTTTTATTTTTTTAAAGTTGAACGAATATGCACTTACATTAAGAACATACTCTAATTCTTGTTTTTTCTTATTAAGTTTTCTGCATATGTGTAAATAAACAATTTTGTTTTATTTGAGAAAGCGTTTTCATTTACCACATGGCCTCCGAAAACCGTTCAACGGCATGATTTATGTTATTCTGGTGTTAGCCGAATTGGGGAAGGAAACTCACTATTTATTCCAAAAAAAATTTTCAGTTCACTTTCTTCAAATGCAAATAAAGCATGTTTGAAGAGTTCAACGCCGTGAGGAGAGATACGGATTTTTAAACTTCAGCCGTAGTTATACAGCAATAATATAGGTAATGCATATCGCTGGCAATGGACGATCTAGGGAATTTTTCATTCATTTAATAATGAATACATGAATGTATATTCAAAAATAAAGAGCCTGAAAGAAATGCCGATTATTTCCTCTGAATAGTTATAAACACCTTTTCTCCTTGAGTGGGTGATAGCTGCTGGCTTATTTGCGAAATCTGTTCTTGGTTCAGTTTGGGTCGGATAGGCAACTAAACCAACTGCATGTTGAAGCGTAGAGTATCAAAGGAATTGAAGGCGCTCCGAGCCCAGTCCTTGCTTCTAAAATCTGTTACGAATGAAACCTATATTTTTCCATTGCATGGATTGCTGGATCGATTCGTCGAGACAACTTTCAAGTCGTATGTGTTGCAGGCAAATAGTCAAATCAGGCATTTGGTTAAATGTGTAGGCAAATACTCAAATATTTTTACTTAGACTGAAATTCTGATTATTTTGCTAACTGTAGACAGTATAATGCTCTGATCGTGTGGGAAGGAATCCCCTGTAAAAGTGTGCTCCATGCAATGATAGATAAGTTTTTTATAGTCTTGGATTGCACATTCATCGCGAAATATACAGCATTCTATAAAATAAATAGTTTTTATAATTTGGACGGTTGCAGAAATATGAGGAGCATTTCGGAACGGGAATTACAATACCAGTCTGTACTTTTATGGATTTTCACACTTCAGATATTCGAAATTCGAGAGATCTCCGTGAAAACATAACCCTCGTAACCTTTGAAAAATTGACTGTCAGCCTAGGCATTTGATAAAATGCCTGATTTTACCATTTTTCTTAGAAGGGGTGGAAAAAATGAACGATTGATTTGAACCAATTTTATAAAAACCTCTTTCATACATGACTAACTTCATTAAAGAACAAACTTAACAATACTTAACAATAAAAAGTCTTATGGTATACGTAATAAATTATCGAAATTTAAACACTAGATTATAATAATTTATTCTTAATATTATGTAAAAATCAATCAATGTTATTTAGTGGCGCACAGACATAAAAACGTTATTTTAATGAAGTTCTTATTTATTTCAAAGAGAGCGTTTTCAACTTTGGTCAGAATAGATTAAAGGTGTGCGCCAGGATGAAACGGTGAGAAATTTTTCATTGAACGATGGCTGGCAAAAGATTTCTTTGAAGCCATCATAATGGATCGCAGAAAATCAGTCCTGCGTAACTAATAAATTTATGTTGTTTATTAGTAATATTAAGGAACCTGGGAGGATTTGGATTGGTGTAGAGTTATCGATAATACTAGCACACTAAATTTAAAGGCTTCATTGCACAATATGAGATTTCATTTCAATTGCGAACACAAGTCATGCAACCATCCAAGTCTGGTTTTCTTTCAAACTCACCTATAAGATGGTGCAAACGCAAGAGCAGTGATTTTTGAATTCAAATTCTCACTCGTTGTTCGTTTTCAATTGAAAAATTTTGCTGCAGTACTTCAGAATTTGACTCCAAAATTTAAAAAAATTGGTTGTTTGAATTGTCTCCAATCTGAAGCAAACTTTGTTATGGTCGTGTATTAATACATGCATAATTGCATCGAGAAAAACATTTCTCATTAAAGAAATATCTTACTGTTAGGGGTAGTTTCATCTTATTATCACAGGATTAGTAATATAATAACACTGTGGAGCACAAAAGATGATCTGCTTTGATTCCACTGTTTCTTTTTTTAAATTGACGAAATGAAAATAATATGAAACTCAACTTTTCGTTTTACCGCTTTTGAAAAATGAAAACCAAATGTTTCTTTGGTGCTCTCGTATGAAATTAATCAAGATAAGTCTGCTGCGACCGAGGCACATTTGAGCATTAATTTTGAGTAAGTAATAGGAATGTATAAATTTCAGAGACTAATTTGTAACCTTTTCTTTGTGCACAGAAACTGGAAAATGCGACGCAGAGATAAGAGAATCTGATTAAATGACAATACAAGGAAAAGCTCAGATGCAAACCGAAAAATTAACCGCGATAAAAAGACCAAATACAATAGTGAGCATATTTGTTTGAACATGTAATTCCGTACCATGAAACATGTTTTATCGCACAGAATAAGTTTGATGTGACGTGCTGAACATGTCAAAATCAACTTCAAAGTGAGTGGCAAGTACTCTTAAAATTTACACTAAAATCAGTAAAATTTCCCAGCTTCTAAATAAAAACCAGAATCATCATACTTGGTATCAATAACTCAATTTTTACCTTCGTACAAGACTGAGGTTCTTTTACTCGTGTCATAAGTCAATGTGCACTATTAGATTCAATAAATTTATAGCGTTTCTCTTTCAGCGCAAAATCAGCCATTTCAGGCCCTTTATAGTCGTCTTTGAGGTCCTTCTAAGGCGTAGGAGGTCGATTTATCTCTTAATCTCTGCTGATTCGCAATTCGAAGCCTCGGTGAAAAAGCCACGGTTCCACAGAGCGGGACACGGCGCGAGGTTTGTAGCGCAGCAGGTTTGCGCATCCAGGTGCACCGATTTCAAACTCGCCCGGTTTCATAGACGTGCGTGCGACGCAAATCATTTGTTGATTACTGCCGTGCTAAGGGAAAACACCGTATGAAAATTCGAGAGTTGCCAAATCTCCTCCCGTAAAACGTTTATTTTTAGGGATGAATAAGAATATGATATTTTATATTTTCAGGAACTTTGGGAAACATTGCGAACAAAATTGTCCTAAAAATAGAAGAAAAAATATTCTTAAGTTTGCCAGGAATTCTGTGTTTTTTCAGAGGTAATATGGCAACGCCTGAAGGCTCATACGAATGTTATCCTTAGAAATGCAGAGTAGTAACAGGATAAAAATCATCGCATTTGAACTAAAGTACCTTTATGGGGAGACTGTGAACACTGGGCCCAATGGAAGGCTTCGAGCCGAAAAATGGCAGCGCTTTATTTGGATTTAAATGATGGGAGGGAGTGGAGGGGGAGGGTCATCGCCAATTTTTGATGGTTATCCTCAACTGCACTTAAGCCGTAAAACTAATTAATACGTCGTAATATTGCATTTGAGCAAAGTTCTGGTTGCGTCGCAAATTAAACTACATTTTGAGTAATTTTGTCCTACGTTTACTTACAAAGTCCGTCATGCTTGGGCTCTAGGAGGCTCCTTTTGGTCTAGGATGGCTGAGCCTATCAGAGGTGGTAACCGCAGTCCCCATTTTCTCCCTTTAAAAATACTCTACTTCAGGCACGCGAATCTGCTGCCCGGCCGAGGGTGGCATAAAACGTAATGAAGAAACGGAAGATTGGCAATTTCAGTGAAATATTTAATGAAATATCACGGAGCTGTGATATATTTCATATTTTTCAGGGGCTGGAGTATGCAACCCGCACTCAAACACACAAAACTAGAGGAGAGTCACAATTTTTACATTTTGCGGAACATGAAAACTGCCGCACCAAGGAAGAACGCCGTTTAAACATTCGAGAGTTGCTGAATTTCCCTCGATGAAGCAGATATTTTTGACGAAATTTATCCATGTTTTTCCTCAAAATTTTTAGGTATTTTGGACTAAATTGTGTAAGAAATCGAGGAAAATATTTACAATTGTCTCAGTAAATTCGACCTTTAACGAAAGAAATAAGGCAACGTTTGAAGGCTCATACGGCGTTCTTCCTTGGTACGGCAGACAAGGAACCGGTATTTTTCGATATCTTTAATAATTTTCTTGTGTTTCATGAAATATTTCACGTGAAATTTCGAGATTTTATTTTCCATGAAATTTTGCCACCCTGCACTGAAAAAAAATCTCGGTGTATTTACCAAGAAAAGGGTAAAATTACCAAGATTTCAGGGTTCTATTTGATCCCAGTTTTTTCTCGGTAAAAGTACCATTATAGTGAATTGGTAATTTTACCGAGAAATTTCGGTAAAATTATTGAACTTTCTCTCGGTAATTTTACTGGACCTTGGTAAAAACCCCAATATTTTTTATCGACTGTGGTAGAATTACCGAGATAAAATGGCAAAGTTACCGGGAATCGATTACCAATAAAAGTGGTATTCTTACCTGAAAAAACAGTAAAAATACCGACTTTTTGGTAAGTTTACCAGTCTGTCTCGGTAAAATTACCAATAATTGGTAAAAAAAGTGAGATGGTAAAGGTATCAACGGACCTTGGTAAAAACACCGTGAATTTTTTTCAGTGATGGCCCGACCCGACCTCACTCGTGTCGTTCGGGTCCCGTGAAAGCGTGGCTTAACGAAGCTCGTTTAAGCCGCCTCCGCGCTCCGCCGGGTGGACGGCCTAGACAAGTCCGTTCTTGCGGACGGGCTTCTTGCCAGCGAGGAGCTGTTGAACCTGGTCCACGGTCTTGCCCTTGGTCTCGGGAACGATGAGGACGACGAAGACGAAGCCGATGGCGCAAATGCAGGCGAAGAGCCAAAACGTGACGTCCGTCCCGAGCGTCTTCTCCATCGGCGCGTACGACCGCGTCACCACGAACGTCAGCGTCCAGTTCAACGCCGTCGCCAGACTGCTCGCCAGACCCTGCAGTCAAAAAAAGTGAAAACATCAGAAGGAAAGCTCGATTGGGACCAAAGAGTACATAGAGTGCTAATAAGAAAGAAGGAGCTGGCGCCACTTCCCAAGTAGCAGTGATCGCGATAAATAGCGATTTTATCGCTTGGTTATCGCAATGGACCACTAGACAAGGTACTAATTTCAGCATTCTGATACATATTTCTTCACCAAAATTTCACGTAAAATACGCTGCGCAAAACGAAAATTACCGAAATCAACTCCTTCCGAAGATATTTAATGATTCTTGGTGCGGGAATTGAAACCACCCGCTCATGAAAACTCAATGCTTTACGTGATTCACATCGCGCGCTAAACGTTTATCATGAACGTCTCTGCGATAAATAAATCTGGCAACCTCAATCTTGATGCTTCGGCTCAGCTATAGCAAATTACTTATAGTTTGAAAAACACATGGTGGGAAATGAACATTGCTCGATTGAGAAGCTTGCTGAAACTTTTGTAGTGCGCGATTTGACTCACGTGGAGCTTTGAGTTTCTTGTCAGCGGGCAGTTCAAATTCCTCGTAATCAATGTGAAATAAAAACGTTAATATCTCCGTTAGGAGTTGTTTTCAGTAATTTTCGTGGCGCGAATCATATTCTGCGTGAAATTCTGAGTAAGAAACATGTATCAGAATGTTTCAGTTTGTACCTTGTCTAGTGGTCCATTATATCGGAGGCAATATATCGAGATGTTATCGCATTAAAAAGTGCGGTATATGGCGATTAAATCGCTACACATCGCAATTTTTGGTTCTGTAGTGTTCCTACATATGCCTTAGCACGATACCATGCCAAGTTTCCTTTCCATATCTATCTCTGTCCACCTATGTTAGCACCTTTTTTTTACCTTTTCAACCCCGCGCCAGGCGCCACCCTTGTCCGTGGCGTCGCGACCTCGCGAACTATGGCCGAAATCAGAGTCCGTTGGCTGCCTGGCCAAGGGATGATGATCATGAAGAAAAAGACGTGAAGAAACAGGTAGAGGAAGAATGCCAAGGTCGCAGAGCCGCGGAAAAGGAAGCCGCCTGGCGCGGGGGTGGAAAGGTGGAAAGGCGCTAAAAGAAAATAAGATGAAAAGATGAATAGGTGAGCCAGGCGCTAGGCGGCTAGGCTAGTGAATAGGGGTAGATATGGAAGAAGAAGTTCACGAGGTTGCGGCGCGGTGCGGCGCCAAGGACAAGGGTGGCGCCTGGCGCGGGGTTGAAAAGGTAAAAAAAAAGGTGCTGATGGACAGAGATAGGTATGGAAAGGAAACTTGGCATGGCATCGTGCTAAGGCATATCGTGATCAATTTGTGTCGATAAAATCTAAATTAAATCGCCATTTATCGCGATTTTTATTTCGAACATATCGCGATAAATAGCCTGTCGAGAAAATCGCGATTTTATCCCGATAAGATAGAGGATAACCGCTCAGATTTTATGATCCTAGCGATTTTATCGCCGATAAAATTGCAATATATCCCGATTTTTCCGTTGAAAAATGCTACTTGGGTTTTAAGCATTTTCCAGTCAACGGATTCCAGGACTTCTGTGCGGCGCTGGGCATCATTTTAATACACGATCGATTGTTTTCGATACACGGGCACCTTACCGGCAATAGATCATCCGATGTAAATAAAGAACGTTATGAATTATCACGTATTATACGTTGCCATTTTATATCGAAAATGTATCGACAAGGTGACCGAATCTCGGCGCAAATCGATCTTGGAACCCGTCCTGAACATGGAACATAGGACCAGAACATGACTCCAAGTCACTTCATCATATTACGACCCTATGTATTCTATGATTGAGACCAACCAATTTGCCGTGCTAAGCACAAACTCTGCTGCGCTAAGAAGAAACGCCGTATGAACATTCGAACGTTGCCAGATAGTATGTGAAAAAATATTTATTTTGGAATAAAAAAATTATGAGTATCTTTCCTTGAAATTTTCAGATATTTTAGATTAAGTTTCACATTAAACTTTCTGAAAAATTGGGGGAAAGAGATTTACAAATTTTCCTGGAAATTCGTATTTTATCAAAGGAAATTAGGCAACATCTGAGGGCTCATGCGGCGTTCTCCTTTACCACGGTAGATGACCATATAAACATTCGGGGACTATCGAATTTACAATTTAATACGATAAAACGTTTCTTTTTGAGGATAGTTATGCATATATTCTCTTTAAATTTTTAGATAATTTAAGTCTGATTACGAATAAAATAATTCGAAAAATTTGAAGAAAAATATTTACACATTTCCCTAAAAATTCATCTTTTCGAAAAAAATATGGCGACGTCTGAAGGTTCATACGGTGTTCTTACTTTGCAAGGAGGCAATATTCAATGTTTGAAATGACACGTCTAGACGTTTACTCATAGTAAAACTCGGTTATGTTATAAAATAATTAGTTCACGAGACAACGTTTCAACTGTCACAGAGAAACGAAGTATTGGAATAATTATTTCACCTCAGTCTTGTACTAGTACTCATGCATTAGAGCTCAAAAATTGTTTGACTCTAATGGAGATGTTGCATGTGTGAGGAATTCGCGATTTGACTGTTGCTTCTTATGTAAAAGTTCGTGAGAAATACGATGGTGCCACTGGTTTTCTCTGAAATCAACTCCCAAGCTCAAAAAAAGCTTTCAAGTTGAGGCCAAAATGGAGGGGATATCGGATATCCCACCCTACCCTGAGAGTCCACATCTACATCAAAACAAACTATCCATGCAAAGATAGGGAGCAAATACATTTAGGGTTGCCACTTTATTTGGGGACTCCAAAACTGAGAACACGGCAACCCTGCTAATGTATTTGCTCCCTATCTTTGCATGGAGAGTTTATTTTGATGTAGACGTGGACTCTCAGGGTAGGGCGGGATATCCCCTCCATTTTGGCCTCAACTTGAGAGCTTTTTTTGAGCTTGGGAGTTGATTTCAGAAAAAACCAGTGGCACCATCGTGTTTTTCGCAAACTTCTCCATGAGGATCAATGGTCAAATCGCAAATTCCTCACACATGCAACATCTCCATTGAAATTTTTGAATTCGTTGGCCTTGTTTTCCTCTGAAAATAGTGTGGACCCAGCATAATTTTACCATCGAAGAGTTTCATTACCTTGATCTCGGCCGCGAGGATTTCACCGGACATCATCCACGGGATGGGCCCCAGTCCCAGAGAGAAGACGACGATGAAGAGAATCAGACAGATGAGGGGGATGAAGCCGATTCCGCTGACGTCTTCGCCGCTGTTCTTCAGGTGGAAGTAGTAACCCAGGACACCCAGAGAGAGCGTGCTCACACCCAGCGAGATCAGGAGCAAGATCTTCCGACCGGCTTTGTCGATCAGTATCGAGGAAAAGAACGTTACGATTACCTAAGGAAACACAGGAGAAGCAACCAGATAATTAGAAAACACGAAAAATATGATTCATTTCCTGCCCTACCAAAGAAAGACATCACTGAAAAAAAAGTAGCTTGGATCAAGCATGATAATTCTTGAATTTGCCGCGAAGAATTTTCTTTATCTTTCTTTAAGCTGACTTTTTCTTGATTCAAGAAAAATAATGCTTGGGTTAAGCAAAAAAGTAGCTTATATTAACTAGCAATATTCTTGATTTAAGAAGAAATACTTCTTGGCGGCAAATTTAAGATTCTTTTTTTTCCAGTGAGTGTCTGTGAACAATGCTTCGGGAGAAAATCAACTTTGATTTTAGCTAGCGTTTTCCTTAAGACAGTTTCTAAACGTTCTTTTGAGGAAAATTCCCGACAAAACGTCAGGAGTCAGGACCCCCTCGCCGAGTAGCAGTGATCGCGGCAAGTTTCGATTTGATCGGAGTGTGTCGCGATTTTAGCTAGGTCGATTTATTGCTATATTGTCGGATAAAAACCTGGGATAAATCGTTATTTAATCGCATGAATTTGCTATAAAATCGCGATATTATCGCCATATTATAGCTGACGAAAAATTGTGATGAACTGAGATAAAATTTTGACTCTATCGAACGCAATTTTTTAGAGATAAAATTGCGACAAGATCGAGGATAATTCCTTAAGTGTTGATGATCCTAGCGATATTATCGCCAAAAATCCTAATTTAATTTCCAATTTTTGCGATTTTTCCGTTGAAAAATGCCACTTTAGGTTAATGCCTTATTATTGAGGAAAGGCGCGATATCTATGAACAGCGCTTGGGCAGAAAATCAACTCTAATTTTGGCTGAAAGAGAGTTTTCCCTAAGAGAGTTTCCAAACGTTTTCCTAAAGAAATATTCCGACGAAACGTCAGGACCTCCTGTTGTTTTCCGGAGATAATTTTCGGATGAAAATTTCCCAAGTCCCAAATGACAAAATCTTATAGTCTTAAATGGCGTCTTACAGATAATTTTCATGCGTATCCTCGTATGTATTTAAATTTTCGCTATTATTTTTTTGCAAGGATGGGATTTTAGAATAACGCCATGCTGGTAAATTCATGTTTCCTTGATAAAATGTGTTCTTCCCGAGCAGGGTAATATGTTTAGGAATAATTGGACTACGTTTTGCAATTCGGAACCATACTTTCTGGCTCAGTTAAGAAACAGCATATGTATTATTAGGAGGCATTTTTTGGTGAAAGGCGCGTATGAGACTCGCAATGTGGCTAAAATTGGGGAATTTTTTAAAAAAGTTTGCGGCAGATGAAATTTTTCACAGTTGATATACTTCCTTACAGCAGTATGAGTAAAACTCGGAGCAAATTCAGGAGAAAATTAGTAGAACTTCAGGATAAGTGACTTACAACTAGAGAACTACTTTGCACGATCTTAGCAGCATTGGAAGTCTCATACGCCCTTTTATCGAAGACAGCCTCCGTTGCAAAGTTTTGTCCAAAATATGGCCAACCTCATAATGTCAGCGCCGCACGCGCAACTAAAACCTACGCTGAAAAAAAAACTCCGGCCTTGGAAGCCGTACTTACGGGCTATCTAGACATACCGTCCGTGTTCCAGGCTCAGAGACCGAAAGTTCCGGGCTTAGCACCCGGAGCAATCGAAGCCACGACTCCAGCACCCGGATCAATCGAAGCCACGGCTCCAGCACCCGGATCAATCGAAGCTACGGCTCCAGCACCCGGATCAATCGAAGCTACGGCTCCAGCACCCGGAGCAATCGATGCAACGGCTCCAGCACCCGGAACAATTGGACTATATTTTGCAATTTGGAACTATAAATTCTAGCCCGGTATAAAAACAACGTATGTGCCATCAGTTTCCTTATGCACATAAGTGTTTTTTTCAGAAGAGCCAGAATTTTTAGTTCCAAATTGCTAAATGCAGTCCAATTGAAGCTACGGCTTCAGCACCCGGAGCAAACGCAGCTATGGCTTTAGCACCCAGAGCAATCGAAGCTATACGGCTCCAGTACCCGGAGTAATCGATGCAACGGCTCCAGCACCCGGGACAATTGGACTACATTTTGCAATTTGGAACTATAAATCCTAGCCCGGTATAAAAACAACGTATGTGCCATCAGTTTCCTTATGCACATAAGTGTTTTTTTCAGAAGAGCCAGAATTTTTAGTTCCAAATTGCTAAATGCAATCCAATTGAAGCTACGGCTTCAGCACCCGGAGCAAACGCAGCTATGGCTTTAGCACCCAGAGCAATCGAAGCTATACGGCTCCAGTACCCGCAGTAATCAATGCTATGGCTCCAGCACCCGGAGCAATCGAAGCTACGGCTCCTGCGGGCTGATTATTGAAATTGATCGACAAAGCTATAGACAAAGGAGACAAAAGAGTTATGGAGAGATCCTATTGGTGAAAGCGGGTGGTTGCAATGGACAAAGGAGGTAGGTAATAGACTAACTAACGGCAACCCACGAGAGACCCAACAGTTAGTCTATCATTTTCCCCTTAGTCTATGAGAGCCACCCATTTCAACCAATACGATTGTTTTATACCCCCTATGTCTTCTTTGTCTATAGCTTTGTCTATCAATTTCAATAATCGGCCCGCAGCACCCGGTACTTTCGGCCACTGAGCCCAGAACGGACGGTATGTCTATACAGGTAACTTTTTTTTCAGTGTAAGGATCCTAAAAAAAATTGGGCACACACCTGGATGGCACCGATGATAATACTGCAGATGGCCGGTTCGATGGTGCTGCCCGACGCCATGAAAATAGCGTTCATGTTGAAGATGACCGCGTTGACCCCGGACAACTGCTGGAAGACCATCAAGCCGAGGGCGATGTTGACGCTCTTGAAGGCGACCTTGGTGGCGACGAGGTCCTTGAAGGAAACCTTCGTCCGGGATGACTTGGCGATCTCATTCTGGAGCGTCTCGATCTCCTGCTTGATGTTGTACTTGTTGCCCCGGAGCCAGCGGAGGGACTTCTCAGCCGATTGCTTCTTTTGCCTCATGAGCAGGTACTTGGGCGACTCCGGCACGAACATGAACATGAAGAAGCCGGCGATCGGGATCAGCGCGCAGAGGATGTTCAACACGGCGAAGCGGACCAGGTAGCCGTACACGTACGCGTAGAAGATCCCGAGTGTGATCATCAGCTGGAAGTACGCGCCTAGGGTACCTGAAACACGGAGAGTTGGTACACTGAAAAAAAAAATCTTGGTGTATTTACTATGAAAAGGGTAAAATTACCAAGAATTCAGGGTTCTATTTGATCCCAGTTTTTTCTTGGTAAAATTATCATTTGTGGAATTGGTAATTTTACCGAGAAATCTCGGTAAAATTATTGAACTTTCTCGGTAATTTTACTGGACCTTGGTAAAAACGCCAATATTTTTTATCGACTGTGGTAGAATGCATGAGCTCCATTACAGCGCTTATAGTAATGGCCCGCATTTCCGACCACACCGAAAAAAAAATCTCGGTGTATTTACTAAGAAAAGGGTAAAATTACCAAGAATTCAGGGTTCTATTTGATCCCAGTTTTTTCTTGGTCAAATTATCATTTGTGGAATTGGTAATTTTACCGAGAAATCTCGGCCATTGGCTCACAAAAAAACAAAAAAATCTGGGGTGGGTCTGGAAAATCGAAAGTGAATGGAAGGGAGAGTGACGGGGTCGCGGGTGGGGGGGGGGGGTTCGACGAGGGTTGACTTTTGACATTGACCATCCGCCGTCTACCGTCCACCGTGACCGTGACGCCACTTGTCACTTGAAACTGGATCAAAATTTGACAAACGACCGACAAATTAGACGATAAATCTGAGAGCGGAAGAACAGGATAGAGACAACAAGTATGTCACCGGCTCAAAAGGCGTTACGAATCGAGCATGTGTCGCAGCCCTCAGATCCGTGGCTCTTGGGCCGCGTTGGGCTCGGCCTTTGGGCCTTTGAGTTCGTTTGACCGCGGGAGAACGTTGCCGAAATCCCTCTCATAAAAAACCTCGCCAGGGAAATTTTTTCCTAATCCTCCGCTCTGCTCGCTGACTATTGAAACTGATAGACAAAAGGAAAAAGGGACGAGTCGATTGTTGAAAATGGTTACGGTTGCAATGGACAAAGAAAATAAATAATAAACTAACTAACGGCAACTCACGAGAGACCCCATAGTTCGACCATCATGTTCCTCCGTAGTCTAAAAGAACCGCCCGTTTCAACCAACACGATCGTTTTTCCCCTTGTCCTCTTTGTCTAAAAAGCTTCATCTTTCACTCGGGCGTACACTGGAAAAAAAAAAACACATTGGATCTAGAGTCCAGACTCTTAAAAACATCGACAAGAAAAAATACTCTTAATTCAATCAGATTTAAGCTTAAATCAAGAACCAAGCCTCTTAATTTGAGCGGATTTCCTTTTGATTTAAGCTTAAATCTGATTGAATCAAGAGTCCTTTTTCTTGTCAATGTTTTCAAGAGTCTGGACTCTAGATCCAATGTGGTATTTTCCAGTGTATTTTCGCCGAACGGAACCAGCGACAGGTGGGAAATAAGGGGTGTGCTCGTTAGTTGAGGACCATGAGAACGAATGGGAACTATGAAGCGCCAGTGACGTCAGCGGCAACGAAGCCGTCTCCGTTGTAGCTCTCTCTCGACTGTAACTCATGAGCCCTGTCCAAGTGTCCACAACGCTATTTTCCCATTCCCACGGCTCATGAGTGCTGCGGCATTAAGTTGGCATATAGGTCCGTTTGACAGAATGTAAAATCCAGCTTTTCCATGTCTCCAAAGTGAATCACGCCCACTTCAACATCGTTTCTTATGCAGCTTTCTAGAGCACATCCCATCTTTTTTACTCGTCTATAGTTTTTTTTTGGTAGAAATACGTCCAATTCAGCATATAAAGATGAAAATTTGAATACCTACAGAGGGAATAAACTCATTCGAGCACAATTATCCTTCACCCGCTATTTTCCCATTCCCACGGCTCGTGAGTGCAGCATTCAGTTGGCCTATAGGCCCGTTTGATAGAATGTAAAATTTAGCTTTTCCATTCAGCCGGCACACAGTGGATTGAGTCAATTAGAGAGGTCGGACAAGGAATTTATGACTAAAATTGCATCTTTTGATGTTTATTTCGTCACATTTTTAACAAGGGGTGCTTTTAGCGGAAAATTTTACGAGAAAACCAATAAAACCACTTTTAAAACCTCAAAGTTTTGCACTGAAAAAAATTCTCGGCGTTTCAAATGGTTATTTTACCAAGAGAAAACTGGGATTAAATAGAACCCTGAACTCTTGGTAATTTTACCCTTTTCTTAGTAAAGATTTGTTTTCAGTGTGTATAAACGGAGTTTTAAGCGTTTAAAGTTTCCAAATTTTGTCCGACCTCTCCCACTGACTCGATCCACTGAGCGGCAGTCGGACCTCAAAACCCGGGAAACCATGCTTTATTCAGCTGCATTCGAACTTACCTCGGATGGAAAGCTCGGCGATTTCTGAAATGTACATGGGGACAACAGTGCAAGTGGCACCCGTCGCTATTCCAGCCAAGATCCTAGCGACGTACAGAAGCCACGCAACTTTCGCCAGTAGAATCATGATCCAACTCAGCAGGAAAGGAAGGGTCAGGGCGGCGATCAAAGTCTTTCGACCGAGCAAGTCCGCGAAGTATCCGGCCGGCAGTGCTCCTGAAGATTTAGAAGAAGGAAGAAATGATCAATAAATACACTGGAAAGGAAATTCGGCTCCTACGCAGGGGCGTAGCTGGGGGTTCTCTGGGGGGGGGGGGGGGCATGGGACCACCTCTCGTGGTGAAGAGAGGGGGGGGGGGGGTGAGGAATGGAGGATCCCGTTTTTCTGGGGGGGGGGGGGCAGGCCCCCCAGGACTCCCCTAGCTACGCCCATGCTCCTAAGTAGCATTTTTCAACGGGAAAATCGCCATATTTTAGAAATGAAGTTGCGATTTTTCACGATGTTTTGGCGATTAAATAGCTAGGATCATCAATTTCTGAGCGATTATCCGCAATTTTGTCGCAATTTTATCTCTATTGCATCGCGTTCAAAATTTATTATAATTTTTTAGCCAATAACATTGCAATAAATCAACGTCGATGGAATCGCGAACATTCTCCAGTCAAATCGCAAACTTTTCGCGATCCCTCCTACTTGGGCTGTGAAAGCCCTACTTACGGACTGGATAGATATAACGTGCGTTTCGGGCTGAGAGGCCGAAAGTTCCGGGTGTAGCACCCGTAGCTCCGGCAACTGAACCTGGAGTAGTGGATATTCTGCAAAAAGCAGGGATATTCGCTTTCTTCACCGAGGTCTCAGTAAAATTTTGCGAGGACCCAGATGAGGTAACTCGTCCCCGCTCAATAACCCAAGTCTCAGTGATCGAGATAAGTTGCGCCTTGATCGGTTTATGTACCGCGATTTTATCAATGCCGATTTATTGCAATATTATCGGGTCAAAATTGCGATTTTACCGCATAAAAGTGCAATAAAATGGTGATTTTATCAACGGCGACTCAGCGCGATATTATCGAACAAAAAATCGTGATGAATTGAGATAAAATTTCGATTTCATCGTAAAAAAATCGTAAAAAAGTCGCAACTTACTCTCAAATTATCGGGATTTTTTCGTTGAAAAATGGTACTTGGGAACCTTTAACTATACCCTTAGCTCAGTCCAATTCTCCCTCTCTCTAAGCAAAGATATCGTTAGCCCAAGTGCAAAAACACATATCTCCATTGCTGTGTTCCAAAATTTCGGTCCCTCCTTTATTTTCACAAAGGGAAGCAAGCCAAAATTGTTTGAAATTTAAAGAAAACATTCTGCCAACAGGTGGGAAAAATCAAGGAAGTTTTCAAGGAAATACGTTGACTGGTTTTCTCAAGGAAAAATAAAAAATGACGGGAAGTCTGCAACGTCGCAGATGGTGATACGAGGTTTTGCACTTTGGCCATGGATATTGTGGGGGTGAAAACCAGAGTCGCTCCTCTTTGTGTGAACTTCGAGTATCGAATAAGTAGTTTTTTGCTCGTGATAATGGCATCCCTGTTAATGTACTTAGCTCTATCTCTGCATGGAAAGTTTGACGGAATATTAAGGTCTTGTAGAGCACATGTGCTCTTCCCTCACGGCCTTAACTTTGAGAGCTTTTTTGAACATGGGTGTTGACACACGCGGTATTTCTCGTGAGATATCTCACAAATAGAGATATTTAAGGTGCACTCGGGGTGAATAATATCATTTATTATCATTATTGCGATACGTCATTACTCATGAATTTTATTAAGGTAATTTTTCAAAATATCAGATCGATAGGATGTAAATTTAATTTTCAAGAATATCTTTCGGCCGCACTTGTGACACTAAGAAAAATCACTAAAAAATGTGGCCCGAACTGTATATGACTAGGTGGTGAAATAGTGCTAGGTTCACACTATTTTGCGGGGACGGCAAGGCCGGAAAGTGTATTTTTAAACATTTTCAAAAAAAAGTTTTGTAAATTAAAATTTTTGAACTTTTTGGCCTCGCTCTCCCCGTTGAATAGTGTAGACTAAGCACCATTTTACCACCTTGTGACTTTATTTGTGGGCCAAATAATTTATTTTCAAACAAAATCAAATCATCATTGGACCGCGTTAAGCAGAAAGGAACCAAGTCACATCAGCTATTGCCAAATTGAATCGGGCACTTTAATTTTTACGCGAAAACTTTCGTGCAGATTTGTGTGCAAATCCTGGTGAATTTTCTGCATAGTGCGAAGCAAATTCCACACAATTTTCAAAGGAATCTGCACAAACTTTTTTTGTAAAAAATTAAATTTCCCAGTTAAACAAGGCAACAGCTGATGAGGTTTGGTTCCTTTCTGTTACCCGCGGTCCTTTGGATCCACCTTAAATCGAAAATCTTCGACTGAAACGTGAGCCTCAAACTTGTTTTTTGAAATTTTACCATGAACACACATCCAATTTGCCTTGCTAAGGAAAAACGCCGCATGAACATTCAAGAGTTGCCAAATTTCCCTTGATAAAACATGTTTTCATGACGACATCAATGCACATTTTTCTTTGAAATTATCAGATATTTTTGATAAATTGCGCACGAAACTGTCTGAAAATTTTGGGGGGAAATATTCACAATTTTCCCTGTGAATTCGGTTTTATCGAGGGAAATTTGGCAACGTCCGAAGGCTCATACGCCTTTTTTCCTTAGCATGGCAGCATGATGGTGACTCCTTTGGTCAAGAGCACGCATTGTAGGAATGCTTGCTCATCTTATCGAATTTGAAGTGGTATATCGTCGCTCCTCTGACGTAAGGGCGTATCTCTATTCCTACATGAGCCCCAGAAAGCATAGCGTTTTATAGAGGATAGGGTTCACGTGGAAATCGAGATACGCCATTTCGTCAGAGGAGCGACTTTATGACGAGCGCAAGGATCAACAAAAACACTTCTCGGGCGCGGAATTTATAAGGTAATTAGATGACATAAATTTTCACGATGGCTTACGACTCAAGAGGGGATCGCAGTGATAGATGAATCTCAACCAAATCTCATTTCTGCATAATTTATTGCCGCAGGACAAATACGGAAACGAGAGGTAGCAGCAATTTCAACATATGAAATTTTGCAACGCACTTGAAGCTTCAGTGCAGTTTTTATACAATAGTTAGGCTCATGCGACGCTTAACACCTCGATTTCAACCCGAAATCTAGATTTCAATGATGGAGTGGTTTGCTTTGCGACTTATCGGTTTATCTGCCATTTAACCTCATGGAAAAGGATCGATGAACAAGTTGTCCGCCACCAACACCTTAATAATCGATTCTTTACCACAGCTCCTACTGGGAGAAAAATCGATAATTCATCATTCACGCCTTGTCCCTGGAATTAATTTTCGTTCCTTAGACGAAAGAACGTAACTGCATTTCATCGCCGCAAAATTTCCACTCTCCGATTGCATTTTGTGGGGCTCACTGAAAAAAAAATCTCGGTGTATTTACTAAGAAAAGGGTAAAATTACCAAGTATTCAGGGTTCTATTTGATCCCAGTTTTTTCTTGGTAAAATTACCATTTATGGAATTGGTAATTTTACCGAGAAATCTCGGTAAAATTGTTGAATTTTCTTGGTGATTTTACTGGACCTCGGTAAAAATGCCAATATTTTTTATCGACTGTGGTGAAATTACCGGGATAAAATGGCAAAGTTACCGGGAATCGATTACCGACAAAATTGGTATTCTTACCTGAAAAAAAACAGTAAAAATACCGGTTTTTAGGTAAGCTTACCAGTCTGTCTTGGTAAAATTACCAATAATTGGTAAAAAAAGTGAGATGGTAAAGGTACCAACGGACCTTGGTAGAAACGCCGAGAATTTTTTTTCAGTGCTTACCGTTTCGTAACTAGAGATTGGTCTGATTTTTCTTGTAATGATACAAAAAAATCAATAAAATTATGGACAGAAATTGCAGTTGTATTCTTGTGAGAAATTGAATTTTTCGAGTCAATGTCACAATATTTGAATGAAATAACATGTCCAATGAAGGTCCTTTAAAGAACCTTCATAATCAATTGCATCTTAGTTAGTCTGTGTTAAGAGTACAGCAACCCTCTTTCCCAGAGAGTCGCTTTATTTCCCATATACAGTCGGCCCGCTTAATTGGGACACTGGTTAATCGGGACAACCGCTTTATTGGGACAAAATCGCTCGGGACGGAATCTTTTATATACTACCAAAAAACTTCGTTTTATCGGCACACCCCTCAATCGGGACAAAACCGCCTGGGACGGTTGTGTCCCAATTAAGCGGGGCCGACTGTACTTCCATGTTTAGATATCTCTCTCTTTTTCCCTCCTTCTCTTTCTCAATTAAAAATTCAAGCCACGATTGAGTTTTTACGCACACCCACTGGTATAATCAGTACACTGCATCTTTCATTATCAGGCTTTTTTATAGTCCAGCATAAGATGAATTCAGTGATAGTTCCTTTTTGAGAATGAGCGTCTCTCAGACTCGAGAATGTAATTTATTTTGAAACAATTCCTCCTTCGTGACAATTCCATCGACATAATCATTTCACCCTCAAAGCTTCACCTTATCAGTGCTCTCCCAGTTTTACGCTACTTCAACCCTCTTTAGTGTGGATAAATTTCGATTCAAACAATATATCGTGACAGTCTGTGAATTTTTAGCCGGTAAAAATCAGTTCTATGAATCATCAGCCTTAAAAAAGAATAAAAATAATCCTTGATTAGACCTCGGAAAATCATATTTTCCTGTTATCCATGCATAAAAAATATTCAACGGTCTTTGGTTTAGTGTGGGCTCAGTGGGATGTTATAAGACATGCATCCAGTAACAAATGACGAGATTTTTTTTTGGCAAATGGAGAGTAAATATCTCACCCATGATGGCTCCAATAGCCACGAAAGACTCCACTCTAGCTGATTCATCTACTGAGAGCGGAGGATCTATGGTTGAGGTGACGTTCGTGATTTCACCCTTGAGGAAAGGCGAGGCTGACGAAGACCATCCAAGAACGGTACCGATTGCTACTGCACCGAGTGTGGCTGTAATAAAAATAAAAAATACATTTGTAAAAAGATTGATCGATCATGGAGCGCATACATTTCCTTGATATGTGATAAGAATGTAACCTACCTTTTCATATAAACCTAACTGAAAATTGAACTTTTTTCGTTCGTATTCTTCTTAAGTTAGACATGTCCTTGCTGAGACAACGAAGAGATATGAATGTCGTGTTGAAAAACATGTCAATGAAGAGGCTCTAAACCTCTTAGATAGTACAATATTAGTGAAAAGATTAAAAAGGTGGGAGACCTTTGAAATCCCATCAAGATTTACCTTGTAAGTAGTCTGTAAGGTATGAATGAGAGTGTGAATGGAGTGTGAAAGGAAGAATACGAAACCATTAAACTAAAAACCTTTATGTTATAATATCTCTAAAAAAGAAGGCAGATAATTTTACAATTACTGTTCTTTTAGATAATCATCGTTTTACCATGTAAAACTAATGCAATTTGTTTAGTTTCAGTTTTCAGCCACGTAGATAGATACTAGGAAATACTTGTAGTAGTTTATGTTATATTTAAATAAAATTCCTTTTAAAAAATAAAATCTTCTTAATCTTTCATGCTTAATTTTTGAACAGGGGCACGGACAATTTGAGAGAACTTTGATTTCAGGAAAAGTATACTCATAGAGTTTAAAGATTATATTGAGCTTTTTGGATTATAAATAGGTTGAACTAATGTAGTTGAGCCGCAAAATGAGCAAAATGGAACTTCATTGCAGAGTAAGTTTAAAAAAACAGGTTTTATAAAATATCATGGATATAAACTTGTGTTCGAGAGGGCGGATCTACCATTTAGTCTCAACTTCAATTTTTCAACTGAAATTTTGAATAAATTATTTTGACATGGTGATGGATGATTCCAAAAAAAAAAAAAAAAATCGCGAAAAACATCGCGTCATGGTCTCACTTTCAAAATGCGATGGAATATTGGACGAAGCTTTCCCTGTTGATGATCTGTGTAATATATTTCAAAATCGCACTATACTTGGATGTGTTTCGTAAAAAGTGCATAATGTACGATATTCAGTATCTAGAAGGGGCATTTAAATTTTTAAATTATTCAAAATAAGTCGATGATTTGATGGCATCAGATTTCGGTTTTGTAGTAACACTATTTCCAAGCCAGCCAGGTTTGCTATAGAACATCAATCCCAAAGCCAATAAGTCTTTGGTTCGCGTCCCAGCCAAGTGGCGAATTTCTTCCGTACTGCAACGAATAGATCTTTTAATGAAAACTAATTCGAATCAATAGCTAAAAATAAGCCAAAAGTAGGAATGGCAGCCAGTGAGCTATCAGGAGAATGAATAGAAAAAGAAAAAGGAAATATTTGCAAATGTTCAATATTAAAAAATGGATGGGGCCGATTGTTCTTTAAAAAATTTTATAAATCCTCTTCGGGATAGCAAGAGTTCTATTTTTCGGGGAAAGAATTCTATCGCCGGAACTATCCTGCCGCGCTAAGGAAATACGTTGGTATGAGCATTCGAATGTTGCCAAATCCTATCAGAAAATATTTAATTTTTGGCGAAAGTTATGAATATTTTCCCTTGAAATTTTCAGACTATTCAGATCAAATTTTAACAAAATCCACCGAAAAATCGAAAGAAAAATATTCTTAAATTTTCCTGCAAATTCACGATTATTCAAAGGAATTTGGTAACTCCTGGAGACTTATACGGCGTTTTTCCTTAGCACGGCAGCATTCAATAGACGGTCCTTTAGATCCGACCAAAATGTTTCCTCAGTGCAATAAAACACCGTAAAACCTGCCGCATTTGATCATGGCATGATCTCAAAACCCCTCGAGTACCGGTGATGGTTATCCACTGATGGCGCCTCAACGGACGTTAAATAAGTAGGTGACCCACATCTTGGAGTGGAATACATAAATGACGGAGAATACTTCAAAACCAAGATCACGAGATTCATCCTAGAAAGTAAGCCGGCTCATTATTCTCGGCTGAAACTGCGACGCCCCACAGTAGGACGAGTTTTTGGAAAAAGTCGCATATAAAATTTTTCACAACGAATGTAAAATTTTACGTTTATTTCGTCACAATTATAATTTTTAGGGGTACTTTTCATAGAGAATTTCACGAGGAAACCAATGAAACTACGGTTAAAGCATCAACATTTCATATTAATGAAGATACAAGATTTTAAAGTTTTTAAATCATGTCCGACCTCTCCCACTGACTCGATCCACTGTGCGGTGCGCCCGCTGCAAACCTCGGTGGAGACCCATTCATTTTATGGATGCATGGCGTCGCGAAATTGATTTGCGCAAATAAGTGATGATTCTTTGAGAAGAGGATTAGGCTAGGTTATGGGCCATTCAGAATACGTAACACTGAAAATGGTATTTCTACTACCCCCCTCCTCCCCCTCGTGAGCACCCATAACCCTAAGTGGCAGTGATCTTGGTAAGGTGCAATTTGATCGGAGAATGCACGGCAATTTCACCCACGTTTATTGCAATAATATCGGATTAAAACTTGTGATAAATTGCGATTTCATTGCATGAAGATGCAATAAAATCGAGATTTTATCGATAGCGATTTATCGCGATACTAATGTCAACCAAAAATCGTGATAAGTTGAGATATTCGATTTTACCGAACGCGATTTTATAGAGATGAAATCGCGACAAGATTGAGGATCGTCGCCCAGATGTTGATGACCCTAGCGATTTCATCGCCCAGGAATCGTGAAGAAATCGCAATCCAATTTCATCATATCGAGATTTTTCTGTTGTAAAATGCTACTTGGAACACATGTCTTTACCGCCCCATGGGTGGGAGGTTGCCACCTCGCAATGATTTTTCATTTTAGATTTTGAAAAAATCGGTCATTACTGTACACATGGCGCGGTGGTACACGCTTATGAAACACGTCACGAGACGTCCTTAGATCTGACAACCTCTATTGAGTGAGTATTTATCCGTACCACACTTTTGTCAATTACAATATACTCGAGATAACATGTTACGATATGGAATCAGCAATCGTATAATATCCCTGGATTTGTAATAATGGTGCTACTGAAGTGTAAACACTTACTAAGTTTTAATACAAACGCATTTCAAGATAAAACTTCGCAAAAATTCTGAGCTTAATTTTTCCTTAATGCAGAATGGTTGATAATTTTTATGTAAATAAAGAATCTAGCACAATGTATAGTAATCTTTTACATTAATATTTGTAGATGATCAAAAAGTAACTACCGAAATTTTAAAGCTCTTTAAACAAGTATATATCTTAAAATTCTAAGTAAATTCCCCGGCTTTGACGTAAATACCCAATCGGAAATTTTACAGTTTAGTTTCACAGTCGGAATATATACATGTTTTTATTATATTTTGCAATAAGGAGTCAAGAAGGACTGATTATAGATAGGTACTTTCATAATTGGACTAGAAATTCTGCTTCTTTATTGCACTGTCCATTGTGTAACTTGTCAGTTCTCTCTCTCAAACGCGCCGTCATTTTTGCGTGACATCTTACGTATCGCAGCGCTTTTTCGATTTGACGAGCCTTCAATTCCGCTTGATACTCTACGCGTTGTCGGGAAGTTAGTTTAGTTGCTCGACAGAATAAAATCAACCTATAGACCCACCTAGTGTTTATAGCACACAATGGTTATGTTGAAATGTTTTACTGGAGCAAAAAGCATAGTTGTACAAATTTGCTTTTTTTAAACGTTTCTTTAGGGTACTGACTTTAAAATCATGATGAGCGCATTGGCAATATCCGCAATTCACTGCTCCCAACATAATCTGCGTGAATGGTTTGCCCGTTTGTGGGCACCACGTTTCGCGAGGTAGACGAATATTTCAGGCGAACGTCTATTATTTTCTCATTGAAAATCAAAAGTATGAAATAAGAAAACTGATGATTTAAAAGAAAAGGAGATTGAAGTTTATAATAATCCCGAAGAACGCTGTAAGAGCCACCAGGCGTTGCTCACTTTCTTTCAAAAACTCATGCATTTTTAGGAAACTTAATGAATATTTTCCTTCCGATTTTAAACAGGATTTCGTTTGTAATTTGATCTAAAACGTCTGAATATTGTTAGGAAAAATATTCATATAACTTTATTCAAAAATTCCTCTTTTTTCGAGGAAATTTGGCAACGTTCTACTGCTCGTGCGGCGTTTTTCCTTAGCATGGCAGTATAATACTTGATCTAGAATTTTAAAAAAATGCGTCCCAATGTTAGCTCTAATGGTTTGACCTCTTTTTGTTTCTCCCTTCACACTGAGCTTAAATTTAGCTCTGAAAATGCTTGTTTGACAAACTCTACATGTGCTTAAAAAAACGCGATACCCGCCGGCTACCGTTCTGGCGAGTAAAATTGCTGCTCCAAGAAATCGTAAGTTTACATTAACCTCTGATATTTTTCTTCTTCTTTTCTTATATCATGTTTGACTTTTCACCCTACAGATTACTCGATACTTATCGTTATCTCTCTCCAAGTCGCTCCGTTCATGAATTTTAATCCGCATTCTACGAAGAGAGGTAGAAAGGTGATTGAGAAACTGAGAAGCCGCGCATGAATGAAAAAATTACTGGGAGGAGGGAATTAAAGCGCGAAAGAGGTAAAAGACCTGATTCACCTATGTATTCTGCCGTGCTAAGGAAAAACGCCGTATGAACCTCCGCGTGTTGCCAAATTTCCTTTTATAATATACTGATTCACTGGGAAAGTTGTGAGTATGTTTCCTCTAATATTTCAGATAATATTGTTCCCATTTCGATCTAACATATCTGACAATATCAAGGAAAAATGTGCATGCTTTTTTCTTAAAAAACGTTTTATCAGAGGAAATTTGGCAACTCTTGAATGTTCATACAGCGTTTTTCCTTAGCGTGGCAATATTGCAACGTATACGAAAAGGAAACCGCTTCAGCTTTCGATGAATACAAACAAGAAAACCGACAGAGAAAGGAACTGCCAGAGAGTGAAAATTAAAAACTCCTGATATATACAGGAGTCGCTCAGAAAGAAAGTTTGACTACTCAGTTTCAATATCTACTAAACTAAGACTGATAGAGAAAATCTGCAAAAAGTGTTGAAAAGCCACTACTCTCAGCCTTTGAACGCGTTATAGATTTTCAAAGGTTTAATAGACTAGAAAAGTGGAATATTTAAACCCACCTCCTCTCCGCCGAAATAATGCTCCGTTTTTTGGGCCCGCACGGAGAGGACATGGGATCAGAACCATCTTTTTCACTTGAGTTACACTGAACCGAATTTAAAAATCTATGAGTTCTATGACGCGTTAGAAAGCTGAGAGTAGTGGCTTTTCAAGGCTTTTTATAGACTTCCTTGGCTATCTTTGTATTGGTTACTGCCATGCTAAGGAAAAACGCCGCATGAACATTTGAGAGTTGCCAAATTTCCGTCTAAGAATGTTTATTTTACGGCAAGCTATGGATATTTTCCCTAGAAATGTTCAGGAACTTTAGATGAAATTGCGAACAAAATTATCTGAAAAATCGAAAGAAAAGTGTCCATGAATTTTCCCGAAAATTCTTGATTTACTGAAGTAAATTTGCAGCGCCTGGGGGCTCGTGTGACGTTTTTCCTTGGCACGGCAGATTAGGTAAACTCACTTTCTGGGACGGCAATCGTAGATTGAGAGTGCAAAGGGTGATCCTAAACGGACTTACCTGTGATTGCTGCTATATACTGTGGTAGTTTCTTCCCTTCCTCTCGCACATCCCCCCGGGGAATCATAGTAATGGATTCTTGACCCCGCTCCATTTTGTCCCCCTGAGACATGCCTGGGCTCAAATATCAATGGCAGCTAGTCCGTCTACGCCTGGAACAGAAAATTCCGTGATAAATTTTTTCTTCCTTTTTTTTAAAAGAAACCATCAGTCAAATATTTTTTTTTGTAACATATTTTACTTGTTTTTTTTTTAACAATTGGAATGGGGCCGACAGCAGCGGGTCACAACACACTGACTTTGGACCAGTTCTCTGTGACATTTCTGAATCTACAAAGGAGCTTATTGAAAAAGCGTAAGCTTACACTTATTATTTAATTTTTTCAATTTACCGCTGGCTATGATAGTTTGAGATTAAGGCCTAGTTTATAAATACAGTTATGCTGACGCTGACATCGGTATTGCGATCACATTAGTGTCATGATTGTGAGTGGCATATATGTTGACATCAATAACTAACGGTGAAATATTACCCTTATGTTACGGACAAGTTACCCAACAGCATGACATTGATAAGGTCCGCAACAAGTTGCTGACAACACATTTTTATGCTGCTATTATCTCCGTCAATGTCGTTACCACGAAAATCGTGTATTGTTGTAAATAAGATAGTGTGCTTCATTCACTAATATTTTGACAGATGATCATTTTTACGAAGAAATGGATTTGTGTTTATATTGAGAGGAACAAGTAACAAGTGTTCCAGGAAACAATAGTTTGAAAAACAAGAGGTTTGCTTGTTGAGTTGGTTGGTAGGTTGGTAGAATTGTCCATAAAAAACATTGCAAATCAATTAGACTTTATTTTTCAAGGAGGAACCGTTCTTTCGAGATCCCTCATAAAAACACCTATCTTCTTATGACACATACGTTGTTCCTAAAAGGAGCTAAAATGTAGTCCAGTTTTATTCACGATTCGTTCCTTCTCATGAATTCATTTTCACTATTGAGCAATGCAAAGGGAGCCAACTCGTCGCTTCTCGAACGAAGGAACGTAACTTCATTCCAAAGTTGGAACATTTACTCGAAAAATTAAATCTTTCACAAGAATGCACCTGTACTTTTTTTGTCACTTTCCTGATTTTAGTATGAGATCAGAAGAAAAATCAGTGGACTTTACAGTTAGTAAAGCCCAAGGTTCTCTTGGTAAAAGTGCCGTTTTCGAGGGGGAATGTGGCAACATGGAAATTTTGTTACGTTCTTTCGCGAGGGAAATGGCGAACTGACGACTGGATTACCCCCTTTAAATTTACTTTTGCCCTGTTTTAACGAGTGGAGGGTTTTAACCAACTGACGAAAAACGCCTTAACGTCGATCATTTTCACACCAGATTCAATTTTGTTGCTTCTGAGTGCGGAGCATTGTAACCAGTATTACAAATCATTAACATTCAAATATTATTAACAATGAGAATTTTCCTCACAAGAGTGAATTTGCGATTCTGCTAAAAAATTCCCATGCTCAAACCACTTTTTTCTCAAAGAGGTTAGTTTCTATTCGCTGGGCAGAGCCCGCGCTTTTTGTGCAATTTAGCCAGTTCGGGCAGTCGCAAAATTCGTCGTTTTCTCACGAAAGAACTTAACCACATTACAATGTTGCCGAATTTTCCCTCGCAAATCGAATTTTTACTGAGAGAATCTTGAATATGTCTAACTAGAAAATTTCTCAGATATTTCCTTTGCTCTCAAGCAAAAATGAGAAGTTTCTATGAAATTTGCACAGGTATATTTTCGTAAAAAATTAAATTATCTAAATCGATTTTGCAACCTTGGAATACCGCGTCAATACAGGATCGTCACCTTCCAGCCAAAGTACCACAAGCGCAATGTGACGTTTAAAAATTTCCGCCACCGTTTTATTTTTGTACAGAGAAATTGTTCAACGAAGCTGTCCGGAAATTTCACTGAATATTCTTTGTACTGCCGACAACAATCGATTAAATTTTCCAACGAATTTAACCAACAATTTCTTTGTAAAAAAATAAAATGGCGGCAGAAATTGTTTAACGTCGCATGATGGGGCTCGTCATACTTTGGCCGGAAAATGGAGAAATGAACTTAATGCCTAATACCGCAAAATAAAATATTGACGGTTTTGAGAGGCCTTGTTTGAAAGCTGCACCCCGCCCCTTTCTCAGTAACATTTTTCTCTGTCCCAGCCCTTGACCCACTCTAGTTACGTCTCTCTATGAAGGTTGATTGACAGCGTAAAGGACAAGCCTTTTCTCGATCGGAAAGACAGACGAAAAACAGTGACCGACGGAGCGTTCCGTTTTTATTTTGAGAGGTAGTTTTCCTCCCGTAAAAAGTATGCAGGTTATCTTGGACACTTTAAACTTCGAGGTGATAAATGACGGAGAGCTCCTCACGGCAGATAGTCATTTGAAACTTATATAAATTGAGCAAAGTTCATGCTCATTGATAACTGTGTTTGTTTAGAATTAATGGAGTAATTTGTATGAAATACGGACGGACAGGTCCCTGGGCAATACTGCCATGCTAAGGAAGAGCGCCGCATGAACATTTAAGAGTTGCCAAATTTCCTCCGATAAAATAATTATTTTTGAGGAAAATTATGCATTTTTTACCTTGAAATTTTCAGATGATTTAAATGAAATTGTGAACAGAATTGTCCTAAAAATTAGATAAAAAATGTTTAGAATTTTCCTAGTAAATTCGTGTTTTATCAGAGGAAATTTGGCAATGCCTGAAGGTTCATACAGCGTTTTTCTTTAGCACAGCAGAATACCTCAGACTTTCCGACTTCGTGCTATACCTTACGAGATTGAAGATGTGTCCCCCATCCCCCCGGAGATGGTATCGAATCCCTCTTTAAACTAATGAAGCGAAATTTAATGGTTTTATCAGTCACCGAAAGAAAGATCATACGCTGATACAACGCATCTAAGGTAGCGATAAATCCAAAATAAAAAAGCTGAGTCTTAAAACGGAATAAAAGAAAACTTGATATTTGCACGACTAGTTATGACAAAAATAAATAAATGAAACACCAGGCAGAAATGCTGGGTTGATCCAAAACAATTTACATGAAAGATCAAGAACAGTTCCTACGTATGTTAGGTAACCATCATGACAACTTGACTACGAAGTTGTACATAACAGTGTATTCAACGTGTACTCAAAGAAATGCAATGTATTTTAATTTTCGCTGTCATCAACACAATCGTAAACATGGATAATAAGTTTCATTTCAATTTAATAATAGTTTAATTCAATTTTAAATTTAACAAAAATGTGTATTACAATAATCAACTTGAGTTAACAGCACTTGGGATAAAATTCAGAGTTATCATTCAAATGCATTGCAGTTCATCCATATTAACGCAAAAACGTTACAAATTAATGCTGACATTTCATTTTAAAAATGATTACTACGAAAAAAAATTGACAAAATTTATAGAATTTTCCATGAAATTTTTGAACCGTCTAAAATTAAGAGATAGGTAAAAAAAAACTACTGATATCGAAAATTGCAGTTACAGCTATGAAACAATGAAGTATTGGATAGTGAGCCATCCGCCGACGTTTCCGAAGCTTCGTATGGAAAAATTTTGCGCTGGTCAGGAAAGTTTGCGCCCTTGTGATCAATTACAGTATGTATGAAAGCTCAGCTTTATCGAATCAACCGGATTAGGAGACCCTCTGCGGGAACACCGGAGGTTCTTCAAGAGCTTACTTTGCACCGGGAACTTTATCAGAGCTTAATACTTAATTGCAAGGCATTTCAACTGGTTGTGCATTCAGTCGTATATGTACATGGGCCACGTGCCTGCATGAACGAGCGAACATAACTGGATTAAAATTTATTACGGCATTCTTCTGAGCGAACATCACTGGATTACAATTTTATTGCAGCATTCTTTTCCATCGATACTTAAAGCTCTCTCCGACTCCCCAGATTTTTATTCTCTGCTATCATTGGATTAAGATTTTATTGCGGCATTCTTTTCCATCAATACTCAAAGCTCTCTCTCTCTCTCTCTCTCTGACTCCCCAGATTTTTATTCTAGGTTATCTCAGAAATCTAAACTGGGAAAATCTCTATGAAGTAGAGCGTCAAGCGGCAACATCTATACAAATGCAGTGACTCAAAGTCTGAGGGTAAGAATCCTGACCCTACCCACTGTAACCTCTCCCTCTACCGAAAAAATAAAACTATACATTTACATTACAAACATACAATTTTCTCCGATTATTTATAAGGTTTTTTTTTTCTTTTTGGCCAGCCAGGTTGACCTAGTGGTCACCGCGTCTGACTCTAGGTCTATAGGTCTCGGGTTCGAATCCCGGTGGTGGCAACAAATTTTCACGGGACTGACGAGTGAATCTGCAGAGACAGACTGCCTTAATCCCTGAAAATTTGAAAGTACGGAGCATGGATGTGCACAAACCCTAACCCGATGCTTACTCGAGGTTGCAGAATCCTCAAACGGATTAAAGACCTCAAATAACTTTTAAAAAAAAGTTTTTTTTAGATATTCCGACCCCTCTCCAATTGTATATTTTTGATAATTATCCCTGAAAAGAATCTAGCTGCACTTTTGCATATGTTTATGGGTTCTTAAAAGTAATTTTACCGTAATTGTTCTTTCATTGCGCACTCGTTTCACTGACGGAAACTTGAGAATAATGCAGGGGAATAATGACTACGATATGTGACATCTCATCTCGATGCGCTCATCTTGCTATCGCTCGAGCTCGAACGTATTTACCCCTGTCAATCATTCTGCCTCTCTTTCTGAAGTGCGGAGAGCGCAGATATTCACAATTTTATTCTGAGACTAAGGAGTGTCTTTTACCTATCTCCCCCGATTTTTTTTTCACTCGATAGCATTGATGCTGGCAAGCATCGAGGAAGAGCTAGTGCGGCTCATACATTTCAATTCAAGTGTTTCACGATACAGAACCAAGGTATTTTTTTTTTTTTTAATTCTAAGTGCGATTTTATCAGAGGAAACAAGTCAGAATACAGGATACAAGGTTAACATGCAGTGAAAGAAATGGTCCAGAGACGTTAAAATTGAAATTAGCTGCATTTTTTTTTTTTTTTTTTTTGAAAGGAGAACGGCGAGAGGTCTTTGCCTCAGCTTAGAAAAATGTCTGAAAATCTTTCGACGAAGAAGTGACTGTCAGTGAATGAAAGTATATTCCACTCGAATCTACGCCGCCGATATTTTTTCAACCAAAGGGTATAGGTGTAACTATGGCATGGGTGTAATTATTTTAGCTCGCGCAACATACTCGTCATTCTTGGAGGATGTTTGAGAACGCAAGCAATTATTGACTGACAGTTCGAAATCTTTGCTCTTTTTACGAAAAGTCAATAAACGATATTGTTCGAAAAATTAACCGAAGATTCCGTGTGTAATGAGGGGAAATCAGTTGAATCTCTGGAGGAGTATTACTTTTCTCTGAAGTAAGGAAGATGTGAACAGGACTCTACAACGTAGCTAATTATTGATTTATGAATAGTAATCCTACACTGTGGGGGCGATATCATCACTTTTGGCGCAAAAATCTCGATGGGAATTTCTTCTTTGCAAGAGAAACACAGCTCTAGATGAAAATTGAGAATAAACTGCTTATTCTCTCTATGATTATCAATCATAGAGATTTACATTTTAAGACAGACAGAGCTAAATATCAAAACCGTTTACAGTAGTTTGCCAAAATTTACCACGGGGTAAGCTTTGTCGGCAACAAAAAGACACAAATAGACTACATTTTGCAATTAGAGCCACAATTCCTGGCTCAGCTTAGAAACAACGCATTCACCATTAGTTTCCCTATCCACATGAGTTTTTTAAAGATGAACCAGATTTTGTTGTGTTTAATTGCAAAATGTAGTCCAAATCCTCATTCAAACTCCAATGCTGCATGACGTATATGTTCTGGCCTATCTTAGGAATTGAAGGCGAAATACCACTGTACATAAATTCCATGCCCTCTTTTTGTCGACTAGTTTGTTTCCATTGTAATTTGACCGAATCGAATAGTAATGAAACAAGTCAAAAAGTCAGAAAGTTTAGACAAATTGAATGACGAATTATTTTACGCTTAACTAGCCGTACATTATCAAAAATTCAAAATCGCTGACAAACAGGTGTAATGTAAATGTGGAAGTTGTACTTTTTCTCTAACACTAAGTCTTAAGGAGGAATACATAACTTCAAACCTCAAATTGTCGGTCTAATCAAGATGTTGCTCGGTTCGATTCTGTTAAACAAAGCTCTATTTTCAATCAAAATCGCTCACTGAAATCTCTTGGAGAATTTTGAAAACGTTAAAATTGCACATTACCTTTTTCTCCGGTAAAAAATTCAGTTAGTCCAAAATTGAGTCGATTGCACGCCAATGGGAACTATCAAGATTACATTTTTGTTAAATTTAACCGTCATCGATAGTGTTAAATAAAAAAAATGTCCGATTAAGAAAACAAGGGGTTTTTTTTTAAGGGAGGGAGGGGTGTTAGTGATGTTAGGGTTGTTCGCACCCGAGCCGCCACTTAGAGTTATCGTTGAGAAGTCACGAAAGACTTATGAGATCGACGAAGGCGTACTGAAACGAAACCATAGATCGAAGATCCCGAATACTTATCTCTATCACGGCGGAAACTGATTTGTACTCGGGTGTGATTGCACGAGGTGCGATAAACGAGTGATAAATCGATTTCCGAACCAATTAAGTCTCCGTCCCTTCTCACCCCGCCATCGAGTGGTTTTTGACACTTTTTCCGATCGCGAAATCACCAGCTACCGAGCGCCATTTATGACATGTCTCGGCTATCTGTTCCCTCGCGCCTGTTATCTGTTATCTGTTTTCTGTTTATCGGCTAAACATTTTTTCGGGTGACATTCACTCTCAGTTCCTGTCGCCGTGAGCGCCGGAGCTTTTAAGAGTTGTGTTTACTTATTGACACGGTACGCACAGATTGGAGTTTTGCGCGGTTAGCCGCGGTGTTGTCACCATAGGCGGATTTAAGGAGGGAGGCGTAAGGGGCGCGCCCCTCCTCTTCCCCCGTTCGCCCAGAAAAGGAGGAAAGAAAAGAGAAGGAATAAAAAAGGAAGGAACGGAGGGAAGAAGAAGAAAAAAAAAAGACGCTTATATTTGGCAATTAATCATGACACAGTTGACTCAAACTGCGCAAAATCGATATAAAAATTGAAAAATTTAAACCCCCCCTCCCCCCCCGGTAGCGGGTGGTGTCTAGATCCGCCCATGTTTATCAAACTAGAAATTTTTTAGTATAGAAAGGACGCACGGTGGATTTAGGAACTTTTATTTAGGCTACTTCACTATGTACACTAGTTCACATTCTAAACATTGCGATACTATTCAGTATATCCTTCGTAATGATCACATTTATCGGAATGGAGTTTTTGACGGATTATTATTCATCGAAGATAGTCATGTTAAGGACTGACGATCAAAGCAGATATTTTCTAAAGTACCCTGGCACATAGTCGAACTTTGAAGGTTTTTAAAGTTTAGCACGTTTTTCTTATAGGTTTCTGAATTTTTCAACTCTCTGAGAGGAAAAATTACACAAGTCACCAAAAACCATTTTTTATATCATTTTTACCAAGATTTTATATCATTGAGTATGACATGATTTTTTTATTTCCTACTTTATCCAAATATAAGTGATAGAACTTACCTCTTACCCCTTGGTGTCTTGCAGCCACTAGTTGCTTTGGTGCCATCAAAGCTTATGCACTTTTACTGTTGCTATTTATTCATTTACATATTTTATGTGTAAACCAGTTAATTTGTTAGGAAGTTGAGGTACATCTTTTAATCATGCTTTCGACTGCGGCCGAAACACTCAAAAATTCCGATAATATTGCATAAATTGATAAGAGGGGTTAAATTTTTGTTCAAAATTAGCACTTAAGACGTCAATCTTCACAGTCCTATTTTGCTGTGCTATAGGAGAACGCCGTATGAACCATCAGACGTTGCCAAATTTTCTTAGACAAATCACGAATTTTTAAAAACATTTGGGAATATTAAGCTTCAAATTTTTCAGGGGATATCGTTCGTAAATTGATGTATAAATTCTGGAAATTTCAAGGAAAAATATCCATAATTTTCTTCAAAAATAAATCTTTCCTGAAAGGAAACTTGGCAACATTTGAATGTTATTACGGCATTCTTCCTTCTCATTGCGCAGTATGAGTATTTGGTTAACGAGACATTAAAGAAGCATAACGATTGAAGCAACACGCCTTAATTTTTATGCAAAGTACTTGTAAATATTGACTCCTACCTTTAAGTAATACCTCAAAACAACGATTCACCGCATGTCAAATCAAAAGCCTCACTAGTGACCGTAACTTTTTGCGAGTGCGAAACTACCACTGATCATGAAGGAGTTGACGAGGTGCAACATTTGCACAACGACGCAGCTAAAGTAAACAAGCCTGCGGGCAGTCCATGAGAAGAAGCCATCCAGCTCTTGTGACCCCCTCTGTAATTTTTCACCGATGTTGGCCGGTCCACGAGTTGAAATCCACTCGAATCGTCGTCCATTCGAATGCGAAAACTGGTTTCGATCACGTTGCGTTGATTTCAAATATTGTGTGAATATTGAAATGTGCACGCGCCTCGTAGTGCGCCGTACATTGGTCCTAAATCGAAATCCTGTGACAGAAATTTTTAACACACATATGCGGATATTTTTAGCGTTTTATCTGAACTATGTTCATAACATACACGCACTAAGTTACGTTGGGGGGGGGAAGTTGTAGGGCAAACAATAACAACTTGGTGACATCATACTGCCGTGGTAAGAATGAACGCCCTATGAGCTTTCAGACATTGCCAAATTTCTTCCAATACTGTACAAAATCTCAGGGTTTGTAAATATTTTCTCTCTAATTTTTCAGAGAATTTTACTTGCGATCAGATCTAAATTATCTGAAAATTTCAAAATAACATATTCATAACGCATCCTAGAAACGAACATTTTATTGAAGGAAATTGGGCAACTCTCGAATATCCATACGGCGCTTTTCCTTACCACGGAAACATGGTGGTCCACTAGTCGTAAATTTTTTGCTTGTCTATAAGTAGAATTAAAACAAAATATTGCGAACGGAAAATCAGTCGTTAAAGGCCATGAAACTTGTGTCATGGAGGTATGAAACTTCCACTCATTTTAACTTTCATCTCATCAGTACAAACTTGCAAGAATAGACAAACAGTGCATTTCTGTTAAACTCTGTCCATTTTTCAAGCTGCAATTCTGCCTTGCTGAGAAATTACGTCGCACGAGCCATCAGATGTTGTCATATTTCCTTCATTAAAAAACTAATTGACTGGGAAAATTTTGAATATTTTTCTTGTAATTTTTCAAACAATTTTATTCGCAGTTTTATCTAAAATATCTGGAAATTTCGAAGGAAAATAAGCACAGCTTTCTTAAAAATATGTGCTTCATCCGCGGAAATTTGGCATTTCTCGAATTTTCATACGGCGTTCTTCTCTAGCATGGTAGCATTGTATTGCAACTGGATACTGGACTGCATTTTGGAATAAATAGGATTAGGCATTGCAGTATCTGGTTCATTCGTAAAAACACTCCTATGCATAGGAAAACTAGTGGCACATACGTGTTCCTAAAGCGAGCTAGAGATTGTAGTTCCTAATTTATATATTATGTAGTCCTACTGTGGACCTACTGTCAAAATTATTTGGACTGCATCAGTGGCGTGGCGTGAAGCATCGATTATCGATATATCGCCATTTGAAGCTATGGTAAAGAATCGATTACTAAGGTGTTCGCTGCGAACGCCCTGATAATCGATCTTTTTTCATAGGTTTGAATGGCGAATCAATCGATATATCGTAAAGCACGCCACGCCACTGGACTGCATTTTTCAATCATTAGGAACTGCTATTTCTGGCTCATTCTAGAGACAACATGCCACTAGTGCGGTGGCAAATGGTAAATAGGTGCTTTTATGGATGCGCCAGGAACTGTAGTTTCGAATTGCAAAATGTGGTCCATTTGTGATGTATTCACGTAAAATGAGGATTTTATGACCCATAATTCTCTCCACTATGCTTCCGAGAAGTTTAATTTTCACAAGAGAATCTGTAGGATTGAATGGTGTGATCAGTATGAGACGTGAAATGAGCCCATTTTCATCGCGAATACAGGCAAAGTGTCGACTTCCATAAACTAAAATTTGATTTGGGAGGGGCTCTTATTAAAAAAAAATTTTCCGGACCCCCCTCTGGGGCCTTTGCGCTATCTTCGCGCAACCAACGATTTTGTACCCAGTCCGCCTCTCGTAAGAGGATTAGTAAAAGCTCAATTTCGACCCGAACGTACACGAACCGTTGTTTTCGAATGGTGTTTTTTGGCTTTTATTTTTTCCAAGTTTTTAATTCTATTCCGGCGATTGATACCGTCAGTGCGTCTAACAAGAACCTCGAGGGTAACATGAGCCGTTTGGAGATTTTTTATTTCTCTTGCCTGAGGAAGCACTGTCGCGAAAGATAATAACGAAAAAAACAATATGATGTGATAGTGGCAAGTCTTGGCGGGATTTCAATGGTATAGATATGAGAGTGATGAATAAATGAATCAAAATGAGTTACGAATAAAATTGCTCTTATTCTATAACACAAGGCACGCACATAACCGAGTGGCTCACGCCATGACAAGGAATGAGAAACCTCCCACTATGGCCACGCTGTAGGTAGGGTTGTATTCCGGTGCAATGAAGGGGCTAACATGCCGCCGATCTCAACCTACAGCAATACGTCGGCTACCGCGCAAAGAGGCGAGTTCCATAACTACTGTGGAGCGCTGTGGAGATAATTAGAGGATTTATGACCCATAATTCTCTCCACTATGCTTCCGAGAAGTTTAATTTTCACAAGAAAATCCGTAGGATTGAATGGTGTGATCAGTATGAGACGTGAAATGTGCTCATTTAATCGCTCGTTTCATATAAAAATTAGAGACTAGGATACAAACATCTATCTACACATGACATGATCACCTTTACCCAAGTAGAACAAACCAGCGTGTGCTAGCATTCCCTGTTTGATCTTCAGAGAAATCGGCCATTGAATGTATGAACTGCGGGAAGAGTCGCCCTGGCATCGGTTGGGGGCTAAAACTCGGCTCAACTGTGTCCCTTTTAGCGAAAAAGCGGGTTAAGCAATCCCTTCGAGACAAGGTTGCAAGCGAAAACACGGGGAAGCAGACGTCTATGGATACGAGGCCCGCTGGTGGAAAATTCCCCCGCTCTGTCGGAAGTATTTGTACGGCCTGTTGCAGGCGGAAAAGGTCGCCCTGGCATCGTTTGGGGGCTGAAGTTCGGCTCAACTGTGTCCCTTGTTGCGAAAAAGCGGGTTAAGCAATACCCTCGAAACTGCGTTGCAAGCGAAAACATGGGAAAGCAGACGTCTGTGGATACGAGGCCCCTCCGTTTATAACGCTGCTTGCCCCGCTCGGTCGAAAGGCATTTCAATGGCCTGTTGCAGGCGGATAAAGTCGCCCTGGCATCGGTTGGGGGCTAAAACTAAGCTCAACTTTGTCTCTTTAAGCGTAAAAAGGGGTTAAGCAATCCCTTCGAGACTGGGTTGCAAGCAAAAACACCTGGAAGCAGACGTCTGTGGATACGAGGCGCCTCACCTTACAACGCTGGTGGAGGCTTCCCCCGCTCGGTCAGAAGGCATTTGTATGGCCTGTTACAGGCGGGAAAAGTCGCCCTGGCATCGTTAGGGGGCTGAAGTTCGGCTCAACTGTGTCCCTTTTAAGGAAAAAGCGGGTTAAGCAATCTCTTAGAGACTGGGTTGCAAGCAAAAACACGGGGAAGCAGACGTCTATGGAAACGAGGCCCGCTGGTGGAAGCTTTTTCCGCTCGGTCGGAAGGTATTTGTACGGCCTGTTGCAGGCGGAAAAAGTCGCCCTGGCATCGGTTGGGGGCTAAAGCTCGGCTCAACTGTGTTCCTATAAGCGAAAAAGCGGGTTGAGCGATCTCTTGGAGACTGGGTTGCAAGCAAAAACACGGGGAAGCAGACTTCTATGGAAACGAGGCCCGCTGGTGGAAGCTTTTTCCGCTCGGTCGGAAGGTATTTGTACGGCCTGTTGCAGGCGGAAAAATACACCCTGGCATCGTTTGGGGGCTAAAGCTCAGCTCAACTGTGTCCCTTTTAGCGAAAAAGCGGGTTAAGCAATCCCTTCCGAGACTGGGTTGCAAGCAAAAACACGGGGAAGCAGACGTCTGTGGATACGAGGCGCCTCACCTTACAACGCTGGTGGAGGCTTCCCCCGCTCGGTCAGAAGGCATTTGTATGGCCTGTTGCAGGCGGAAAAAGTCGCCCTGGCATCCGTTGGGGGCTAAAGCTCGGCTCGCCTGTGTCCCTTTTAGTGAAAAAGCGGGTTAAGCAATCCCTTCGAGGCTGGGTTGCAAGCGAAAACACGGGGAAGCAGACGTCTATGGAAACGAGGCCCGCTGGTGGAAGCTTCTTCCGCTCGGTCGGAAGATATTTGTAGGACCTGTTGCAAGCGGAAAAAGTCACCCTGGCATCCGTTGGGGGCTAAAGCTCGGCTCGCCTGTGTCCCTTTTACCGAAACAGCAGGTTAAGCAATCTCTTGGAGACTGGGTTGCAAGCAAAAACACGGGGAAGCAGACGTCTGTGGATACGAGGCGCCTCGCCTTACAACGCTGGTGGAGGCTTCCCCCGCTCGGTCAGAAGGCATTTGTATGGCCTGTTGCAGGCGGAAAAAGTCGCCCTGGCATCGTTTGGGGGCTGAAGTTCGGCTCAACTGTGTCCCTTTTAACGAAAAAGCGGGTTAAGCAATCTCTTGGAGACTGGGTTGCAAGCAAAAACACGGGGAAGCAGACGTCTATGGAAACGAGGCCTGCTGGTGGAAGCTTTTTCCGCTCGGTCGGAAGGTATTTGTAGGACCTGTTGCAAGCGGAAAAAGTCGCCCTGGCATCCGTTGGGGGCTAAAGCTCGGCTCGCCCGTGTCCCTTTTACCGAAAAAGCGGGTTAAGCAATCCCTTCAAGGCTGGGTTGCAAGCGAAAACAAATGGAAGCAGACGTCTGTGGATACGAGGCCCGCTGGTGGAGGCTTGCCCTGCTCGGTCGGAAGGTATTTGTACGGCCTGTTGCAGGCGGAAAAAGTCGCCCTGGCATCCTTTGGGGGCTAAAGCTCGGCTCAGCTGTGTCCCTTTTAACGAAAAAGCGGGTTAAGCAATCTCTTGGAGACTGGGTTGCAAGCAAAAACACGGGGAAGCAGACGTCTATGGACACGAGGCCCGCTGGTCCAAAATTCCCCCGCTCGGTCAGAAGGTATTTGTACGGCCTGTTGCAGGCGGAAAAAGTCGCCCTGGCATCGTTTGGGGGCTAAAGCTCAGCTCAACTGTGTCCCTTTTAACGAAAAAACCGGTTAAGCAATCTCTTGGAGACTGGGTTGCAAGCAAAAACACGGGGAAGCAGACGTCTGTATATACGAGGCCCGCTGGTGGAGGCTTGCCCTGGTCAGTCGGAAGGTATTTGTACGGCCTGTTGCAGGCGGATAAAGTCGCCCTGGAATCGGTTGGGGGCTAAAGCTCGGCTCAGCTGTGTCCCTTTTAACGAAAAAGCGGCTTAAGCAATCTCTTGGAGACTGGGTTGCAAGCAAAAACACGGGGAAGCAGACGTCTATGGAAACGAGGCCCGCTGGTGGAAGCTTTTTCCGCTCGGTCGGAAGGTATTTGTACGGCCTGTTGCAGGCGGATAAAATCGCCCTGGAATCGTTTGGGGGCTAAAACTCGGCTCAACTTTGTCTTTTTTACCGTAAAAATGGGTTAAGCAATCCCTTCGAGACTGGGTTGCAAGCAAAAACACCTGGAAGCAGACGTCTGTGGATACGAGGCGCCTCGCCTTACAACGCTGGTGGAGGCTTCCCCCGCTCGGTCAGAAGGCATTTGTATGGCCTGTTGCAGGCGGAAAAAGTCGCCCTGGCATCGTTAGGGGGCTGAAGTTCGGCTCAACTGTGTCCCTTTTAACGAAAAAGCGGGTTAAGCAATCTCTTGGAGACTGGGTTGCAAGCAAAAACACGGGGAAGCAGACGTCTATGGAAACGAGGCCTGCTGGTGGAAGCTTTTTCCGCTCGGTCGGAAGGTATTTGTAGGACCTGTTGCAAGCGGAAAAAGTCGCCCTGGCATCCGTTGGGGGCTAAAGCTCGGCTCGCCCGTGTCCCTTTTACCGAAAAAGCGGGTTAAGCAATCCCTTCAAGGCTGGGTTGCAAGCGAAAACAAATGGAAGCAGACGTCTGTGGATACGAGGCCCGCTGGTGGAGGCTTGCCCTGCTCGGTCGGAAGGTATTTGTACGGCCTGTTGCAGGCGGAAAAAGTCGCCCTGGCATCCTTTGGGGGCTAAAGCTCGGCTCAGCTGTGTCCCTTTTAACGAAAAAGCGGGTTAAGCAATCTCTTGGAGACTGGGTTGCAAGCAAAAACACGGGGAAGCAGACGTCTATGGAAACGAGGCCCGCTGGTCCAAAATTCCCCCGCTCGGTCAGAAGGTATTTGTACGGCCTGTTGCAGGCGGAAAAAGTCGCCCTGGCATCGTTTGGGGGCTAAAGCTCGGCTCAACTGTGTCCCTTTTAACGAAAAAACCGGTTAAGCAATCTCTTGGAGACTGGGTTGCAAGCAAAAACACGGGGAAGCAGACGTCTGTATATACGAGGCCCGCTGGTGGAGGCTTGCCCTGCTCGGTCGGAAGGTATTTGTACGGCCTGTTGCAGGCGGATAAAGTCGCCCTGGAATCGGTTGGGGGCTAAAGCTCGGCTCAGCTGTGTCCCTTTTAACGAAAAAGCGGGTTAAGCAATCTCTTGGAGACTGGGTTGCAAGCAAAAACACGGGGAAGCAGACGTCTATGGAAACGAGGCCCGCTGGTGGAAGCTTTTTCCGCTCGGTCGGAAGGTATTTGTACGGCCTGTTGCAGGCGGAAAAAGTCGCCCTGGCATCGTTTGGGGGCTAAAGCTCGCTCAACTGTGTCCCTTTTACCGAAAAAGCGGGTTAAGCAATCCCTTCAAGGCTGGGTTGCAAGCGAATACACCTGGAAGCAGACGTCTGTGTATACGAGGCCCGCTGGTGGAAGCTTTTTCCGCTCGGTCGAAAGGTATTTGTAGGCCTGTTGCAGGCGGAAAAAGTCGCCCTGGCATCGTTTTGGGCTAAAGCTCGGCTCAACTGTGTCCCTTTTACCGAAACAGCGTTTTAAGCAATCCCTTCAAGGCTGGGTTGCAAGCGAAAACAAATGGAAGCACACGTCTGTGGATACGAGGCCCGCTGGTGGAAGCTTTTTCCGCTCGGTCGGAAGGTATTTGTAGGCCTGTTGCAGGCGGAAAAAGTCGCCCTGGCATCGTTTGGGGGCTAAAGCTCGGCTCAGCTGTGTCCCTTTTAACGAAAAAGCGGGTTAAGCAATCTCTTGGAGACTGGGTTGCAAGCAAAAACACGGGGAAGCAGACGTCTGTGGATACGAGGCCCGCTGGTGGAAACTGTTTCCGCTCGGTCGGAAGGTATTTGTACGGCCTGTTGCAGGCGGAAAAAGTCGCCCTGGCATCGTTTGGGGGCTAAAGCTCGGCTCATCTGTGTCCCTTTTAACGAAAAAGCGGGTTAAGCAATCCCTTCGAGATTGGGTTGCAAGCGAAAACACGGGAAACACACGTCTGTGGATACGAGGCCCGCTGGTGGAAGCTGTTTCCGCTCGGTCGGAAGGTATTTGTACGGCCTGTTGCAGGCGGAAAAGGTCGCCCTGGCATCGTTTGGGGGCTGAAGTTCGGCTCAACTGTGTCCCTTTTAGCGAAAAAGCGGGTTAAGCAATCTCTTGGAGACTGAGTTGCAAGCAAAAACACGGGAAAGCAGACGTCTGTGGATACGAGGCCCGCTGGTGGAAAACCACCGTTCGGTCGGATGGTATTTGTACGGCCTGTTGCAGGCGAAAATAAGTCGCCCTTGCATCGTTTGGGGGCTAAAGCTAAGCTCAACTGTGTCTCTTTTAGCGTAAAAACGGGTTAAGCAATCCCTTTGAGACTGGGTTGCAAGCAAAAACACCTGGAAGCAGACGTCTGTGGATACGAGGCGCCTCACCTTACAACGCTGTGGAGGCTTCCCCGCTCGGTCAGAAGGCATTTGTATGGCCTGTTGCAGGCGGAAAAAGTCGCCCTGGCATCCGTTGGGGGCTGAAGCTCGGCTCGCCTGTGTCCCTTTTAGCGAAAAAGCGGGTTAAGCAATCCCTTCGAGGCTGGGTTGCAAGCGAAAACACGGGGAAGCAGACGTCTATGGAAACGAGGCCCGCTGGTGGAAGCTTCTTCCGCTCGGTCGGAAGATATTTGTAGGACCTGTTGCAAGCGGAAAAAGTCGCCCTGGCATCCGTTGGGGGCTAAAGCTCAGCTCAACTGTGTCCCTTTTACCGAAAAAGCGGGTTAAGCAATCCCTTCAAGCTAGGTTACACGCTAAAACACCTGGAAGCACACATCTGTGTATACGAGGCCCGCTGGTGGAAGCTTTTTCCGCTCGGTCGGAAGGTATTTGTAGGCCTGTTGCAAGCGAAAAAGTCGCCCTGGCATCGTTTTTGGGCTAAAGCTCAGCTCAACTGTGTCCTTTTTAACAAAAAAGCGGTTAAGCAATCTCTTGGAGACTGGGTTGCAAGCAAAAGCACGGGGAAGCAGACGTCTATGGAAACGAGGCCCGCAGGTCTAAAATTCCCCCGCTCGGTCAGAAGGTATTTGTACGGCCTGTTGCAGGCGGAAAAAGTCGCCCTGGCATCGTTTGGGGGCTAAAGCTCGGCTCAGCTGTGTCCCTTTTAACGAAAAAGCGGGTTAGCAATCCCTTCAAGGCTGGGTTGCAAGCGAAAACAAATGGAAGCACACGTCTTTGGATACGAGGCCCGTTGGTGGAAGCTTTTTCCGCTCGGTCGGAAGGTATTTGTACGGCCTGTTGCAGGCGGAAAAAGTCGCCCTGGCATCGTTTGGGGGCTAAAGCTCGGCTCATCTGTGTCCCTTTTAACGAAAAAGCGGGTTAAGCAATCCCTTCGAGATTGGGTTGCAAGCGAAAACACGGGAAGCAGACGTCTATGGAAACGAGGCCCGCTGGTGGAAAATCCCCCCGCTCGGTCGGAAGGTATTTGTAGGCCTGTTGCAGGCGGAAAAGTCGCCCGCCCTGGCATCGTTTGGGGGCTAAAGCTCGGCTCATCTGTGTCCCTTTTAACGAAAAAGCGGGTTAAGCAATCCCTTCGAGACTGGGTTGCAAGCAAAAACACGGGAAGCAGACGTCTATGGAAACGAGGCCCGCCGGGCAAAAATCCCCCCGTTCGGTCAGAAGGTATTTGTACGGCCTGTTGCAGGCGGAAAAAGTCGCCCTGGCATCGTTTGGGGGCTAAAGCTCGGCTCAGCTGTGTCCCTTTTAACGAAAAAGCGGGTTAAGCAATCTCTTGGAGACTGGGTTGCAAATAAAAACACGGGGAAGCAGACGTCTATGGAAACGAGGCCCGCTGGTGGAAGCTTTTTCCGCTCGGTCGGAAGGTATTTGTACGGCCTGTTGCAGGCGGAAAAAGTCGCCCTGGCATCGTTTGGGGGCTAAAGCTCAGCTCAACTGTGTCCCTTTTACCGAAAAAGCGGGTTAAGCAATCCTTCAAGGCTTGGTTACAAGCGAATACACCTGGAAGCAGACGTCTGTGTATACGAGGCCCGCTGGTGGAAGCTTTTTCCGCTCGGTCGGAAGGTATTTGTAGGACCTGTTGCAAGCGGAAAAAGTCGCCCTGGCTTCCTTTTTGGCTAAAGCTCGGCTCGCCCGTGTCCCTTTTACCGAAACAAGCGGGTTAAGCAATCCCTTCAAGGCTGGGTTGCAAGCGAAAACAAATGGAAGCACACGTCTGTGGATACGAGGCCCGCTGGTGGAAACTTTTTCCGCTCGGTCGGAAGGTATTTGTACGGCCTGTTGCAGGCGGAAAAAGTCGCCCTGGCATCGTTTGGGGGCTAAAGCTCGGCTCATCTGTGTCCCTTTTAACGAAAAAGCGGGTTAAGCAATCCCATCGAGATTGGGTTGCAAGCGAAAACACGGGGAACACATGTCTGTGGATACGAGGCCCGCTGGTGGAAACTGTTTCCGCTCGGTCGGAAGGTATTTGTACGGCCTGTTGCAGGCGGAAAAGGTCGCCCTGGCATCGTTTGGGGGCTGAAGTTCGGCTCAACTGTGTCCCTTTTAGCGAAAAAGCGGGTTAAGCAATCTCTTGGAGACTGAGTTGCAAGCAAAAACACGGGAAAGCAGACGTCTGTGAATACGAGGCCCGCTGGTGGAAATCCTCCGTTCGGTCGGATGGTATTTGTACGGCCTGTTACAGGCGAAAATAAGTCGCCCTTGCATCGTTTGGGGGCTAAAGCTAAGCTCAACTGTGTCTCTTTTAGCGTAAAAACGGGTTAAGCAATCCCTTTGAGACTGGGTTGCAAGCAAAACACCTGGAAGCAGACGTCTGTGGATACGAGGCGCCTCACCTTACAACGCTGGTGGAGGCTTCCCCGCTCGGTCAGAAGGCATTTGTATGGCCTGTTGCAGGCGGAAAAAGTCGCCCTGGCATCCGTTGGGGGCTAAAGCTCGGCTCGCCTGTGTCCCTTTAAGCGAAAAAGCGGGTTAAGCAATCCCTTCGAGATGGGTTGCAAGCGAAAACACGGGGAAACACATGTCTGTGCATACGAGGCCCGCTGGTGGAAACTGTTTCCGCTCGGTCGGAAGGTATTTGTACGGCCTGTTGCAGGCAGAAAAGGTCGCCCTGGCATCCGTTGGGGGCTAAAGCTCGGCTCATCTGTGTCCCTTTTAGCGAAAAAGCGGGTTAAGCGATCCCTTCGAGGCTGGGTTGCAAGCGAAAACACGGGGAAACACATGTCTGTGGATACGAGGCCCGCTGGTGGAAGCTTTTTCCGCTCGGTATAAAGGTATTTGTACGGCCTGTTGCAGGCGGATAAAGTCGCCCTGGAATCGTTTGGGGGCTAAAGCTAAGCTCAACTGTGTCTCTTTTAGCGTAAATACGGGTTAAGCAATCCCTTCGAGACTGCGTTGCAAGCAAAAACACCTGGAAGCAGACGTCTGTGGATACGAGGCGCCTCACCTTACAACGCTGTTGGAGGCTTCCCCCGCTCGGTCAGAAGGCATTTGTATGGCCTGTTGCAGGCGGGAAAAGAGGCCCTGGCATCCGTTGGGGGCTACAGCTTGGCTCGCCTGTGTCCCTTTTAACGAAAAAGCGGCTTAAGCAATCTCTTGGAGACTGGGTTGCAAGCAAAAACACGGGGAAGCAGACGTCTATGGAAACGATGCCCGCTGGTGGAAGCTTTTTCCGCTCGGTCGGAAGGTATTTGTACGGCCTGTTGCAGGCGGAAAAAGTCGCCCTGGCATCGTTTGGGGGCTAAAGCTCAGCTCAACTGTGTCCCTTTTACCGAAAAAGCGGGTTAAGCAATCCCTTTAAGCTAGGTTACAAGCTAAAACACCTGGAAGCACACATCTGTGTATACGAGGCCCGCTGGTGGAAGCTTTTTCCGCTCGGTCGGAAGGTATTTGTAGGACCTGTTGCAAGCGAAAAAAGTCGCCCTCGCATCGTTTTTGGGCTAAAGCTCAGCTCAACTGTGTCCTTTTTAACAAAAAAACGGGTTAAGCAATCTCTTGGAGACTGGGTTGCAAGCAAAAGCATGGGGAAGCAGACGTCTATGGAAACGAGGCCCGCAGGTCTAAAATTCCCCCGCTAGGTCAGAAGGTATTTGTACGGCCTGTTGCAGGCGGAAAAAGTCGCCCTGGCATCGGTTGGGGGCTAAAGCTCGGCTCAGCTGTGTCCCTTTTAACGAAAAAGCGGGTTAAGCAATCCCTTCAAGGCTGGGTTGCAAGCGAAAACAAATGGAAGCACACGTCTGTTTATACGAGGCCCGTTGGTGGAAGCTTTTTCCGCTCGGTCGGAAGGTATTTGTACGGCCTGTTGCAGGCGGAAAAAGTCGCCCTGGCATCGTTTGGGGGCTAAAGCTCGGCTCATCTGTGTCCATTTTAACGAAAAAGCGGGTTAAGCAATCCCATCGAGATTGGGTTGCAAGCGAAAACACGGGGAAGCAGACGTCTATGGAAACGAGGCCCGCCGGTGGAAAATTCCCCCGTTCGGTCGGAAGGTATTTGTATGGCCTGTTGCAGGCGGAAAAAGTCGCCCTGGCATCGTTTGGGGGCTGAAGTTCGGCTCAACTGTGTCCTCTTTTACGAAAAAGCGGGTTAAGCAATCTCTTGGAGACTGGGTTGCAAGCAAATACACGGGGAAACAGACGTCTATGGAAACGAGGCCCGCTGGTGGAAGCTTTTTCCGCTCGTTCGGAAGGTATTTGTACGGCCTGTTGCAGGCGGAAAAAGTCGCCCTGGCATCGTTTGGGGGCTAAAGCTCGGCTCAACTGTGTCCCTTTTACAGAAAAACGGGTTAAGCAATCCCTTCGAGGCTGGGTTGCAAGCAAAAACACGGGAAACAGACGTCTATGGAAACGAGGCCCGCTGGTGGAAGCTTTTTCCGCTCGTTCGGAAGGTATTTGTACGGCCTGTTGCAGGCGGAAAAGGTCGCCCTGGCATCGTTTGGGGGCTGAAGTTCGGCTCAACTGTGTCCCTTTTAGCGAAAAAGCGGGTTAAGCAATCTCTTGGAGACTGAGTTGCAAGCAAAAACACGGGAAAGCAGACGTCTGTGGATACGAGGCCCGCTGGTGGAAAACCTCCGTTCGGTCGGATGGTATTTGTACGGCCTGTTGCAGGCGAAAATAAGTCGCCCTGCATCGTTTGGGGGCTAAAGCTAAGCTCAACTGTGTCTCTTTTAGCGTAAAAACGGGTTAAGCAATCCCTTTGAGACTGGGTTGCAAGCAAAAACACCTGGAAGCAGACGTCTGTGGATACGAGGCGCCGCACCTTACAACGCTGGTGGAGGCTTCCCCGCTCGGTCAGAAGGCATTTGTATGGCCTGTTGCAGGCGGAAAAAGTCGCCCTGGCATCCGTTGGGGGCTAAAGCTCGGCTCGCCTGTGTCCCTTTTAGCGAAAAAGCGGGTTAAGCAATCCCTTCGAGCTGGGTTGCAAGCGAAAACACGGGGAAGCAGACGTCTATGGAAACGAGGCCCGCTGGTGGAAGCTTCTTCCGCTCGGTCGGAAGATATTTGTAGGACCTGTTGCAAGCGGAAAAAGTCGCCCTGGCATCGTTGGGGGCTAAAGCTCAGCTCAACTGTGTCCCTTTTACCGAAAAAGCGGGTTAAGCAATCCCTTCAAGCTGGGTTGCAAGCTAAAACACCTGGAAGCACACATCTGTGTATACGAGGCCCGCTGGTGGAAGCTTTTTCCGCTCGGTCGGAAGGTATTTGTAGGACCTGTTGCAAGCGAAAAAAGTCGCCCTCGCATCGTTTTTGGGCTAAAGCTCAGCTCAACTGTGTCCTTTTTAACAAAAAAGCGGGTTAAGCAATCTCTTGGAGACTGGGTTGCAAGCAAAAGCATGGGGAAGCAGACGTCTATGCAAACGAGGCCCGCAGGTCTAAAATTCCCCGCTCGGTCAGAAGGTATTTGTACGGCCTGTTGCAGGCGGAAAAAGTCGCCCTGGCATCGGTTGGGGGCTAAAGCTCGGCTCAGCTGTGTCTCTTTTAACGAAAAAGCGGGTTAAGCAATCCCTTCAAGGCTGGGTTGCAAGCGAAAACAAATGGAAGCACACGTCTTTGTATACGAGGCCCGTTGGTGGAAGCTTTTTCCGCTCGGTCGGAAGGTATTTGTACGGCCTGTTGCAGGCGGAAAAAGTCGCCCTGGCATCGTTTGGGGGCTAAAGCTCGGCTCATCTGTGTCCCTTTTAACGAAAAAGCGGGTTAAGCAATCCCATCGAGATTGGGTTGCAAGCGAAAACACGAGGAAGCAGACGTCCATGGAAACGAGGCCCGCTGGTCAAAAATCCCCCCGCTCGGTCGGAAGGTATTTGTAGGACCTGTTGCAGGCGGATAAAGTCGCCCTGGCATCGTTTGGGGGCTAAACCTCGGCTCATCTGTGTCCCTTTTAACGAAAAAGCGGGTTAAGCAATCCCTTCGAGACTGGGTTGCAAGCAAAAACACGGGGAAGCAGACGTCTATGGAAACGAGGCCCGCCGGGCAAAAATCCCCCCGTTCGGTCAGAAGGTATTTGTACGGCCTGTTGCAGGCGGAAAAAGTCGCCCTGGCATCGGTTGGGGGCTAAAGCTCGGCTCAGCTGTGTCCCTTTTAACGAAAAAGCGGCTTAAGCAATCTCTTGGAGACTGGGTTGCAAATAAAAACACGGGGAAGCAGACGTCTATGGAAACGAGGCCCGCTGGTGGAAGCTTTTTCCGCTCGGTCGGAAGGTATTTGTACGGCCTGTTGCAGGCGGAAAAAGTCGCCCTGGCATCGTTTGGGGGCTAAAGCTCAGCTCAACTGTGTCCCTTTTACCGAAAAAGCGGGTTAAGCAATCCCTTCAAGGCTTGGTTACAAGCGAATACACCTGGAAGCAGACGTCTGTGTATACGAGGCCCGCTGGTGGAAGCTTTTTCCGCTCGGTCGGAAGGTATTTGTAGGACCTGTTGCAAGCGGAAAAAGTCGCCCTGGCTTCCTTTTTGGCTAAAGCTCGGCTCGCCCGTGTCCCTTTCACCGAAACAGCGGGTTAAGCAATCCCTTCAAGGCTGGGTTGCAAGCGAAAACAAATGGAAGCACACGTCTGTGGATACGAGGCCCGCTGGTGGAAACTGTTTCCGCTCGGTCGGAAGGTATTTGTACGTTCTGTTGCAGGCGGAAAGTCTCCCTGGCATCGTTTGGGGGCTAAAGCTCGGCTCATCTGTGTCCCTTTTAACGAAAAAGCGGGTTAAGCAATCCCATCGAGATTGGGTTGCAAGCGAAAACACGGGGAAACACATGTCTGTGGATACGAGGCCCGCTCGTGGAAACTGTTTCCGCTCGGTCGGAAGGTATTTGTACGGCCTGTTGCAGGCGGAAAAGGTCGCCCTGGCATCGTTTGGGGGCTGAAGTTCGGCTCAACTGTGTCCCTTTTAGCGAAAAAGCGGGTTAAGCAATCTCTCGGAGACTGAGTTGCAAGCAAAAACACGGGAAAGCAGACGTCTGTGAATACGAGGCCCGCTGGTGGAAATCCTCCGTTCGGTCGGATGGTATTTGTACGGCCTGTTGCAGGCGAAAATAAGTCGCCCTTGCATCGTTTGGGGGCTAAAGCTAAGCTCAACTGTGTCTCTTTTAGCGTAAAAACGGGTTAAGCAATCCCTTTGAGACTGGGTTGCAAGCAAAAACACCTGGAAGCAGACGTCTGTGGATACGAGGCGCCTCACCTTACAACGCTGGTGGAGGCTTCCCCGCTCGGTCAGAAGGCATTTGTATGGCCTGTTGCAGGCGGAAAAAGTCGCCCTGGCATCCGTTGGGGGCTAAAGCTCGGCTCGCCTGTGTCCCTTTAAGCGAAAAAGCGGGTTAAGCAATCCCATCGAGATTGGGTTGCAAGCGAAAACACGGGGAAACACATGTCTGTGCATACGAGGCCCGCTGGTGGAAACTGTTTCCGCTCGGTCGGAAGGTATTTGTACGGCCTGTTGCAGGCGGAAAAGGTCGCCCTGGCATCCGTTGGGGGCTAAAGCTCGGCTCATCTGTGTCCCTTTTAGCGAAAAAGCGGGTTAAGCGATCCCTTCGAGGCTGGGTTGCAAGCGAAAACACGGGGAAACACATGTCTGTGGATACGAGGCCCGCTGGTGGAAGCTTTTTCCGCTCGGTATAATGGTATTTGTACGGCCTGTTGCAGGCGGATAAAGTCGCCCTGGAATCGTTTGGGGGCTAAAGCTAAGCTCAACTGTGTCTCTTTTAGCGTAAATACGGGTTAAGCAATCCCTTCGAGACTGCGTTGCAAGCAAAAACACCTGGAAGCAGACGTCTGTGGATACGAGGCGCCTCACCTTACAACGCTGTTGGAGGCTTCCCCCGCTCGGTCAGAAGGCATTTGTATGGCCTGTTGCAGGCGGGAAAAGAGGCCCTGGCATCCGTTGGGGGCTACAGCTTGGCTCGCCTGTGTCCCTTTTAACGAAAAAGCGGCTTAAGCAATCTCTTGGAGACTGGGTTGCAAGCAAAAACACGGGGAAGCAGACGTCTATGGAAACGATGCCCGCTGGTGGAAGCTTTTTCCGCTCGGTCGGAAGGTATTTGTACGGCCTGTTGCAGGCGGAAAAAGTCGCCCTGGCATCGTTTGGGGGCTAAAGCTCAGCTCAACTGTGTCCCTTTTACCGAAAAAGCGGGTTAAGCAATCCCTTTAAGCTAGGTTACAAGCTAAAACACCTGGAAGCACACATCTGTGTATACGAGGCCCGCTGGTGGAAGCTTTTTCCGCTCGGTCGGAAGGTATTTGTAGGACCTGTTGCAAGCGAAAAAAGTCGCCCTCGCATCGTTTTTGGGCTAAAGCTCAGCTCAACTGTGTCCTTTTTAACAAAAAAGCGGGTTAAGCAATCTCTTGGAGACTGGGTTGCAAGCAAAAGCATGGGGAAGCAGACGTCTATGGAAACGAGGCCCGCAGGTCTAAAATTCCCCCGCTAGGTCAGAAGGTATTTGTACGGCCTGTTGCAGGCGGAAAAAGTCGCCCTGGCATCGGTTGGGGGCTAAAGCTCGGCTCAGCTGTGTCCCTTTTAACGAAAAAGCGGGTTAAGCAATCCCTTCAAGGCTGGGTTGCAAGCGAAAACAAATGGAAGCACACGTCTGTTTATACGAGGCCCGTTGGTGGAAGCTTTTTCCGCTCGGTCGGAAGGTATTTGTACGGCCTGTTGCAGGCGGAAAAAGTCGCCCTGGCATCCTTTGGGGGCTAAAGCTCGGCTCATCTGTGTCCATTTTAACGAAAAAGCGGGTTAAGCAATCCCATCGAGATTGGGTTGCAAGCGAAAACACGGGGAAGCAGACGTCTATGGAAACGAGGCCCGCCGGTGGAAAATTCCCCGCTCGGTCGGAAGGTATTTGTATGGCCTGTTGTAGGCGGAAAAAGTCGCCCTGGCATCGTTTGGGGGCTGAAGTTCGGCTAAACTGTGTCCTCCTTTACGAAAAAGCAGGTTAAGCAATCTCTTGGTGACTGGGTTGCAAGCAAAAACACGGGGAAACAGACGTCTATGGAAACGAGGCCCGCTGGTGGAAGCTTTTTCCGCTCGTTCGGAAGGTATTTATACGGCCTGTTGCAGGCGGAAAAAGTCGCCCTGGCATCGTTTGGGGGCTAAAGCTCGGCTCAACTGTGTCCCTTTTACAGAAAAAACGGGTTAAGCAATCCCTTCGAGGCTGGGTTGCAAGCAAAAACACGGGGAAACAGACGTCTATGGAAACGAGGCCCGCTGGTGGAAGCTTTTTCCGCTCGTTCGGAAGGTATTTGTACGGCCTGTTGCAGGCGGAAAAGGTCGCCCTGGCATCGTTTGGGGGCTGAAGTTCGGCTCAACTGTGTCCCTTTTAGCGAAAAAGCGGGTTAAGCAATCTCTTGGAGACTGAGTTGCAAGCAAAAACACGGGAAAGCAGACGTCTGTGGATACGAGGCCCGCTGGTGGAAAACCTCCGTTCGGTCGGATGGTATTTGTACGGCCTGTTGCAGGCGAAAATAAGTCGCCCTTGCATCGTTTGGGGGCTAAAGCTAAGCTCAACTGTGTCTCTTTTAGCGTAAAAACGGGTTAAGCAATCCCTTTGAGACTGGGTTGCAAGCAAAAACACCTGGAAGCAGACGTCTGTGGATACGAGGCGCCTCACCTTACAACGCTGGTGGAGGCTTCCCCGCTCGGTCAGAAGGCATTTGTATGGCCTGTTGCAGGCGGAAAAAGTCGCCATGGCATCCGTTGGGGGCTAAAGCTCGGCTCGCCTGTGTCCCTTTTAGCGAAAAAGCGGGTTAAGCAATCCCTTCAAGCTAGGTTACAAGCTAAAACACCTGGAAGCACACATCTGTGTATACGAGGCCCGCTGGTGGAAGCTTTTTCCGCTCGGTCGGAAGGTATTTGTAGGACGTGTTGCAAGCGAAAAAAGTCGCCCTCGCATCGTTTGGGGGCTAAAGCTCAGCTCAACTGTGTCCTTATTAACAAAAAAGCGGGTTAAGCAATCTCTTGGAGACTGGGTTGCAAGCAAAAGCATGGGGAAGCAGACGTCTATGGAAACGAGGCCCGCAGGTCTAAAATTCCCCCGCTCGGTCAGAAGGTATTTGTACGGCCTGTTGCAGGCGGTAAAAGTCGCCCTGGCATCGGTTGGGGGCTAAAGCTCGGCTGAGCTGTGTCCCTTTTAACGAAAAAGCGGGTTAAGCAATCCCTTCAAGGCTGGGTTGCAAGCGAAAACAAATGGAAGCACACGTCTGTGTATACGAGGCCCGTTGGTGGAAGCTTTTTCCGCTCGGTCGGAAGGTATTTGTACGGCCTGTTGCAGGCGGAAAAAGTCGCCCTGGCATCGTTTGGGGGCTAAAGCTCGGCTCATCTGTGTCCCTTTTAACGAAAAAGCGGGTTAAGCAATCCCATCGAGATTGGGTTGCAAGCGAAAACACGGGGAATCCGACGTCTGTGGATACGAGGCCCGCTGGTGGAAAATTCCCCCGTTCGGTCGGAAGGTATTTGTATGACCTGTTGTAGGCGGAAAAAGTCGCCCATCGTTTGGGGGCTAAAGCTCGGCTCAACTGTGTCTATTTTAGCGTAAAAACGGGTTAAGCAATCCCTTCGAGACTGGGTTGCAAGCAAAAACACCTGGAAGCAGACGTCTGTTCATACGAGGCGCCTCACCTTACAACGCTGGTGGAGGCTTCCCCCGCTTGGTCAGAAGGCATTTGTACGGCCTGTTGCAGGCGGAAAAGGTCGCCCTGGCATCGTTTGGGGGCTAAGGCTCGGCTCAACTGTGTCCTCTTTTACGAAAAAGCGGGTTAAGCAATCTCCTGGACACTGGGTTGCAAGCAAAATCACGGGGAAACAGACGTCTATGGAAACGAGGCCCGCAGGTCTAAAATTCCCCCGCTAGGTCGGAAGGTATTTGTACGGCCTGTTGCAGGCGGAAAAAGTCGCCCTGGCATCGGTTAGGGGCTAAAGCTCGGCTCAGCTGTGTCCCTTTTAACGAAAAAGCGGGTTAAGCAATCCCTTCAAGGCTGGGTTGCAAGCGAAAACAAATGGAAGCACACGTCTGTGTATACGAGGCCCGTTGGTGGAAGCTTCTTCCGCTCGGTCGGAAGGTATTTATACGACCTGTTGCAGGCGGAAAAAGTCACCCTGGCATCGTTTGGGGGCTAAAACTCGGCTCATCTGTGTCCCTTTTAACGAAAAAGCGGGTTAAGCAATCCCTTCAAGGCTGGGTTGCAAGCGAAAACAAATGGAAGCACACGTCTGTGGATACGAGGCCCGCTGGTGGAAGCTTCTTCCGCTCGGTCGGAAGGTATGTATACGACCTGTTGCAGGCGGAAAAAGTCACCCTGGCATCGTTTGGGGGCTGAAGTTCGGCTCCACTGTGTCCCTTCTAGCGAAAAAGTGGGTTAAGCAATCTCTTGGAGACTGGGTTGCAAGCAAAAACACGGGGAATCCGACGTCTGTGGATACGAGGCCCGCTGGTGGAAAATTCCCCCGTTCGGTCGGAAGGTATTTGTATGGCCTGTTGCAGGGGGATAAAGTCGCCCTGGCATCGGTTGGGGGCCAAAGCTCGGCTAAGCTGTGTCCCTTTTAACGCAAAAGGGGGTTAAGCAATCCCTTTAAGGCTGGGTTGCAAGCGAAACACCTGGAAGCACACGTCTTTGGATACGAGGCCCGCTAGTGGAAAACCTCCGCTCGGTCGGAAGGTATTTATACGACCTGTTGCAGGCGGAAAAAGTAGCCCTGGCATCGTGTGGGGGCTGAAGTTCGGCTCAACTGTGTCCCTTTTACCGAAAAAACGGGTTAAGTAATCCCTTCGAGGCTGGGTTGCACGCAAAAACACGGGGAAGCAGACGTCTATGGAAACGAGGCCCGCTGGTGGAAGCTTTTACCGCTCGTTCGGAAGGTATTTGTACGGCCTGTTGCAGGCGGAAAAAGTCGCCCTGGGATCGTTTGGGGGCTAAAGCTTGGCTCAACTGTGTCCTCTTTTACGAAAAAGCGGGTTAAGCAATCTCTTGGAGACTGGGTTTGCAAGCAAAATCACGGGGAAACAGACGTTTATGGAAACGAGGCCCGCTGGTGGAAGCTTTTTCCGCTCGTTCGGAAGGTATTTGTACGGCCTGTTGCAGGCGGAAAAAGTCGCCCTGGCATCGTTTGGGGGCTAAAGCTCAGCTCAACTGTGTCCCTTTTACCGAAAAAACGGGTTAAGCAATCCCTTCGAGGCTGGGTTGCAAGCGAAAACACGGGGAAGTAAACGTCTGTGGATGGGTGGCCCGCTGGTGGAAGCTTCCCCCGCTCGGTCGAAGGGTATTTGTACGGCCTGTTGCAGGCGGAAAAAGTCGCCCTGGCATCGTTTGGGGGCTAAAGCTCAGCTCAACTGTGTCCCTTTTAACGAGAAAACCGGTTAAGCAATCCCATCGAGATTGGGTTGCAAATAAAAACACGGGGAAGCAGACGTCTATGGAAACGAGGCCCGCTGGTGGAAGCTTTTTCCGCTCGGTCGGAAGGTATTTGTACGGCCTGTTGCAGGCGGAAAAAGTCGCCCTGGCATCGTTTGGGGGCTAAAGCTCAGCTCAACTGTGTCCCTTTTACCGAAAAAGCGGGTTAAGCAATCCCTTCTAGGCTTGGTTACAAGCGAATACACCTGGAAGCAGACGTCTGTGTATACGAGGCCCGCTGGTGGAAGCTTTTTCCGCTCGGTCGGAAGGTGTTTGTAGGACCTGTTGCAAGCGGAAAAAGTCGCCCTGGCTTCCTTTTTGGCTAAAGCTCGGCTCGCCCGTGTCCCTTTTACCGAAACAGCGGGTTAAGCAATCCCTTCAAGGCTGGGTTGCAAGCGAAAAGAAATGGAAGCACACGTCTGTGTAAAGCTCGGCTCGCCTGTGTCCCTTTTAGCGAAAAAGCGGGTTAAGCAATCCCTTCGAGGCTGGGTTGCAAGCGAAAACACGGGGAAACAGACGTCTATGGAAACGAGGCCCGCTGGTGGAAGCTTCTTCCGCTCGGTCGGAAGATATTTGTAGGACCTGTTGCAAGCGGAAAAAGTCGCCCTGGCATCCGTTGGGGGCTAAAGCTCGGCTCATCTGTGTCCCTTTTAGCGAAAAAGCGGGTTAAGCGATCCCTTCGAGGCTGGGTTGCAAGCGAAAACACGGGGAAACACATGTCTGTGGATACGAGGCCCGCTGGTGGAAGCTTTTTCCGCTCGGTATAAAGGTATTTGTACGGCCTGTTGCAGGCGGATAAAGTCGCCCTGGAATCGTTTGGGGGCTAAAGCTAAGCTCAACTGTGTCTCTTTTAGCGTAAATACGGGTTAAGCAATCCCTTCGAGACTGCGTTGCAAGCAAAAACACCTGGAAGCAGACGTCTGTGGATACGAGACGCCTCACCTTACATCGCTGTTGGAGGCTTCCCCCGCTCGGTCAGAAGGCATTTGTATGGCCTGTTGCAGGCGGGAAAAGAGGCCCTGGCATCCGTTGGGGGCTACAGCTTGGCTCGCCTGTGTCCCTTTTAACGAAAAAGCCGCTTAAGCAATCTCTTGGAGACTGGGTTGCAAGCAAAAACACGGGGAAGCAGACGTCTATGGAAACGATGCCCGCTGGTGGAAAATTCCCCCGTTCGGTCGGAAGGTATTTGTACGGCCTGTTGCAGGCGGAAAAAGTCGCCCTGGCATCGTTTGGGGGCAAAAGCTCGGCTCAACTGTGTCCCTTTTACCGAAAAAACGGGTTAAGCAATCCCTTCGAGGCTGGGTTGCAAGCGAAAACACGGGGAAGTAAACGTCTGTGGATGGGTGGCCCGCTGGTGGAAGCTGCCCCGCTCGGTCGAAGGGTATTTGTACGGCCTGTTGCAGGCGGAAAAAGTCGCCCTGGCATCGTTTGGGGGCAAAAGCTCAGCGAAAAAGCGGGTAAAGCGATCCCTTCGAGGCTGGGTTGCAAGCGAAAACACGGGGAAACACATGTCTGTGGATACGAGGCCCGCTGGTGGAAGCTTTTTCCGCTCGGTATAAAGGTATTTGTACGGCCTGTTGCAGGCGGATAAAGTCGCCCTGGAATCGTTTGGGGGCTAAAGCTAAGCTCAACTGTGTCTCTTTTAGCGTAAATATGGGTTAAGCTATCCCTTCGAGACTGCGTTGCAGGCAAAAACACCTGGAAGCAGACGTCTGTGGATACGAGGCGCCTCACCTTACAACGCTGTTGGAGGCTTCCCTCGCTCGGTCAGAAGGCATTTGTATGGCCTGTTGCAGGCGGGAAAAGAGGCCCTGGCATCGTTGGGGGCTACAGCTTGGCTGGCCTGTGTCCCTTTTAACGAAAAAGCGGCTTAAGCAATCTCTTGGAGACTGGGTTGCAAGCAAAAACACGGGGAAGCAGACGTCTATGGAAACGATGCCCGCTGGTGGAAGCTTTTTCCGCTCGGTCGGAAGGTATTTGTACGGCCTGTTGCAGATGGAAAAAGTCGCCCTGGCATCGTTTGGGGGCTAAAGCTCAGCTCAACTGTGTCCCTTTTACCGAAAAAGCGGGTTAAGCAATCCCTTCGAGGCTGGGTTGCAAGCGAAAACACGGGGAAGTAAACGTCTGTGGATGGGTGGCCCGCTGGTGGAAGCTTCCCCCGCTCGGTCGAAGGTATTTGTACGGCCTGTTGCTGGCGGAAAAAGTCGCCCTGGCATCGTTTGGGGGCTAAAGCTCAGCTCAACTGTGTCCCTTTTAACGAAAAAACCGGTTAAGCAATCCCATCGAGATTGGGTTGCAAATAAAAACACGGGGAAGCAGACGTCTATGGAAACGAGGCCCGCTGGTGGAAGCTTTTTCCGCTCGGTCGGAAGGTATTTGTACGGCCTGTTGCAGGCGGAAAAAGTCGCCCTGGCATCGTTTGGGGGCTAAAGCTCAGCTCAACTGTGTCCCTTTTACCGAAAAAGCGGGTTAAGCAATCCCTTCTAGGCTTGGTTACAAGCGAATACACCTGGAAGCAGACGTCTGTGTATACGAGGCCCGCTGGTGGAAGCTTTTTCCGCTCGGTCGGAAGGTGTTTGTAGGACCTGTTGCAAGCGGAAAAAGTCGCCCTGGCTTCCTTTTTGGCTAAAGCTCGGCTCGCCCGTGTCCCTTTTACCGAAACAGCGGGTTAAGCAATCCCTTCAAGGCTGGGTTGCAAGCGAAAACAAATGGAAGCACACGTCTGTGTATACGAGGCCCGTTGGTGGAAGCTTTTTCTGCTCGGTCGGAAGGTATTTGTAGGACCTGTTGCAGGCGGAAAAAGTCGCCCTGGCATCGTTTGGGGGCTAAAGCTCGGCTCAGCTGTGTCCCTTTTAACGAAAAAGCGGGTTAAGCAATCCCATCGAGATTGGGTTGCAAGCGAAAACACGGGGAAACACATGTCTGTGGATACGAGGCCCGCTGGTGGAAACTGTTTCCGCTCGGTCGGAAGGTATTTGTACGGCCTGTTGCAGGCGGAAAAGGTCGCCCTGGCATCGTTTGGGGGCTGAAGTTCGGCTCAACTGTGTCCCTTTTAGCGAAAAAGCGGGTTAAGCAATCTCTTGGAGACTGAGTTGCAAGCAAAAACACGGGAAAGCAGACGTCTGTGGATACGAGGCCCGCTGGTGGAAAACCTCCGTTCGGTCGGATGGTATTTGTACGGCCTGTTGCAGGCGAAAATAAGTCGCCCTTGCATCGTTTGGGGGCTAAAGCTAAGCTCAACTGTGTCTCTTTTAGCATAAAAACGGGTTAAGCAATCCCTTTGAGACTGGGTTGCAAGCAAAAACACCTGGAAGCAGACGTCTGTGGATACGAGGCGCCTCACCTTACAACGCTGGTGGAGGCTTCCCCGCTCGGTCAGAAGGCATTTGTATGGCCTGTTGCAGGCGGAAAAAGTCGCCCTGGCATCCGTTGGGGGCTAAAGCTCGGCTCGCCTGTGTCCCTTTTAGCGAAAAAGCGGGTTAAGCAATCCCTTCGAGGCTGGGTTGCAAGCGAAAACACGGGGAAACAGACGTCTATGGAAACGAGGCCCGCTGGTGGAAGCTTCTTCCGCTCGGTCGGAAGATATTTGTAGGACCTGTTGCAAGCGGAAAAAGTCGCCCTGGCATCCGTTGGGGGCTAAAGCTTGGCTCTTCTGTGTCCCTTTTAGCGAAAAAGCGGGTTAAGCGATCCCTTCGAGGCTGGGTTGCAAGCGAAAACACGGGAAAACACATGTCTGTGGATACGAGGCCCGCTGGTGGAAGCTTTTTCCGCTCGGTATAAAGGTATTTGTACGGCCTGTTGCAGGCGGATAAAGTCGCCCTGGAATCGTTTGGGGGCTAAAGCTAAGCTCAACTGTGTCTCTTTTAGCGTAAATATGGGTTAAGCAATCCCTTCGAGACTGCGTTGCAAGCAAAAACACCTGGAAGCAGACGTCTGTGGATACGAGGCGCCTCACCTTACAACGCTGTTGGAGGCTTCCCCCGCTCGGTCAGAAGGCATTTGTATGGCCTGTTGCAGGCGGGAAAAGAGGCCCTGGCATCCGTTGGGGGCTACAGCTTGGCTCGCCTGTGTCCCTTTTAACGAAAAAGCGGCTTAAGCAATCTCTTGGAGACTGGGTTGCAAGCAAAAACACGGGGAAGCAGACGTCTATGGAAACGATGCCCGCTGGTGGAAGCTTTTTCCGCTCGGTCGGAAGGTATTTGTACGGCCTGTTGCAGGCGGAAAAAGTCGCCCTGGCATCGTTTGAGGGCTAAAGCTCAGCTCAACTGTGTCCCTTTTACCGAAAAAGCGGGTTAAGCAATCCCTTCAAGCTAGGTTACAAGCTAAAACACCTGGAAGCACACATCCGTGTATACGAGGCCCGCTGGTGGAAGCTTTTTCCGCTCGGTCGGAAGGTATTTGTAGGACCTGTTGCAAGCGAAAAAAGTCGCCCTCGCATCGTTTGGGGGCTAAAGCTCAGCTCAACTGTGTCCTTTTTAACAAAAAAGCGGGTTAAGCAATCTCTTGGAGACTGGGTTGCAAGCAAAAGCATGGGGAAGCAGACGTCTATGGAAACGAGGCCCGCAGGTCTAAAATTCCCCCGCTAGGTCAGAAGGTATTTGTACGGCCTGTTGCAGGCGGAAAAAGTCGCCCTGGCATCAGTTGGGGGCTAAAGCTCAGCTCAGCTGTGTCCCTTTTAACGAAATAGCGGGTTAAGCAATCCCTTCAAGGCTGGGTTGCAAGCGAAAACAAATGGAAGCACACGTCTGTGTATACGAGGCCCGTTGGTGGAAGCTTCTTCCGCTCGGTCGGAAGGTATTTATACGACCTGTTGCAGGCGGAAAAAGTCACCCTGGCATCGTTTGGGGGCTAAAGCTCGGCTCATCTGTGTCCCTTTTAACGAAAAAGCGGGTTAAGCAATCCCTTCAAGGCTGGGTTGCAAGCGAAAACAAATGGAAGCACACGTCTGTGGATACGAGGCCCGCTGGTGGAAGCTTCTCCCGCTCGGTCGGAAGGTATGTATACGACCTGTTGCAGGCGGAAAAAGTCACCCTGGCATCGTTTGGGGGCTGAAGTTCGGCTCCACTGTGTCCCTTCTAGCGAAAAAGTGGGTTAAGCAATCTCTTGGAGACTGGGTTGCAAGCAAAAACACGGGGAATCCGACGTCTGTGGATACGAGGCCCGCTGGTGGAAAATTCCCCCGTTCGGTCGGAAGGTATTTGTATGGCCTGTTGCAGGGGGATAAAGTCGCCCTGGCATCGGTTGGGGGCTAAAGCTCGGCTCAGCTGTGTCCCTTTTAACGAAAAGGGGGTTAAGCAATCCCTTTAAGGCTGGGTTGCAAGCGAAACACCTGGAAGCACACGTCTTTGGATACGAGGCCCGCTAGTGGAAAACCTCCGCTCGGTCGGAAGGTATTTATACGACCTGTTGCAGGCGGAAAAAGTAGCCCTGGCATCGTTTGGGGGCTGAAGTTCGGCTCAACTGTGTCCCTTTTACCGAAAAAACGGGTTAAGCAATCCCTTCGAGGCTGGGTTGCAAGCAAAAACACGGGGAATAGACGTCTATGGAAACGAGGCCCGCTGGTGGAAGCTTTTTCCGCTCGTTCGGAAGGTATTTGTACGGCCTGTTGCAGGCGGAAAAAGTCGCCCTGGCATCGTTTGGGGGCTAAAGCTCGGCTCAACTGTGTCCCTTTTACCGAAAAAACGGGTTAAGCAATCCCTTCGAGGCTGGGTTGCAAGCAAAAACACGGGGAAACAGACGTCTATGGAAACGAGGCCCGCTGGTGGAAGCTTTTTCCGCTCGTTCGGAAGGTATTTGTACGGCCTGTTGCAGGCGGAAAAAGTCGCCCTGGCATCGTTTGGGGGCTAAAGCTCGGCTCAACTGTGTCCTCTTTTACGAAAAAGCGGGTTAAGCAATCTCTTGGAGACTGGGTTGCAAGCAAAATCACGGGGAAACAGACGTCTATGGAAACGAGGCCCGTTGGTGGAAGCTTTTTCCGCTCGTTCGGAAGGTATTTGTACGGCCTGTTGCAGGCGGAAAAAGTCGCCCTGGCATCGTTTGGGGGCTAAAGCTCGGCTCAGCTGTGTCCCTTTTAACGAAAAAGCGGGTTAAGCAATCTCTTGGAGACTGGGTTGCAAGCAAAAACACGGGGAAGCAGACGTCTATGGAAACGAGGCCCGCTGGTCCAAAATTCCCCCGCTCGGTCAGAAGGTATTTGTACGGCCTGTTGCAGGCGGAAAAAGTCGCCCTGGCATCGTTTGGGGGCTAAAGCTCGGCTCAGCTGTGTCCCTTTTAACGAAAAAGCGGGTTAAGCAATCTCTTGGAGACTGGGTTGCAAGCAAAAGCACGGGGAAGCAGACGACTATGGAAACGAGGCCCGCAGGTCTAAAATTCCCCCGCTCGGTCAGAAGGCATTTGTATGGCCTGTTGCAGGCGGAAAAAGTCGCCCTGGCATCCGTTGGGGGCTAAAGCTCGGCTCGCCTGTGTCCCTTTTAGCGAAAAAGCGGGTTAAGCAATCCCTTCGAGGCTGGGTTGCAAGCGAAAACACGGGGAAACAGACGTCTATGGAAACGAGGCCCGCTGGTGGAAGCTTCTTCCGCTCGGTCGGAAGATATTTGTAGGACCTGTTGCAAGCGGAAAAAGTCGCCCTGGCATCCGTTGGGGGCTAAAGCTCGGCTCATCTGTGTCCCTTTTAGCGAAAAAGCGGGTAAAGCGATCCCTTCGAGGCTGGGTTGCAAGCGAAAACACGGGGAAACACATGTCTGTGGATACGAGGCCCGCTGGTGGAAGCTTTTTCCGCTCGGTATAAAGGTATTTGTACGGCCTGTTGCAGGCGGATAAAGTCGCCCTGGAATCGTTTGGGGGCTAAAGCTAAGCTCAACTGTGTCTCTTTTAGCGTAAATATGGGTTAAGCTATCCCTTCGAGACTGCGTTGCAAGCAAAAACACCTGGAAGCAGACGTCTGTGGATACGAGGCGCCTCACCTTACAACGCTGTTGGAGGCTTCCCTCGCTCGGTCAGAAGGCATTTGTATGGCCTGTTGCAGGCGGGAAAAGAGGCCCTGGCATCCGTTGGGGGCTACAGCTTGGCTGGCCTGTGTCTCTTTTAACGAAAAAGCGGCTTAAGCAATCTCTTGGAGACTGGGTTGCAAGCAAAAACACGGGGAAGCAGACGTCTATGGAAACGAGGCCCGCTGGTGGAAGCTTTTTCCGCTCGGTCGGAAGGTATTTGTACGGCCTGTTGCAGATGGAAAAAGTCGCCCTGGCATCGTTTGGGGGCTAAAGCTCAGCTCAACTGTGTCCCTTTTACCGAAAAAGCGGGTTAAGCAATCCCTTCAAGCTAGGTTACAAGCTAAAACACCTGGAAGCACACATCTGTTTATACGAGGCCCGCTGGTGGAAGCTTTTTCCGCTCGGTCGGAAGGTATTTGTAGGACCTGTTGCAAGCGAAAAAAGTCGCCCTCGCATCGTTTGGGGGCTAAAGCTCAGCTCAACTGTGTCCTTTTTAACAAAAAAGCGGTTAAGCAATCTCTTGGAGACTGGGTTGCAAGCAAAAGCATGGGGAAGCAGACGTCTATGGAAACGAGGCCCGCAGGTCTAAAATTCCCCCGCTAGGTCAGAAGGTATTTGTACGGCCTGTTGCAGGCGGAAAAAGTCGCCCTGGCATCAATTGGGGGCTAAAGCTCGGCTCAGCTGTGTCCCTTTTAACGAAAAAGCGGGTTAAGCAATCCCTTCAAGGCTGGGTTGCAAGCGAAAACAAATGGAAGCACACGTCTGTGTATACGAGGCCCGTTGGTGGAAGCTTCTTCCGCTCGGTCGGAAGGTATTTATACGACCTGTTGCAGGCGGAAAAAGTCACCCTGGCATCGTTTGGGGGCTAAAGCTCGGCTCATCTGTGTAACTTTTAACGAAAAAGCGGGTTAAGCAATCCCATCGAGATTGGGTTGCAAGCGAAAACACGGGGAAGCAGACGTCTATGGAAACGAGGCCCGCTGGTCAAGCATCCCCCCGCTCGGTCGGAAGGTATTTGTAGGACCTGTTGCAGGCGGAAAAGTCGCCCTGGCATCGTTTGGGGGCTAAACCTCGGCTCATCTGTGTCCCTTTTAACGAATAAGCGGGTTAAGCAATCCCTTCGAGACTGGGTTGCAAGCAAAAACACGGGGAAGCAGACGTCTATGGAAACGAGGCCCGCCGGGCAAAAATCCCCCCGTTCGGTCAGAAGGTATTTGTACGGCCTGTTGCAGGCGGAAAAAGTCGCCCTGGCATCGGTTGGGGGCTAAAGCTCGGCTCAACTGTGTCCCTTTTAACGAAAAAGGGGGTTAAGCAATCCCTTTAAGGCTGGGTTGCAAGCGAAACACCTGGAAGCACACGTCTTTGGATACGAGGCCCGCTAGTGGAAAACCTCCGCTCGGTCGGAAGGTATTTATACGACCTGTTGCAGGCGGAAAAAGTAGCCCTGGCATCGTTTGGGGGCTGAAGTTCGGCTCAACTGTGTCCCTTCTAGCGAAAAAGCGGGTTAAGCAATCTCTTGGAGACTGGGTTGCAAGCAAAAACACGGGGAATCCGACGTCTGTGGATACGAGGCCCGCTGGTGGAATATTCCCCCGTTCGGTCGGAAGGTATTTGTATGGCCTGTTGTAGGCGGAAAAAGTCGCCCTGGCATCGTTTGGGGGCTAAAGCTCGGCTCAACTGTGTCTATTTTAGCGTAAAAACGGGTTAAGCAATCCCTTCGAGACTGGGTTGCAAGCAAAAACACCTGGAAGCAGACGTCTGTTGATACGAGGCGCCTCACCTTACAACGCTGGTGGAGGCTTCCCCCGCTTGGTCAGAAGGCATTTGTACGGCCTGTTGCAGGCGGAAAAGGTCGCCCTGGCATCGTTTGGGGGCTGAAGTTCGGCTCAACTGTGTCCTCTTTTACGAAAAAGCGGGTTAAGCAATCTCTTGGAGACTGGGTTGCAAGCAAAAACACGGGGAAACAGACGTCTATGGAAACGAGGCCCGCTGGTGGAAGCTTTTTCCGCTCGTTCGGAAGGTATTTGTACGGCCTGTTGCAGGCGGAAAAAGTCGCCCTGGCATCGTTTGGGGGCTAAAGCTCGGCTCAACTGTGTCCCTTTTACCGAAAAAACGGGTTAACCAATCCCTTCGAGGCTGGGTTGCAAGCAAAAACACGGGGAAACAGACGTCTATGGAAACGAGGCCCGCTGGTGGAAGCTTTTTCCGCTCGTTCGGAAGGTATTTGTACGGCCTGTTGCAGGCGGAAAAAGTCGCCCTGGCATCGTTTGGGGGCTAAAGCTCGGCTCAACTGTGTCCTCTTTTACGAAAAAGCGGGTTAAGCAATCTCTTGGAGACTGGGTTGCAAGCAAAATCACGGGGAAACAGACGTCTATGGAAACGAGGCCCGCTGGTGGAAGCTTTTTCTTTGTACGGCCTGTTGCAGGCGGAAAAAGTCGCCCTGGCATCGTTTGGGGGCTAAAGCTCGGCTCAACTGTGTCCCTTTTACCGAAAAAACGGGTTAACCAATCCCTTCGAGCTGGGTTGCAAGCAAAAACACGGGAAACAGACGTCTATGGAAACGAGGCCCGCTGGTGGAAGCTTTTTCCGCTCGTTCGGAAGGTATTTGTACGGCCTGTTGCAGGCGGAAAAAGTCGCCCTGGCATCGTTTGGGGGCTAAAGCTCGGCTCAACTGTGTCCTCTTTTACGAAAAAGCGGGTTAAGCAATCTCTTGGAGACTGGGTTGCAAGCAAAATCACGGGGAAACAGACGTCTATGGAAACGAGGCCCGCTGGTGGAAGCTTTTTCCGCTCGTTCGGAAGGTATTTATACGACCTGTTGCAGGCGGAAAAAGTCGCCCTGGCATCGTTTGGGGGCTAAAGCTCGGCTCAACTGTGTCACTTTTACCGAAAAAACGGGTTAACCAATCCCTTCGAGGCTGGGTTGCAAGCAAAAACACGGGGAAACAGACGTCTATGGAAACGAGGCCCGCTGGTGGAAGCTTTTTCCGCTCGTTCGGAAGGTATTTGTACGGCCTGTTGCAGGCGGAAAAAGTCGCCCTGGCATCGTTTGGGGGCTAAAGCTCGGCTCAACTGTGTCCTCTTTTACGAAAAAGCGGGTTAAGCAATCTCTTGGAGACTGGGTTGCAAGCAAAATCACGGGGAAACAGACGTCTATGGAAACGAGGCCCGCTGGTGGAAGCTTTTTCCGCTCGTTCGGAAGGTATTTGTACGGCCTGTTGCAGGCGGAAAAAGACGCCCTGGCATCGTTTGGGGGCTAAAGCTCGGCTCAACTGTGTCCCTTTTACCGAAAAAACGGGTTAACCAATCCCTTCGAGGCTGGGTTGCAAGCAAAAACACGGGGAAACAGACGTCTATGGAAACGAGGCCCGCTGGTGGAAGCTTTTTCCGCTCGTTCGGAAGGTATTTGTACGGCCTGTTGCAGGCGGAAAAAGTCGCCCTGGCATCGTTTGGGGGCTAAAGCTCGGCTCAACTGTGTCCTCTTTTACGAAAAAGCGGGTTAAGCAATCTCTTGGAGACTGGGTTGCAAGCAAAATCACGGGGAAACAGACGTCTATGGAAACGAGGCCCGCTGGTGGAAGCTTTTTCCGCTCGTTCGGAAGGTATTTATACGACCTGTTGCAGGCGGAAAAAGTCGCCCTGGCATCGTTTGGGGGCTAAAGCTCGGCTCAACTGTGTCCCTTTTACCGAAAAAACGGGTTAACCAATCCCTTCGAGGCTGGGTTGCAAGCAAAAACACGGGGAAACAGACGTCTATGGAAACGAGGCCCGCTGGTGGAAGCTTTTTCCGCTCGTTCGGAAGGTATTTGTACGGCCTGTTGCAGGCGGAAAAAGTCGCCCTGGCATCGTTTGGGGGCTAAAGCTCGGCTCAACTGTGTCCTCTTTTACGAAAAAGCGGGTTAAGCAATCTCTTGGAGACTGGGTTGCAAGCAAAATCACGAGGAAACAGACGTCTATGGAAACGAGGCCCGCTGGTGGAAGCTTTTTCCGCTCGTTCGGAAGGTATTTGTACGGCCTGTTGCAGGCGGAAAAAGTCGCCCTGGCATCGTTTGGGGGCTAAAGCTCGGCTCAACTGTGTCCCTTTTACCGAAAAAACGGGTTAAGCAATCCCTTCGAGGCTGGGTTGCAAGCGAAAACACGGGGAAGTAAACGTCTGTGGATGGGTGGCCCGCTGGTGGAAGCTTCCCCCGCTCGGTCGAAGGGTATTTGTACGGCCTGTTGCAGGCGGAAAAAGTCGCCCTGCCATCGGTTGGTGGCTAAAGCTCGGCTCAACTGTGTCCCTTTTAGCGAAAAAACGGGTTAAGCAATCCCTTCGAAGCTGGGTTGCAAGCGAAAACACGGGGAAGTAAACTTCTGTGGATGGGAGGCCCGCTGGTGGAAGCTTCTCCCGCTCGGTCGAAGGGTATTTGTACGGCCTGTTGCAGGCGGAAAAAGTCGCCCTGGCATCGGTTGGGGGCTAAAGCTCGGCTCAACTGTGTCCCTTCTAGCGAAAAAGCGGGTTAAGCAATCCCTTCGAGACTGGGTTGCAAGCGAAAACACGGGGAAGCAGACGTCTCTGAATACGAGGCCCCTCACCCTACAACGCTGGTGAAAGCTTCCCCCGCTCGGTCGGAAGGTATTTGTATGGCTTGTTGCAGGCGCCCTAATATCAAAAAATTAAGCTTCTCCTCAAGCACCTGTACTATTGGTTAGAGGATTGGCGGGGAAAGTGGTGCAAATTTGAAATTCAAATATAAGGCAGGAACTAAGTAAAATTGCGAAATCGAAGAACCTTCATGCTCATTGATAAGGTGAGGTTGGGTAACTGGGCGGTGGGGTAACTGGGCAGTACCCTCTGTATTTCTACCAGATTAGTGCAAAAATTGTCTTCACTGTTGGCATACCTTCATTATGACGTAAACCATCTAGAACATGTAAACATAACTTCAAAAAAAAATTTTATGGTGAATGGTGAAGTGCCGAAAATTGGACAGCTTTTTTTTCAAAACAACGCCGAAGGTGGTCCCGAAAAGAGCCTCATATCTCACTCCCAGCAAGTATTTTATTCAACTTTGACAATTCTTCTTCATGTATGATGTATTTGTGTAATGCGTGAGTAATTACAACGTAATTGGATGAAAATACTGGCTGCAAAGGGTTGATGCCCAGTTACCTTGAAAATTTTCCCTTTGTGGGGTAACTGGGCACCCACTCCAAGGTAACTGGGCAGGTGGCAGTGGTGGCACCTGCCCAGTTACCCATTGCAAGGTTGCTGTGCTTCGGTGTTTGTTTACTTCTGAAAATTTCAAAACTAATTGACTATTGTGGACTTTTAAGTGCCAAAGACCAATAATCAGGGTTCCCAGCACACTAAACTTCTAACTTAAGTCAATTATAGCATAACTTAAGCATTACTTAATTACATTTTTGCCGCTAACTGTTACGACATCACTTTTAACGACTTAAGCATGGTTATATAAATTCAAATGAAATTCTCTGAAACCCTCATGAGAAGGACATTCTTTTCTGGCCAATGAGAATTACAAATAATGCCCCCCTTAAAAATTAAGGGAACTCTTTGGCGCCTGACTCTATCCCAGATCAGCCTTGCGGCTTAATTTTTTTTCATTTTTTAAAAATGTATCATGCTTAATCTCACTAAAAGTGGCCAAACAGTGTCCTGGTATACAATACTACTTTATAAGTAGTAATACAGAAAGTTCTAAGCATTTATCTACAAGGAAACAATTTTTTTTTACCGTTATTCAATTCTCAGATTTGAGGGTTTTTTTGCCGCTAACTGTTACGACATCATTCTTAACCACTTAAACATGTTTATATACATTCAAATGACATTTTCTTAAACCTTCATGAGCAGGGCATCACTTTCTGGCCAATGAGAATTAAAAATAATGCCCCCCTTAAAAATTAAGGGGGGGTAGTCCAGTTACCCCACGACGTTGGGTAACTGGGTGAAAAAAACGGGAAATTTTTGAAAATTTGTGGAAAAAAATTGAAAGATGAAATTCGACTTTTGACTCTTCCAACATTTAGACAAGGTGTTGTACTTACTAAAAAAAATTTAAAAGTAGCCTCCACTGTCAATATAATGATGGGAAAAAAATCATGAAGTTGAAATTTTGACATTTTTCTCCGAACTCCTGCCCAGTTACCCAACCTCACCTTAAAGCGTAAAATTTACTTGTAGAAAACGTATGTCAATAGTTTCTAAACTTGGTTTCATCCTGCGAAACAGCAGTTTATTAGCTCTACCCTTAAAATGTAATTTTTTCTACCATTTTTCTTTGAATCACGAATAAACCTATAAAACGTGATTTGAATTGTGTATAAAGGTGGCAATGTAGTAGTGGACCCACACAATTCGTGTGGAGGGGGGGGGGAGGATGGAACAAAACCAAAAGCTTCGGAATTTTTCAATCAGAGTCAACAGAGATAACCATCATCTCTTGTCTCTGGTTCCCTTGAAAGCCTGGCTACCTCAAATATCTGGCCCGATCTCAATTAGGAAAATAAAAAAAAAATAAGAGACGTCATGGGACGACAATAGCGTCAGGGGTCGGGGCGGCTGGCTCCATCCGGCCCTGCAAATTAGGCTTCTGCCACCGAGAAGGTGAATCCTGAGCCTGAGCTGGCACCTTTTCGTCATTAGTTCATCTAGTTGACAGTTTATGAATTCGGTCAAGGGTTGGTCTCAGGGACAAGGGTTCGAACTAACAACTAGGATCGTTAAAACAAAAAAATCCTGCTTTTACTCACTTCATTGAATGTGCTGTTTGACATATTTATGATATGCCGTATGTTCACGATATATGGTAATGATTTCAGTTGATTTTTTTTTCTTGCCCCCTGGCCGCTCCGCGTCACAACCCCAAGGTCGTAAATTTGTTTCAATAACTGAGAGGGTAGGACCGAAGTCATGAACCATTTGGGCCCCCTAGTGTTTTTAAATTTTGGTGAAATGAGTTCCCGGCTGACTCTGGATGGTTAACTTTTGATCAGTCTTGATCGACGTAGATAAAATTGACTACCTAGACTTGGACGTATTTCTGCCAAACGGAACTATGTCCATTAAGATATGAGCCCCGAGACGCATAAGAATATAGCATAGCAGGGCTCACGTCCGGGCGAGGGCGAGCGCCACCCTCTCGGCTTGTAAACTGGCTCGGGAGAATTTTATGGGTTTTTTAGGACACTGCCGTCTGTCCCAAATACATCGGAAACGGTCATTTGTCTTTAAAGGGAATCCGTGTTATTTCTGCGCAATCCGACAACAAAATTTCAAAAATCGGGCTTCGAGGTGCACGTGCTGATAGCAAGCGATTCTCCAGCGCATGGGTTTGCCCGTGTTCGGGCCGCGCAGCGCGCTGCGCCACCTCCATCCGCCCTGCCGCTTTCCCACTGCTGCGGCTCTACACGTATTTTTGTCTCTCTCTTTTTCTGTTTTTAATGCAATTTACTTACTGAACACCTTTTATAAATTATATTTGCTAAAATGTTCAACATGAAATAGGTGTAATTTTCTTCTTTCGTTTGAAATCTTTGAGCATGCAGTGCTTGCCTTGCTTATCCGGACCGCACGGCACTGCAATGCACAAAAAAAGTAATCACTGTATGTCCCCCTACCGTAGCAATAAGAAAGTTTGAAAAAAATTCGTGTCTACGCGCTCTCTATAATAATTTGTCCAGGGAAGCAAATAATCTTTGCGACAAAAGGGTTATGCCAAGCTTTAAAAATCCTATTTTTTACAGAACGCAGACATCGTCTAATTGGATATATAGCGCACCATCGCCAACTCCGGCGACCTTTCAATGTTTAAACCATCAAGCCGACAACGTCGGCGAGTCAATCACGCTGTTTGGTAGCGGGGTGGTTCACTTGCCGTTCGGTTGCGACTTGATGGGCGAATCATTCAACATGGGTACGGGGAGGGGGGCAGAGGAGGAGGTCAATAATGAACGACGTGTATCCGATATTCTCATGCGACTCTGTGATAGTCCGGGTATCCGAGCCGTTATACACAATTTCTCACGAGTTTTCTGCACTTTCCCTCGGAAATCGTTTTAATCATTTGGCAGATCTTTTAGGCGTCGTTGCAAGAAGATACATTTGAACGATAGTTTCTGTTCTGTTCGTGAAATTCTTATAGTGAGGATCAAACTTTTCCCGGGTCTGCCGGGAGCAAGAAAAACAGATAGTTAATCTTAGAATATGAAAGTGAGTAACCTTCCAAGTCAAATATATATGTGGATGAATCGAAGTGGAGTGTTCTCATTAATTCCGCAAAATTTAAATTGGATCATCTGAGGATCCTTCTGGACCTCACAGCTTAGACACATGGTAGAACCATATTCAGTTCCACAAAACGTTCATTCTCTTACAATAGTATTGTTGATATGTGTTTATTTTCAAGGTTATCTTATAATATGCTGTATCGATTGTTTCGGAATGACGGATTTCTGAAGAATGAACGTTTGCCAACATGAAATATATTGAGCCTTAGGGCTCCTAAAAATGAAAGAGACGCCGCGCGTCGCGGCCGCGCTAATCCCTCATTATGCACGCTTTTCTCGCAGCTGCAAAATACGCATCAAGTGCTGTGACCCTTTCCTCAAGAGTATTGTCGGCTCTCCACTGTACGTGCCTCCAGTTCGAATTTCCAGATTCTCCACGCATTTGGGAAGAACATCTTGCCAAAAAAAATCCGAAAAAACGAGATATTGATTGAAAACCAGGGACTTTTTGCGGGAATTTGTTGCATATGGAAATAGAAAAGGGCCGAATGAACTCTTTTGAGAGCTCTCGATTTTTCCATCGACTGTTTCGGAAGATGCATGCGGCTTTTTGCAAAGAGTTCTCATCTGCATTGACTTCATGACAAAAGAACGCATGCTCCTGAGGTATTTTTTACACAGATACGCGATTTTTCACAACAAGATATTAAGGCACGTCTTTCTACCAAAACCCGAAACCGAACTATGAGACGGGTTCATTCTTGCATTTTGGTGAACGATGAGCTAAGAGCATCATCTCAGTTTTCCGTCTAAAGCACTGATGACCACAGCAGATGGTCAGCAGTTACTTTCAGTCGCGTTCCTGTAAATTTTGAAAATTTCGGACGATGATGACATACGAAGTTTCAAGCATGTGCATATTGCGTCATTGAATCTCTGTGATTTCTATCGCGGTTCTATTCGCGGTTTCGGTCAGTTCAGAAGTTTTGGACACGTGCTAATCATCGTTGCATCATTTGGATTGCATTTTGCAAAAAGGAACCACTAGCATTACAATGATGCTAAGATTGTGCAACTTCATCCTTTACAATAATATTACGGAAATCATGAAAAACTATGAAATTTAGATGGTCATTTTGGTCTTAAATGTACAGTTTTTAGCGAGCAAAATAGAAACTATTAATGGATAATTGGGTTTTTCGTACAAGACAAAAGAAGCTGCATAATCATACCAACATTGCAATGCTAGTGGTTCCTTTTTGCAAAATGCAATCCATTTGATGGTGGTGACTTACGAGATTTCAAACATGTGCCTAAAATGTGTAAATTTCTTCTCTCTTTGCACAGGTTAAGTATGACCCAGAAAAACAGAAGGGATCACCCCCCCCCCCTTCATCCCCGTCCACCGATGCTTCCTGCTACAATTTATCCCGCAGCTACGCCTAAAAGATCTGCCAAATGATTAAAACGATTTCCGAGGGAAAGTGCAGAAAACTCGTGAGAAATTGTGTATAACGGCTCGGATACCCGGACTATCACAGAGTCGCATGAGAATATCGGATACACGTCGTTCATTATTGACCTCCTCCTCTGCCCCCCTCCCCGTACCCATGTCCAATAAATGAAAAAAAATCAGTGCTGACGGTGCTTCTATCTGCTGTAATCATGTATAATGCTGTTTTACCGCAAAATTTCACCAGGAGGACCCGCAGTTTATCACATATGCTGTTTACATTTAACCTCCGCGATGGGAAACTTGAGGTCCGCAGTGCCTCCCTTTCCAATGAAATTTCTAGGCTTCAAATTATCAAACGATGGCGCTTCTTGCGTTATTCGTAGGTAAAATTTTACGATCTAAAATATTTGTTCAGTAACTTTTCACTCTAAATTGAACGGTTCAAGAGGAAAATAGGTCATTTTCATGAAATCCGCGATTGATGTTAACTATCAATTTTTTTGTGATGCAATTTTCTGGGGTCCAATGTCACCGTATGATTCTCAAAACAAGGTTTTCCATAGTAAAATTTTATCCTCTAAAAATTTGTTCCAGTAACATTTGGCGCTAAAACCAATAGTTTTGGCGCAAGATAGGAATTTAGGAGGAAAAACGTGCAAATTTTGGGAATTTTTTCAGTTTTTCGGCCATTTTGGGGTGAAATTTTTGCGGCCTTTTGGCGACCTTTAGATATTCAGATTCTGCTGATTTTTCTGCGTTTTTTGATGTATAAAAACCTTTTCTTGCAATTATGTCTAGGTTACCCCCTTTTTTTTCGAATCTCGCCCCGACTCTTAGATTCTTCGTTTTTCCTTCCACAGCTTTGAATTGTTGCCAAGAGATCAATGATTGGAATCGTTGGATCTTCTTGGCGCCAAATAATGCGGATGAATACCTCTTGACTGTGGTTAGTTATCTCCTTTTTTTCTCCTCCACCTGGCAACACACTTATCCTGCTGCACCACAGATTAAGTCAACGCCTGGCCTGGCCCCGGGTGCAACTATTCCTGATCGATGACTGTCCATATTGCATATTCAAAAAATTGAAGGAGCGCCGATTTGCCGTGCTAAAGCAGCAGCGCGGTGCGAAATTTTTAGTCGTTGGTGAGATGTGCTGTGTTTGTGGAAAGACAGAGGTGTCAGAGACTCCTAATTTGACTTCTGCACTTAAAAGGAGTTTCTATGCTTAGGGAATCGGTGCTTTACAAGCTTTTTCTTTGTAGTAATAGCAATGAGCCCCATAAATAAAGCCGCTTTCGGTACACTCATTCACAGTCTTTGCTTGACTCCATCTCATTTCGTGCTATCTCGGCACGACAAGACAAGACATAACCCTAACTGTGTGTACTATGTAATACATCATTTACGAGTTCTTGTAGTGCTGATATAAGTTCAATGGCGAGGCGAGAATGCTCGATATTATCGATACTTCCCCATTTGAAGCTGTGGTAAAGAATCGATTATTAAGACGTTCGTTGCAAACACCTTGTTAATCGATCCTTTTCCGTAGGCTTAAATGGCAGATCAATCGATATATCGCAAAGCACGCCACGCCACTAGTAAGTTTCAACAATCGTCTCGCTGCTGCAGCGTCCGATGTAGCAAATCACTTAGATCAAATATCTACGTAAAATAACTTAGTTTCATGCGAGGTAAAGATTATTATCCTTGCGAATGAGGGATCTTTTGCAGGGGGGGTGGGGCCTGCAAATGAAGGGGAAAAATTGAAAAAATCACAAAATTTGAAAAAATAATGGGGGGTTTGTTTCCGATGAAAGCACGGATCAAGTGTTACAAAATTATCATGTTGTAGCTTTTCAGCTGTGTAAAAATTTGCAACGGCCTCACTATTCTCTGTAAAATGGAAAATTGTTTGGAAGTAAAATTTGTTCCCTTTGATAGGAACATTGAAAATTCGGAAATATAAACTGAGAGAGCTATCTTGTGTACCCTGTGCAAGCTCATTGCCAAGGTTGATGAAATTAAATAATACTTGAGGATGCTTAGTAGTGGCAAAGCTTATCTAGTTGACATTAAGCTTGAGCAATTAGTTACCTAATTTTCTCATAGAGACTGCAAAGCAATGACATTGAAAATTTTCTCATCGAACGATCGTGGTAATATTATTTTAGGAGGAAAACGAGACTTTTTTGCTTACGCTCGAGCTTTTAACTCTGTTTTACAAAATTTAGAGCACACAATAGCTCCATGTAATGCTAGATAACCCTTTTTCCACCCAGCCGTTCAGTCGGAAAAAAATTGCGTTGAGTCTCGGAATAACCGAGCATTTTTACTCGATCTCTGCTTGAATGATTAGACATTTAATTTTCTGCCATGTCGAGAAAATCGTCGTATTGATATTCAGATGTTGCCAAGTTTTACCCAATAAAATATTTCTTTTCGGGGGAAAAGTATAATTACTTTCCTTGAAAGGATAAAACACTTTTAATAATTCATTGAAGATGTTACCTTTTCTGTTTTCTGATCTCCTGGTTCTTATATTTTCTACGAAATAGAAAGTTCTATAAAACAAAAAACCAGGAGATCAGGAAACAGAAAAGGTACAGAGTTTACCCTCTCGTTACGAATTATTTTCAAATAATTATTAAATATGAATCTTGATAAAAATGAAAAAAGCTATAGGTAACAAAATAATAAAACAGTTTGACTTACTTAGAAATTTACAAGCGCAGTAGATATGATAAATTTCGAGTAAAAATCGCGAAAAGTTCACGATAGAACGTTATCTGGAAAATGCAGATTTAATAAGGAGAAATTTGGCAATGCTCAAATTTAGATACGGCATTTTTTCCTTAACTCGGCAGTATGGGAGGAAGGATCGAACTTAGACAAAGACAAAGAACAACTTTTAGTAAACGAGAGAAGGAGAAACGTGGTGGCGAGTAACGATAAAAAAACGAAAAGAACGTTTTGAACCCTCACAAAAAAGGTTAAGAAGTGAACTTTTGTCTATAATCGTTGTTTTATCTCATCTCGTGCTGCCCAAGGTTCAAACCGGGAATTTCCCGTGCAGCCAGCCAGCAGTCCATCCGATGAGCATGACCGCTTTGCTAATCAAAAACCGCGCAACGTCCGATGGGAATCCTATTTACATGTGCGGATTTACTTGAAATGATCGTGTTGAGTGAGTACGGATTCAATTACTGCAAAAAACCAGTCCTCAAAGTCAAAGCCAAGATGGAAACCCTCGCTGTAAAATTCCGTTTGGGCGCATTGAGTAGCTAACATCCGATAAGTGGCTGCGAAAAAATTCCGACGATTAATTAGAGAGCTATTAATTAGAGAGTGTTAAAGGATGTGTATGAGTGAAAAGATCAATATCGGGACCGCGAATTTTTCGCGACTTTCGTTCTTATTATAGCGAGCGTGCGCATATTGGGTGGCGGTTTTAGTGGGGAGAAATGAACGGTTTCAGGAGACCTGCGGGCTGATTATTGACATTCATAGACAAAGCTATAGACAAAGAAGACATAAGGGGTATATAGCGATCCTATTGCTTGAAATTGATGGTTCTTATAGACTAAGGAGGTAGATGATGGACTAACTATCGGGTCTCTCGTGGGTTACCGTTAGTTAGTCTATTACCCACGCTCTTTGTCCATTGCAACCACCCGCTTCCACCAATAGGATCCCTCCATATATTTTTTGTCCTCTTTGTCTATTGCTTTGTCTATCGATTTCAATAATCAGCCCGCTGAGTTCTTATCCCTCAGCTCGTATCTGATACGATTTTTCGCATCAGTACACGGTTCACGATCGAGCAGCGAACTGGGCGATGATCGGTTTGAGATGCAGGAATCAATATCTTCTCGTGATCGATGTACGATTTAATACCGAATGACCCGATTTTTGATTAAGGTGATTCAATGGACGCCATATTTTGTGTCAGAACGGCATGCGATATATCGCATCAACTGGTTCCATTTTTTCAGCTATTCGTCACTTTCCTCCAATTTTGAGATCGCAATTCTGTTGTCAGGAGACTAAAGCACTCACTTACCAATTTTAACAAAGAAATTCAACGTAATAAAGGCGTGGTTTTTTCAGAGAGAAAACATCGCATTCGATACTGATATCGAAACTGCACTCGAATGCGATATTTTCTCTCTAAAAAAAACCACGCCTTTATTACGTTGAATTTCTTTGTTAAAATTGGTAAGTGAGTGCTTTAGTCTCCTGACAACAGAATTGCGATCTCAAAATTGGAGAAAAATGACGAGTAGCTGAAAAAATGGAACCAATTGATGCGATATATCGCATGCCGTTCTGACACAAAATATGGTGTCCATCGAATCACCGTAAGTGTGTGTTGCCCTTCCAACTTGTGGGTTATGCAACAGCGTTACCAGACGATGCAAATAAATACATACATAAAGTCGCTTTTATAGCGCCGCCTCGCGCTCTGCGACGCCCAATCGCCATTGCCCCCTATCCTCCCAGAGATCATCAGGCAATCGGCACCTTCTGATCTCCTCCTCCACCCCTTGTCGCCAACCTTTCACAGGACGTCCACGCCGTCGCCTTCCGGGAGGAACCCAATCGAAGACCTGCTTGGGCAACCGGTCGTCTGCCATCCTTTGCATATGTCCATACCGGACCAACTGCTTGGACCTGATATCGTGCAAATAAATACATGATTTAATTATTGGTAAAACTTGGCAACATCGGATAAATTAATGAATTCCGGATTTAGGATACTCTGGAAACAGTAGACCATCTCCTCCAGGACGTGTCTGGTATCGGAGACTGGAGAGTATAGGGTCTGATTCGGGTTTGGTGGCTGGGTGGTGTGTATCAGAGTGGGTACTTTGGAAGAAGAAACTGGGTTTGGTTATTGTAATGTTCGGTTTGATGAATCAAAAAAACATTTAATTTTTTTTTTAAGTTTTTGTTACCGTTTACAAACGTTCATGTTTCAAAACATCCATGTTTAAAACCATTCATGCATGTTTAAAAATGTCCATGTTTAAAAATCGTCAGGGTTGTCAACAACAAACATCGATCCCTTTTCCTTCTCCGAACTTTGAATCGACACTTATGTCATCGACTTTCCGATTGATTTTCTCACGGGACATCCTGGTGAAATTAAAGAAAACATAAAAAATTAAAGCCACTAGGACGTACCCAAGCACCATTATTTCCAAAAGAACCGAGCTAGTGCTGCGGTTTACACGAGCCTAAGACGTGGGTCTGCAAATCCATCCTAAAAAGAATCAGACAAGAAACTGAAAAAAGAAGGAAGGACGAGTATCAACACAGCTGAAGACAGGAAAGACGTATTCGGGCCTCTTTTTTAACTTTTCTCCCGAATCTGAGCGACACCTCATTAACAGCATATAGCAGAGCATCGAGAGCTCACGCTTCGCGTCAACGCGCCTTCAATTTTTCAGATACAGCACGGCCGTCCATCAAGTACGGATAGTTGTATGTTTGCGCCGTCGTTGACACTCATCCTTTCCCTCACTTTAATTCCATATTGTGTTCGTATGCGTTTGTCTAGTTCGTAATGGTGCTTCAAGCACTACGTGAGTAACATAGCCGAAGGTAGGAGGGATGTGTTCGGGCCTCTTTTTTAACTTTTCTCCCGAATCTGAGCGACACCTCATTAACAGCATATAGCAGAGCATTGAGAGCTCACGATTCGCGTCAACGCGCCTTCAATTTTTCAGATACAGCACGGACGTCCATCAAGTACGAATAGTTGTATGTTTGCGCCGTCGTTAACGCTCATCCTTTCCCTCACTTTATTTCCATACTGTGTTCGTATGCGTTTGTCTAATTCGTAATGGTGCTCTAAACTAGTAGCATATAGCAGAGCTTTGCGAGCTCACAACTCACGCCATCACGTCTTACATTTTTCATATGCAATGTGGATATCCATCTTGCGCGAATAGTTGTATCGCGTTTACTCTTTAGACGTCTCTTATTTTTGAATTTCGCGGTAAATAAAGGTTAAGTTTGCCCGAGATATGCTATGGTTTGTCCAAATCAATAGTCATAGGAATATGTTTAAAGGCCAGGCAATCCACCACACCAGGCAATCTCGTGGCTTCTCGTATGAAAATTAAGTTACCTGGAAGCTTGATGAAGTGAATAAAGAGTCATAAAATGCCCTCACTATTGCCACATCTCTCCACATGAGTTTATGGATATTTTATTGTGCTCAAGTTTCCATTTCTACCCTACTGAACAGAGATGGACAATCGCAGAAATAGTTCTTACTTAAGGAATAACGTGTCGAGGTCGACGGTGAAACTACGAAACCATACGTTTCCCGTTTCCGATGTTCTAAAATCCCCTCGAGTTCGAGTTAAAGGAGAAGAAATCAACATAATTCTTTGAAGTTTACAGAATTTTTCTCGCACAGAGAAGAAAACTCACGGCACATTTTAAGAATTGCCATTCGGTAGTTCTCCATTAAAAAAATCAAATATATCAGGAAGTCTGCAAGGGCGCTATCGAGGTACGTTGGATTTGTAACTTCACCATCGAAATGCAAATTGTAGATTTTTACTGGAAAACTGTTAGAAGTTTCCAACTAACATTTCCACGGGGGAGCGGGAATAGTAGTTATTTATTCGAAGAACAGAAGGAATAGACGCTATTATTTTGTTGAGGTTCACTGCTACGTGAAGATTCCTCATCTGGTCGATTTGAATTTTAATACAAAATAACAAAAAAAAATGTCTTTCTTATGAATGTCTATTCAATGCTACTACTGCGAACATAAATCGATATTTATATCGCTTTTTTAGAAGTAACACTAATAGCGTCCAGGGATCATGTGTACATATTTACAGATAACGTCCACCTAAAATTCGCCTTCAATACGCCGCATAGGCAACAAGCGTACCCTAGTACTAAGGAGCGCAAATACTTTATCAATATACGGCAATTTGGCAACTTCGGTAGCGCTCCCTGAAAGTTTCTAACCTCAAAAAATCCATTCGGTCAATGAAATATTGTCTCTGGAAATAACAAGCCTTGATAACAAGCCCTCATGGTGTGATAAATGATGTAAACATACGCGGTGAAAGTGATTATTACCCAAAGTTTGAAATTGAGTGTTCAGGTTTTGTGTTAATTTGAAATGCGGACTTTTTTTACCCATATAAGTTATCTATTTTCCTCTCTTACATCTGTACCCACTAAGCATGAGTTCACCACCTTTCCAGATTCAAAAGTTTGAAAATTGTGTCAAGAAATTAAGCTCTATAGTCAATTTTCGGAGCAAAGGTGATGGCTTAATTATCAGTGAAATTTTAGATGAGCTAAATTCGTTAGACTTTAACATCATCTCCGTCAAGCCTGAGGTAAGCTACATAAATTGACTAGTCTCACCTATGTTGTTTCTGGCAAGCGCACTCAAGCTGCTTGGCAAGGTTTAGTCATTTACCTTGTTTGCAACATCTTATTTCAGCCAAGTAAAACTCCAGAGTCCTTTGCTGATGGGGAAATCTCTGTTAGAACATTGAAAAGCAATTTGCCGATACACTAAAATATTCTTATGTCATCAATAAAAATTTTACTGATAAAGTAGGTGTGACGCCCAAACCACGTATCTCATTTGCAGTGAAAAATCTCTGCTCCTATTTTATTTTTTCAAGGAGAACAAATGAGCATCATTCTTTGCAGTTTCAATTGACATCGCCAAGAGAAGAACAATGACAGTAGTTTTTAAGAAATGATGTTAAGTAGTTCTTTGTTTAAGAACTTGAGTATAAGAGGACATCTACAATGTTTCAAACCGAGGTAATATGTGGTTTGGAAGTTTCACCATCGATTCGATCGACCAGTCTTCTCTATGATTCTACTATTTTTCCTCTTCCTCTTTTTTAGAAAGCGGCTCTGAGTATTCACCACCTATGTTCACTGGTATCATCGTCCGATGAAGCTTTGGCGGCTAAATGCTGTCGGTTAATTGTCAGTTATGTTCTCAAACAGAATGTACAAATTGGGGGCAGCATATTGAGTTTGTCAGTGCACTGGTGTCTGGAGGCAATCAAGTATGCTGAAACGTTCCCCGCCTTGTGCAATCTCTTGCAAGGACTTGAAGCTTTACTCCGTTCCAATAACTTGAACGACCTGGATGTAAGTAATTGTTTTTTCTTTTTGAACCAATTTTTAAATTGTCTACATCATATTGTTTGGCCAGGATTCAGTCAATTCAACAAATTTTGAGGTCACGAAGTATATGAATGTCATTGCTCTTTATCATAATATGCGAGATGTGCTTGATTCCCTTTACTTTGATCAGTTAATATTAAATTTGTTTTAATTTCAGTCTGTTCCAAATCTTGTTGAATATCTTCTCCAGCCCCTTGATACCAATGTTAAACTCTCAAACTCGACAGAGGTAAGGCTTTTCCAGCTGAAATGCCTGCAAAATTTATCATCACATCTGAGTCCTCAGCAAGCAGATTTAGTTTTAGCTCATGTGTCGGAGTTTATGCAAAACACTCAGATCACTTCCAATGATGATTTTTATCTTTCAGAGGTGAGTATTAGATAGCTACATATTCTTCAAAATATTGTATTGGTTTTTTTTAACAAAATTTTTTCGGACAATAATAAGTACGAACACAGAGCTGCTCTTCATTGTTCTACCCCAGTGTCAACAAATTTTTCATTAGGTATCTGTCCAGCCAAATAGTTACAATGAATTAATCGATATATCTAGAAAATTGGACAGTAAGCTGAACAAATATTGAACCAGCATTGAATTATATATCTTTCATATGTGGAGTATTATTTATCAACAAAGTTGTGGCATAGCAAGAATATAAAGTACCAAATATAAATGTTTATGAAGAGAAGATAGAGTACATAGACTTGTGATGTAAGTGGGAGAGCTGGTGCCACTTTTAAGCATTTTGCAGATCCCCCGAGGCTCCCGTGTGACGTCGTGTCACTTCTTCGATACCTGATCGATTGTTTTTGATACATGGGGACTCGGTTATCCGATGTAAACAAAGAAGCTAGGAATTACTACATATTCCACACTCCCATTTTGGATCGAAAATGTGCGCCTACCAGGCTCGGAACTCATTGACCAGAACATGGCGCACGCTCGCCTATTTATTGGAGGAGAAGGAACACCATGTGGAAGAATTTAAAATTGAATAGAAGAAATTAATGCTTAAAGGAGTGTTTTACAAACATTTTAGAATAAAAAACACCCAAAAACGTGAAAGAAAAATTGTTTTAATATGATTACATGTTCACAGTTTTAAAAAAAAACGTTTCTTTAAACTTTTATTCTCCCGTGGCTAGTACTCAAAATTTTCAATTAAATCGGATCTTTTCGTCATTTATCAACACTGAAATAGACTGAGCTGCTCGCAACTCATTATTTGGGTCATTTACTAAAGATGTTTTCCATCAAAAACTCTAATTCTGCATTTTAGACCCAGCTTGACAAAAATTACTCCTTTCCGAACGCTAAGGCATCTTTTCTTTCGAATCAGATTTCAATCAGTAACAACTAAGTGTCAAAAACAGAATTTAACTTTGCATAATCCCCTCATTGCCAATTGAATTGAATTATAAATGTATTTGCAGGTTTTTTTATCTGGACTGGAGTTAATGAGACAGCTTTGTTCCGATGAATGGTTGAGCTCAAATCTAGGTCGAGTTCTTGGTGTGTGTATCTGCTTTGCTTCATATGGGCTGCCAAACGTTGAATTCCATCATCCGTCCACCTTATATCCCTCACCAGGATATCAATATCAGCCACCTGCAGAGAAATCAGCAAACAAGAAAGTACTTAATTATTATTTTCAATTAAATGAAATGATATATTATTATATTTGTGAGTAGCACAGTAATAAAGAACTTGCTTTCTAAAAGTGAATTTGATCAGTCGTGCCAAATTGCAGTCACCTACTCGCACACGTTTAAACAAAATGTAATTTTATTGGGTGACCAGGATATTTTCTCTGTAAATTATGAAGATAAATTCACTAACTTAAGCAAAATTTGGTTTCTGCTGCTTCATATTTTACACTGCAGAAATAATGCCTCTATGGTAAGCTAGTACTTATCATGATGGACTGTAATCGTGATTGAAATCCCTGGTGAATTAGGAGGAAATCGAATTTTTGTTGATTTTAAACAAAGCTTGTTTCAAAGTACTTAATTTTGCAAATTAAAAAATTACCTCGGTAACTTAAATCCTAGCTTAAAGCTTACCATGATTGATTTAAACTCAACTTAAGAACTTGAGACTGGTTGTAATTGTAATGAATGTTTATACATACAAACTTGAAACTTATTTTCCTAAAAATCTTAAACATTTTACCCTCTGCCTCCTTTGATTCGGAGATACAACTGAAATAACCCATAGAGATACATTTTTATTCAAAAACTCACTTTAAGTGCAAGTACAGATAAAATAAAAAAGGCAAATTTTAAATTTTTCAAGAATTGAATCCGTTTTTTTTTTGTTTTTTTTTTTTTACTTTAAAATTCAAGGTGATAGATTGTCAGAGGAATGACTTAATGATTAATGATAGTCAAAAATTGTAATCACTGAATAATTTGGAAAACATAGGGCATCTCATTTCAACAAGAATATTTCACAATTCCTGTCAGTAAAGATAAATGCAAAGACTTGTACTCACGTTGAATGAATGCTTATCATGGCTACTATGCTTTTTGCAGGGTAACAAAGTGCGCCTACGGAAGAGGAAGAAGTTAAAAGAAGATGGTAAATCGGAAGAAGCAGATCATGAAGCCTGTTTTCCGGGAATTAACTTTGGACCGAAAGGCACATTGGGTGCCCTAACGAGTGATTCAGATTCCTCGGATGTCGAGTATCGCGATTTCAGAGTCGGTCTGAAGTTGAAGAAGTTGCAGTTACGTGTCAGGATGACAGCCCTTCTTCTGTTACTTAAAATTACTGAGGTAGGGATATTATTATGGCAACTTTTTTCCTTTAAAAAAATGTCTAGCTCTTGCAACTATCAAATTTTAGTCAGGCGGATTTCATTAAGTTCGTTCAAAATTTTAGTTACTATGAGTAATGATGTCTCAAATATTCTGAAGGCTGAAAACGAAAACTATCTGCTGAAAAAATCCACAATATGTACACGTATAAAATGCATGAAAGATTGCCATTTTATTCTTCATTTTAGATACTAGAACTTTTTCAAAACTCTGAGAGCCTGCTTTAGCAGTTGGGAAAATGACTCCTAGTCAATTTTCATGTATTGACGTAAATTTTACAGCGTTTTGAGTCAAAAACTTAGAAGAAAATAAGTTATGTTGTTAGATAATTTTACATTTATAAGAGACAATTCAGCATCTCAGGCTACTAATGTCTTTACAGAAACTATGAATTATCAGTTAGGTAGGTATCCAAATATGCATCGCTTTCCACTATGCATCAAGTACCAAGCATCAAATTCTAAATAATTTCCTTTTATGAAAATTTTTACCCAAATTATTCTTCATACCTCTAATTTCAGTTGACTGAAAAAGCTTTTTTTTAGTCAGTTTTGTAGAATTTTATTTTCCTCTTAAAAATAACCTTCAAGTATTCGAAAGCCAACATGAGTTTCCTCTCTATGTTGAATCTTTTACTACATATCCCCTTAAAGATGGCTTTTTCAAAAAATACTTTTGATTTATTCAAGCACTTTTTCATTCTCTTCTCTCTCTTTCAGATGGTAGACTTCAAAGAGATTTTTGGTTACTGGACTGCCCTTTTCAGGGGAAACCTGTCCCTCTTGAATGTTTTAATAAAAGACTCTTCAGTGAGAATGACACCAGTCATTACAACTGTGATTTACACTTTACTCTCTAACTCGAAATTGTTCCTGGCGCAAGCTCAACAGAGGTAATCAGTCATATTTTCCCCCACATTTTTGCGGAGAATTGTTAAAAGTTTTTGTCTATCAGTTTTAGAAATTCAAGGACGCTGTGTGCTATTGCTCAGTCTTGAAGTACGGTGGTAAAACCCTGACTTAAACTCTTGACCACTCCAAAGGGAAAAAAAGGCGACATTTTGCAGGTCTTTCGGTAAAAATAGTGAGAAATATAATATTCAAAAGCCTTTTCATCCTCTTGATAATTATGCCTATCTGTGTTCTCAAGGTTCATTTGTTATTTTTTCAATATTGTCACAAATTATTACCAAATATTGAATCACCTTGCATTCCCTCCAAAAAAATTCTCAAACTTCTTGAACAAATTCCATAGTCAGGTTGACCAAAGTTAGGGACAACCGTTACAAGTGGAGGGAAAACTAATAAACCTAGAAATCCAGGGAAAGTGGCATTTACAGGAATGAAATTTTTTAAATGTTGTACCTACCTTCTATATTGCTTGACCCCATGTTGGAGGAAGATTTAGCAAATTACATCCTCCAAGAAGTAAAAAAATAATCCAAAAATTGGGGGAAAAAGTAAAAGAGGTAAAAAGTCAGGAAATTCCATTTATAGGTTGCTGTGGCCACCCTAAGTTTTTTGAGTTGTCTGATCAACACTGCCTTGCTACAGAAAAATGCTGTATGAACATTCGAAAGTTGCCAAATTTCCTACAATATGATATTTAGTTTTGAGGAAAGTGAATATTTTTCTTTGAAATTTTCAGTAAAATTGCGAAGAAAATTATCTGAAAAATTGGAAGAAAAATATGCATACGTTTACCAGGAAATTAATGTTTTATCAAAGAAAATTTTGCAATGTCTGTAAGTTTATACAGCGTTTTTCCTCGGCACGGCAGAACAAACCTCAGCTCACTTAACTTCACTTCAAATGGAATGTACAAGTTACAGTAGGAAAGTGGGTTATTTTTTTCATACTTGTAGATGTTGAAATAGTCTCTCAGTAGTTGTCTTAGAAGAATCGATGGGAAAGAATTCATAGAGCATCAACTTTTCTTTCAGCGAGCGGAATGAGACGGCAGCTTTCACGCCATTTTCAGCCACCCTTGCGGAGCTCCTTTGCTACATTCATAATCAGTTCAATGTTGCAATCAAGCAGTTTTTGTCAGTCCATCGATTCCCTGCCTTGCTTCATTGTGTGTCCTCTTTGATCATGAATACCCCCTACCACCGTCTCAAACCAGGTCTTATTACTGAGCTTCTCAGAAATATTTACTCTGCTCTCCATCATAAAGGTATTTTCTTTTTGTTTTTTCTTTTATAGTGAAATGTTTATTATAAGCTTTTATGCGACAATATACCCTAAAAAAATAAAGAACAATGCATGTGTATGAAGTATCTTTTTCTATAGCAATGGAGAATTTGCACACACAAATTTTATTGCTTCATCTAAGAGTGCTCAGTGAGCTGACTTCGCAGTGTTTTTCATAATTTTTTTCTGACTTGGGAAATTGGAGGAAAATAGATATAAAAGTGAGGAAATGTGCCGCCTCATGACGTCATCTGGTGGCATTTTCCATTTGAACACATGTATTTTAGCATATTAGGTTATTTTGACATATTTCCTCCGATAATTGTCCAATTTAGAAACCAATGATATCCTAGTACTCAGTTTTTCTAGCAGTGTAATTTTAAAGATGAAATTTACAAAATTTCAGACACCTGCAAATTCTTTATTGCGGGTTTTTTTTTTTTTTTTTTTTTTTTTTACCAATAATTCTTTGTAAGGCTAAGAAAAATTGTTGACTAATTCTTCTCAAAAAAATCAAGAGAAATCTGAGATGTCACAGTCAGAAGTACCTAAGTATATCTTTTGGAGCCTCCATCAGTAAAATGCAATTTCGCTTCAAATAATGGCTCCCAAGTCTAAAGTGTGAATTATATTAAGAAATTTCTTGGAATTCGTCTTAAAAGATTTTGTGTGGAATCATAAAGCCATGATTTTTCATGAAGTTTGGCTCGCAGTACAGCCTAGGTATCATATCGACGGTGAAACTCGCAAACCACGTATCTCAATTTAGGACGTCGCAGACTTCTCGGTTATACTTTATTTTTTAAGTGGAGAATCAATCAACGTCAATTTTTAAAATCCTCCCTGATTTTTCTTCTCTTTGTAAAACATATTCTGTAAAAACTATAAGGAATTATGTCGATTTGTTCTCCTTTAAAAAATGAAATAGAAGAGAAGATTTTTGAACATTGCTAACGAGATACATGGTTTGAGAGTTTCACTGTAGAAATTCTTCTTTTAATTTTTACATAACTAATGCACCCAATAGTACTGTAAAGTATTTTGTCAACAGAGACAGATGTGGCTGTGGCAGCTATTACATGCATCAGCACTATTGCAGCGATAGACCCCAAAACTGAAGAACAAGAGCAGCTTTTCTTGTGCGGGAAGCCCCCTAACTTTCAAGACATGATCCCCACAGTTGACGAACCGTGGATCATTTCACAGGCAATTCAATCTTTAGAGGTGAGAGTACTTTGTATTAAATTCAATTTTATTTTTTCTTGAAATACATATATAGAAGGTTGTGCAAAGTTTACATGATTTTTAGTCTGAAAATAAAATGAATCAAGGCATGGAAAGAGCCTGTGAAAAAAAATCATTTGTTTTCTTTATTTTCTATCTGTACAACAGAAACTCATGAACCAAAAACTTCTCTCATTTGCAATGTTAAAAACTTCTTGCCATTTTTTATCTCATTGCAAGAAAACCAGGCAAGTTTTAATTTATAATATTTTGCACAATATTCCTTTTACAAGTGAAGCAAATTGATTACTAAAAGTAGTCGGATTCATTTTTGTATCCAATTCAAGGGTGGTGCATATTTTCATTATAATATCCGTTTCCACCTTTGTTCTCACGTATTAATGGGTCTCTATAATTGAAGACTAAAAAGAATCAGAAGTAAAAGGGGCAGTACATAGATGAGGGAGTCTATGTAACCAAGGTAGAGAGCTTTATTTGGCTGATGGATGAATCAGCCCGGGTTCTTGCCGCAACATAGCTGGAACCTCATTCTTACTGCAAAAATATGGCGCAATTTCTTGCGTCACTGGTTGGGCCCCTGCGGAGTAGTGGTTTTAGCGCTAAGTTCTTGATCAGGAGCTCTCAGATTCGATTTCTGGGTCAGAGATCGGAGTTCGATGGCGTCAAATAACGCTTGCCTGGGGCTGATTGTTAATTAGGAACTGAGGGATGAAAGGAGCTTTATTTGTAAGCATGGGATTACTCCTTTGGGGACACTTGAAGAAAAAAGAAAGTAAACAAAATAATAAATAAATAAATAAATATAATTATGCTAATATGACAATAAATGTAATAGATTCTCTTGTTGATTTGCACTTACAGGCTAAGAAAGAAGTAACTCCAATCCAAGTGGAGTATTTGCAACTGATCAAAGTATTGGCCAAGAATAATCACAAAATATTTTCTGAAAAAGTAATCGAAAGTCTGCTTGCTGTCTTGGTGAGAAACCTCCAAGAAGAGGATAACGCTGTGGTACAATTACACTCCGTCAATGTAGTAGAACAGATCTCTGCATATCTACAGTTAGCTGGTATGTTTAAAAAGGGTATTGTAGAAATCGAAACATTTGATGGTGAATTAAAAATCTCTCAAGAAAGTCTAGTCATACTTACATAGAAATTCCTCTCCAGTCAATTTTTTTCTGTCATTCTGCTTTTTTACATGCTTAGCGCTTGGCCACAAGAAATTTTAATCCAATACATTTCGTAAAATTACTTATTTTGTCTGAACATAATTAATAATACAATGAAAACTACTATACTTACTACTTACTATACTTAAATAATTCATCAGTTTAACTGAAGTTAAAACTTCCTGAGCTATGAACAAAGACATGTGAAAAATCAATATCAAAGTACCTAAAATTGTTAAGCTTTCCTGGCAATTTGTCCGTTCCATTTGTATAAAAAAAGTGTAAATAACAAAAATTCAAATAAAAATTTTAAATCACAAAAAAAAAAAAATAAAATGGTGCCTTAGATTTAGGCTACACACAAGGGAAAGAATGTAAATGAATTTATTTGCGGAAACAAGGCTAAAATATAAAATACAAAGGCAGGGCGTTTGAAATGAGACTGCAGTCTCATTTCAATACCAATTTCACCATGTAACGCCGTTTGCTGGTTTTTATTTTAATTTCTTTTTTATTTTTAATTCTATTTTAGCAGTTGATAATGGTGCCGTAAGGTACCGAAACGTCCTGCTTTTGTATTTTGTATTTTAGCCTTGTTTCCGCATTTTCCTGTGTTTTCAATCGCCGTTTCCGTTTCGGGCTGCTTTTACATTCTCTTTGTTTTCCACTGAATTTATTTGGTGAGCAACTTTACCAGAGGATCTTAAAATACAAAATTTTGAAAATAAAAGGAATGTCGTTTCTAATATATCAAGAAGTAATGCGGCCTCTCAAATTTCTTTCAGGTCTTAAAGATTTGAGCCTGAACCTGTGGAATTCTTTGCTAGGAGGACCACTCATTCCTCTTTTCCAACAAGTAAAAGGACAGCTTCCAGCAGCGGCGTGTGATTGCCTCACAGCGTTGGGCTCATCAACTTTTAGTGAGCTGGATTCGCGGTTACAATCACTCTGTGTTTCACTCATTTTCGGGTGCGCCGGACATGAAGAGCCCACGGTTCGTGCGGCAGCTATTCAAGTCATTGGAACATTCCTCAGCTACCCTTCTCTAGTCAGTGATGTCCAGTTTGTGTCGGATGCATCCAAATCTGTTGTCGATTTAATGACCGATAAAAGTTTATTTGTGCGTATGAAAGCTTCATGGGCATTAGCAAACTTGTCGGATATTTTTCTCGTTGAGTAAGTTTTCATTTATTTTTACTCCGAATGCTTCTGCTTTAACCGACCTGAATTTACCACCAGACAAGGTACACTTTAAAGCATCCTGATATATATTTCGAAATGTAGTGTAGAAAATGATTTGCACAACGAAAATTACTGAACTCTACTTCTAGCCAAGGTATTAACGTTTTCATTCAGCACTTGCTACGAAAAATTTGAATTCTCACTCACAAGAAAAACCAGAATTAATGGTAATCAAATTGCGTATAACAATGATTTAGGCAGGTTACTCAATGTGGCTACTGCCACTCATAATTATGCAGTATTCCTCCCTAAAATAGAGGAAGTAAAAGTAGTCAAAGTTATTATTTGTTTTTGTTTTTCTGTTCTTGGTTCAAAGGAGTTCAATGAAAAGCTGCTTGGTGATATCTCCTTTGCTGAAAACATGCATGAATGCTGCTCAAGATCACGACAAAGTAAGTTCTTTTATTTTTGGATAAAACGATTCATAAAACACTGTCACAACTTGAAGTCCGTCTTTGATACTGTCAAAGTTTGATTTCTGTCAAATGTACTCTCACATTTCCTTATATGTTCTCTTACTTTCAATATGCATGTTTTTTCTATGGAACTATTTACACAGAAATATTTTTAACTCGAATTTTAGAGTCTCTCGAATCAGGGATACAAGCTCTTAAAAGTTAGGGTATTGTAGAACCTCAAATCTTTTTCCTCCAGCCACATCTTAGCATTTTTTCAGTTTTCAAGAGACTACGCCTATAATTCCTCATAAAGAAACTTTAAAGTTCCTTCATGACGAATGAAAAAGTTTCTTTATGAACTAAAAGTTTCTTTATGAATTCTACTTAATTAGAATTAGAATTCATGCCCAAAAAAATGGAAAAGATAGGGAATTTTATGCTCCGGAACGTTGAAAAGTCATCTTGTTCAAGTTACCAAATTTTCTCTTTTTCCCAGTACGGATGTTCTTTTGGTGCTACAAGAGAAAAGGTGTAAAAACGCATTGACATGAACACGACACACGTTTATACTTTTTTACAATATTTCTTCATTGCATCTAATTTAGGTGCCCTGAATATGGTGTTGGGTCTCCATAATTTCACGATTATGTTTTCAATATTTTTTTATAGGTAAAGTGGCATGGTGTGCGAGCTTTGGGAAACATTCTCAGGGTAATCTCAGACTCAGAGTTGGAGACACTGCAGAAAGAAGATATAATTACCGCAACCTCAATTCTCATTACAAATGCCTCTTCAAGTTCTTTGATGAAAGTGAGTAACTAACACATCATCTTCACAAGCTTTTTCTTTTTTTATGCTCAACACTGTGAATTTTAAGTTGTAGTAAAACAAGGTTTTTGCAAATGACACATTACTTAGATAAAGTCATTAACATTCATGACTGAATCTAAACGAAGAGGCAGTAATTCAAAAGTTAGTCCGTGTTTAATATAATGGAAAATATTCTATCTAGTACCTCCTTACTCTTTTTTCTTGTAGGTATTATTAAGCAAAATAACTTCATCAGTTCGAAGTTCATATTTTGAAGCATAATGAATTTTGATCAATTTTTTTCAGGTTCGCTGGAATGCCTGCTATGCTATTGGAAACTTGCTAAAAAATTCGTACCTTCATTCATATTCAGCTGATTGGCAAGTATGTAACACTTCACACCTGTTCTGTTGTGCCAAGAAAGAACGCTGTATGAACATTCAGACGTTGCCAAAGTTCCTTCAATAACATGAATTTCCACAAAAATTACTGAATATTTTTCTTTGAATTTGATATGGAATTTTATTCGTGATCAGATCAAATTACCTGAAAATTTCAAGAAAAAATATTCACTGCATCTATCAAAAATAAACATTTTATCGGAGAAAATCTGCCTACTCATGAATGTTTTTACAGCATTTTTCCTTATCACAGCAGTATTGCTAATTTATTTATCTATACATATTTATTTTGATCATCTCTTAAAGTTTTGCATCTTATGTGGGGCTCAAGAAATCTTGACTAAACAATTTCCGCTGTGAAAGTACATTGCAATTTCTCTTAAATTTTTTATATCATTTCTAATCCCAATACCAGTTGACTCACTTTAACTTTCAAGTTTTTCAAACCAGCACTATTTCTCCTCTTTTTTGTTGCAAATTTTAAATATTAGAATGTACGTTTTTAATGGAGGTTTTTACCATGTGACCTTTTACCTTTTTGAAAAAAGACCTGAGATTAACTGTGTCATGAATTTTTGACTGAAAAAAGGAGTGTATGATAAAGGTTTGCGATCTCACTCGATCTTTTTCAACTCTTGCTGTTGGGTGCAATAGCGCCTTTGTCACATTGTCAGATATTTAAACTTAAGTATTCAAAATCATTCAATTAAAAGCAGTTGGTTAGAATGTTATTCTCGTATGCCCTCTGGAATTATTGCACAGTTTATCAACAGTGAAACCCCCAAACAACGTCTCTTGTTTCGTGACGTCTGTTCCTTCTTGTCGTGCTTTATTTTTTAAATGGTAAACTACTCAACGCCAATTCTATTAAACTTCTGTAATTTTTGTTCTCCATGCGAAGAGTATCTTATGAAAACTGCTAAAAATAATGATGATTTATTCTTTTTCAAAAAAAATAAAATGGGAGCGAAGATTTTAAAGCACCGCATAGGAGATACAAGATTTGGGAGTTTCCTCGTCGTTATATCTCTCATTTTTACCTTTGAGCATATTTAGTAAACTTTTCAGCAGAATTATTTGTTTCCCTCTATTAATTTTACGCATTCTCATTTAATTTTGCAGAGCAACGTATTCAAAGTGCTGTCAAACTTGGCTCTTGAATGCTCCAACTTCAAAGTTCGATTGACAGCATGTGCAGCCTTGGTGTCTGTTCCATCAAGAGAACTTTACAAAGAACATTACTTACCTCTTTGGCCTACCTTCATTCAAGCTTTGGAGAACTCTCAAAGCATAACAGATTTTACAGAGTACAAACACCAGCACAACCTCATTGACCAGGTAAATGTCAGGAATTTTTGTTCAATCCGTATTTTTGTTTTCTGTGATGATGAATGTGTTTGCAAATGTCCTCAGAAACAAATATCTCCCGAGGTTAAAATGTTTGAAGAGAACAACACTGATTAAGTTGAAAAATCAGTATTTGAGTTTTTTTGCAATACATACTTGATTTCATCCCCCCCCCCTCAAGAAAAAAAGAATAAATGGTGGATAGTTCAACTCATTTTTGGGCCAAAAGAAGCATAATTTTGCATTACAAGCAGATTATTTTGTCCCGGAAATTTAAACTTTCGACACTTTTTTTTTACGTAAAATTACGTTCTTTAGCCTTATACTTCATAGAAGCGTAATTAGGATTTGCTTTGACCTTCCTGGGCGTTTTTTACACTAAAATATTTTTCAATGTATCTCAATGAAGTGTTACTAATATTGCAGTTTTAAGCCCTCTAGCTTTGAGAGTTTTTCTTTTTTTTCATGAATATTCATATAGTTTTTCTGAAAATCTTTTCCTATCTTTAGTGTGTGATTTTTCTCTCTCTTTTGCTACCTTCCCCCTCCCTCCCCCCTTCTTTTATCATTAAGATAGCCTTTACTGCTGTTGTTCTCCTGCCCTAATGTTTTTATTTTCTTTTTCAGATTTGTCTATCCATTAGTTACCTAGCGAAGTTGTGCAGGCCTGAAGACCTCGACCACATAGAGGAGATTTTGATTGTAAATTCTGAAATGTTGAAGGATAATTTCGTCAAGTTTCACAATCGAGTCGTACCCGAAAAATCAAGTGAGCTATCGGAAGCTACAAGTTACCTTTTATCTCTTCTGGACTCTGGTGACGTTTCAAAAAGGCGCTCTGAAACTATTTGCATCCTGATTTCACTATTCACAAATGATGTAATTTGAAAAATCAGAGTAATAATCTCGCTCTAAAGAGTGTCACTGTGAAAGAGACTGAAGGCAGGGTTGCCACAGTCAAGAAACACCGGACAATATTAGGGATATCCTGGAAATGTCAAGAGAAAATGACGAAAGTGTCAGGGAAAAATTGTGAAGCCGCCTTTGTTTGTTTTGAAGAATAAGTTTGACTTTTTGAACAACAGATTTTGTATAAGAACCATTTCAAATTATGCAATTTTAACCTTCTGGCATTTCTTTAATTGTAAGAGAATTTTATCAAAATGTGACAAGAAAATCAGAAGAATGTCAGGGAATTTCATTCTCTAAATTCAAATTCTGTGGTAACCCTGCAAAGAATGAAGAGTATTCTCATTTCTTGCATTCCATGAAGGGATTCTAATCGGAAGCCATTCATTTTTGTCATTTACCAAACTTCGAGTTTCTAAGTTACATTTTTGAACATAAACCCTGGGCCAAAAGTGGTTTTTGGACTTAATTAATTTGCTGAATGCGATTTTTGTCTGAAGTTACACAAAAATTACCATGTCATTCATTGTTGATGAATGTTTATAACAAGCCCATTGTTATGTCATTAATCACAGATGGTAATGCCTTTAGAAAAGCTTCTTGTCTGACACGATATGCTACATTAACACACGGGCACACGTCTACTAAGATTTTTTTTTTCACTTTCATGTCACATTAATGATTTGTAATTTGAACTTGTGGTATAGGCTGATGTAACTACCTTTAGCTTCTCAGACAACATCCATTGCCTGAACATGCTTTTTTGTAACTTATTAAGTGGTATCATCATTCAGGACCATTTTCCAGGGATAAAACATTTTGATATGTGAAATTTTTTATGCCTTCGGTCGTTATGTTCCTTTTATACTAATGCAATTTATTTTTTACTTACACTGCAAGTTTTTATTGGAAGCTAGGTTTAGGAACTAAAATTTCTAATTAAGTACAATGAACTTCAAAAAATGCATGCTTAAAATATTTGAAGGCGCAAATTTTTTTTTCCTGTCAGTGTTTCAAATAAGAAAGAATTTTAAACTAGCTCTTCAAGTTTTTACCTGTGCCATTCAAGTGCTGTAAACATATGCACTTGAAAGCAGGTATGAATTAAAAATAACTTTTGAATCACATTAGGTAACTGAAATACTACCTGAGATTTCTATTTCTGCCATGAAAACAGCTCAAGAAGATTTTTTATCGGATCAGCATCTTTATATGAACCATGATTTTTAAAGTTACTTTTTTTTTTTTCCCTTGCAATAATTTTCTTCTCTATTACCTACACCGATACCCTGGTGACTGTTGAAAATGGTTACTTATACATTGGTACATGGGTAACTGTTAAAAATATGTTTATATTTTTACAACAAGCTCCAGCTTTTGATTAATAATAGTAGCCTTCTTTTAACATATTTTGAAGTATTAAAAAAAATTCATAAATGGTTTATTTTATTTTGTTATTTTAACTTTCCGATCATTGTTACTTGATGGTTCTTTCAAAAGGGCCTTCGTTGTTCATTAATTTTATACCACTAATAAAACGTTATTTTTATATTTAAATTAATTTTTCCCCTTCCTTCTTGAAGTAGTATTTCACCAACTTTTTTCAAGTATTTTCTCTCAAAATAGTCGGTCAACAAGTAAATTTGAATGTATTTAAATAAAAGAAGCCTGTCTTCAATGGACACTGAGTTTATGTGGAATGTGAATAGGCTTTTTTCGATTATATGAGGATCTCCCTGACCCGAGAGCATGTAGAGGTAGCTACAGAGCGATATCTACTGAACGTTTATCTGTTTCACTGACAAAGTGAAATGAGATGTTTTTTTTTACATGCATCTACATGCATCCTAAGGCACTTATTGTGTGCATTCTCCTCTCAAAATATTCAGAATGATATTAGAATTAGAATTGATGGAATTTTCAGATAGAGCAATCAGTTCTGTAGGGGCTGAATAGCTTAGTTACAAATAAGAAAAATCTACACTATCTATTTACCTGAATCGAATGTTTCATCAGTTTGCATAGTAAAACATTTGCTCATCAAGTACATCATCCAATCAGTCCTGCTGGTTGCGTTCTACCGAATTGTAGGAGATTTTAGTTCCTTAAAAATTAAAATTAAGTGTAAAGAAATAGTTGCCTTTTAATTACCTTCTCTCTTTATCTCAAAGTAACAGAAAAACAAATGAAACTTCAGAATAATTTATTCCTTGATGAATGCAGGTCAATTCTTCAACTAACTGACTGAATAAGTTTGTTTAAATTTATTTTTTGAAATAGGGTTATTCTGGTGGACATTCAGGAGCCTACTCTCTGACAATGGTGAAACTGCAGAAATGCGTATCTCAGCTTGCGGTGTTGCGGACTTCCTGTCATGCTTTATTTTTTACTTGGACAACTACGGAACGACATTCTTTTAAAATTTCAGTAATTTTTCTCATCATTATGAAGAATATTCTGTGAAAATTTCAAGCCATGATGTTGGCTTGGCCTCCCTTTGAAAAATAAAATAGTAACAGAAGATTCTAGACACCGCAACCGAAATATGCATTTTTGCAGTTTCACCGTCGGTAACAGACCAGAGGTTCAAAAATGGAATTTTACATAATTGTTACATATAATTTTATACATATCGGCGTTAAGGCTCTGGCAAAATTCTTAAAAGCTTACAAAATACTTCTTTAGCTCACATTTCCCCCAAAATGTTAACAAATTGTTGAAAAATTGGACTTAAGTTACTCCTCATCAGTGTCAAAACAGCCATCTGTCATTAGTCTATGAATTGCTTAAAAAAATACCATCTGAGTCTCAGGCTGCTTAATAATGGCTGGTAACTTATTATGCAGCTTCCCACCTATTGAACATGGGGCTTACTTATGAAAATAATATTTCCAGAAATTTGAGAAACTATTTTTGAGGCAACGAAAAAGCATCCAGGATAGCTTCAGACCGAGTTCTTGTTGCTTTGTTAACTAAGGTCCTAGTCTAAAAACTATCTCTTATCTCTGAAACCAATTACGGGCCACTGAACACACAATGGACCCACACAAATCACAATGGGCTATTAGAAAAGGTAGGTTTGAATTAATGTACTACATGGTAACAATTTATCCTCTTCAATATTCCATGAAGAAAACAAATCTTATTACCACAGGACGTCAGAATAGGTATCAACTCTTACACAAGATATGGGTGCTCATTTACCATTAATATTGGTTTAAGGGTAAAACAAATGACGTCATTTGTATGATCTAACTTCCACTTGATTTGAGTCAAATATTTCTTAATATCTCGTTCAGAGAATGATCTCCGAACTTTCTGTTGCACCTATGATGATTCGTTACCCATGTAAGCTTTTAAAGATAAAACACGTGGCTTTCTTCTGGTTCAGTACTTTGTCTTGTCGCCCATTTGAAAAGAGTACTTCTTGTAAATTACAAATCCTTAAATTTAGAACTGGTTGTAAGTACTTAGTTACTTCGTCTCTTATTTTTTATCAATCTGTTGGGTGCCTAAGCAAACTTTCAGCTTCTTCAAACGCGGTAATGCATTCTACCATGATTTTGAGTCCAGAATAAGAAGCTTCAAACTCGAATAATATCTGAATAAAAGCACTGGATTCCTGAGTAATTCGAAATTACATTTTCTATGCATTTGTGTAGCAAATGCTGCGACACTGCAGGAGCCCCTAATTTCCTACCTTGGTGGATTCCGTAAGAGCCAGAGCTTTCAGAAACTAGTGGGCCTAGTGTTGAAATCCTCCCGCATGGTATTCTAACCTCAAGAGTTAATTCTTACTTAATTCAAATAAAGTACTTTAATTGACAATAAATTGTTGCAGCCAGATTTGCAATGATCAAGAATGAAAAAATTAAACCAACTAGGTACATACTGGTACATACATATTTGATGAATGACCAACATCTTAGGTTAGTTTTACCCTGGAAAAAGTGACTGTACTAACATTTAGACGCATTCTGTTCTTCAGTTGCTGGTTAAATTCTTAAGAAAGATTCAACAACACCTTTGCTAATTTATTATATTCAATCAGTAAAGAGATCTGCTTCGAACGAATGAAAACTAAAGCAGAAGGAATTTTCATGCTTTGTTTACAAACACAACCAAGGGTGCGCATGGAAGCGTGACGATTCATGAATGAACCGTCCAAAACAGAACGGACCAATGAGAGAGCGAGAATCCGGGTCATCGTACTCATCGTAGTACGCTACGTAGTATTTGTAGTAAGCGTTGCCGCATCGAATGGGCAAATGACGGTAAAAGCTTTCTGGGCCATGAAACATGATAATATACTCCCGATTTCAGTGGGAATTTCGCTATTTCTTACCTTACGCGCTCTATGAGCACGAGAACGAACTTAACCCCTCGCTAATCTATTCTTGATGATACTAGATAGCGTTTTTCGTCGAATTGTGAAAATTCGGCTCTTTGATTCCACTCGACGAAAATAGGTTGGATGAGTATTTAGCCTCCGTAAACTGCTGTTCTTTTTCTCGAGAACTGTTTCATTTGACGGAAAACACGAGAATGATTAAGTTTTTAAGATTAAGTTTCGAATTTTTTTTTAAAAAAAAAATTCGAGGAGTGTACTTAAGCATTGATTCATATCGCAAGATTGAAGATTCTGAATCTATGTGCTATTTGTGAAGAAATTGAAACATATTAATGGGAAAAACAACTTTTGGTGATTCAAAACATAGACGTAAGGTGTTTTACCATTGGGTAATAATAAATAATATTACGTTTGCACTATTTTATTTGATCGCTAAATATAAGTTCAGAAATTCGAAAAAATAAGGAAATGGTTGTTTTGCTGCATATATATATATCTTATCTTATCGATTTACTTTTAGTATGAACCTATCTTACTATGGCCATTGGAGTTCAAGTAAGGTAACAATTTTTCTATGATCCTAAAACTAGAACTATATGGTTACAAGGCTGGATCTACGAGTACTTTACAAGTGAGAAGGAACACTGAAGATTCCGCAGACGATTTTGTTGCTTCCTTAGAGGGTTCTGAACTGACCCAGTGGCGTGGCGTGCTTTGCGATATATCTATTGTTATGCCATTTAAACCTATGGAAAAGGATCGATAAACAGGGTGTTCGCAGCGAACACCTTAGTAATCGATTCTTTACCATAGGTTTAAATGGCAGAACAATCCATACATTGCAATGCACGCCACGCCCCTGAACTGACCGTATGTTGATGTGGATTTCTAGCTAGACTGTATTTGGGGGGCTTAGAGGACAAGACGCATAAGTGCACACTGGAAAAAAAACACATTGGTTCTAGAGTCCAGATTCTTAAAAACATCGACAAGAAAAATACTCTTGATTCAATCGGATTTTTTCTTAAATCAAGAACCAAACCTCTTAATTTGAGCGGATTTCCTTTTGATTTAAGCTTAAATCTGATTGAATCGAGAGTATTTTTGCTTGTCAATGTTTTCAAGAGTCTGGACTCTAGATCCAATGTGTTTTTTTTTCCAGTGCAGTTTTTGAAAATAAAAATGAGACATTGATGATTTCGGATAAAACCAATCTTAATGCATATTCTGTGAAAAACTCGCTCCCGAATTCTGATTTTCAAGCATCAAAAAGTCAGTTTAAATTTTCTTTCCGCCGTAAGGATCCATGCGATTTCGAAACTACAAACACGGATTTCTCGAAATAGCAAAAACGGCACTTATGCGCCTTGTCCTCCAAGCCCCTCATTTTGCCTAACTCTCCCGCGAAAGCAAAATATGTAGGGATGCGCGCTCGAAGCATATTTCGTGAAAAGTATCTACGACACGACTCTGCATGTCGCACTCATCAATCTTCGATCGATAAAGGTGGGGTTCGCACTTCGCAGCCCACAACTCAGAGGGGCAAAATGTTCATACCTGTACATTTAAAAACAAAAAGAAAAAACAAAGCATTTTTCGGTAAACTTACAAAGTCGCAGTAAAAATCAGGGATAGTTAACTTCATCGGCAGAACAGGTAACGTTGAATGTAAGAAAAAGTGTAAAAGAAACTAGCAAAACGCCCTTAGTCAGCGTCAAATGCAACGAATACTGAACGTATTTCATTTTTACACCTGCATGCAACTATTCGGGCTTCACGGATGTCCGTGTTGCCTATGCACGAATAGGAAGGCGTTTTGAGTCTCCGGGTACTCACCGCTTCACTCGTGGCGCGGCAGCGGACAGTATTGTGATAATTCAAAATAGTTAGTTAGTTAGTTAGGTAGTTAATATATTTTAAGACATTCAGCGTCACAGGCTATTAACGTCTTTGCAGAGAATTTTGAAAATGGGGGTATATACGAAAATTTAGATTTTTAAATTAAGGTGATTCGTCACGATCCGAATGGCGCTAGTTCGTGGCGCTGCCACCACGTCGCGCTGCTAAATGACAGCCACTTTAGGAACGATTTTATAGCAAATGCGATAAAATTATTCAAAAAGAGAGACGATAGCCCCTCCCAGCATACATCATACGCAAGCAAAAAAAAATTTATACTTTGAAAGTCAGAAATAAGTTTACTAGAACGTTTGGAAACAATCGTTCCATAACAGACAATGAGTACGAGAGAAACGGTTAGCGAGAGCGAGACAGAGGAACGGTGACGGTTGGCATGGTAACCATGTTGTTTACTGAGCGCACGACGGTCTTCAAGGTCACACACCGCTTCCCCTGCATCCCGCACCGCTGCCGTCGCGACTTGTCCTGGACTCTCGTCTTGTCAGAATTTCCTTTTCAACTCTCTCGCGTCGCACTGAGCACTGAGCAACCGGCGCGCGCCATTCGTCCTAGCCGTTGGCCAGACAGCGTGGCGCGCCATTCAAATTGACGGCTCCGCCACCTTACGCCCGCATTTCCATTTCCACGTTTCGATAGACTTATCCCCTTGTTCTCTCACTCTTTTTTTATGATTTTTATTGACATTTTTGGGTTTGTTTCTGACTCTTGACCCGTGCAGGGATACTTTTTTTTTTTTAAAAAAAGGTAGAATTTTATTTTGGTCCAATATTGAGTTGAAATACGATTTGTAGAGATTAGGATAGAACGTTAATATGCCTTGGGATTTTTTTAAATAACAATAAATTTACATTTGAAATATTAAAATAAAATAAAATTTAAGGGAGAAAATACACCTATGACACTTGACGACCTTACAGGTCTAGGGCCTTTTGATTACGACAATTTTCCGTTTGCAATGCTGCCCTCATCCCCATTTTATGACTGATTCTTTGCTTGGCATTAGACTGATTCGAGTTTTCTTCATTATTATACTATATCAGACATTTCACTGAAAATTATTTTTAAGTTTTCAGGATGAGCAGATTTTTTCCATTAACGATTTCACTGTCCATTATTTTTTGTAAATAAATTATGAAAAAATAATTGTTTTTTTTTCTTCTTCCCCACCAGATATCTGTTATACAAGTACTACTGTTATTGCATGTATTTAAGAAGTAGGCAACGCACGTTTGCCGTTTGCGCCCTCTCATATTTTCAAGGGCTTTGTCATCTAATAATTCCTCCTTCCTAAGATAGTAAATTTTCACATTTCGTAAAATATATTTCCCGGTTTTCTTCATGGGCGTAGCTAGGGGGGTCTTGGGGGGGGGGGGGCTGCCCCCAGAAATCTCGTGCCCCCTCCCCCCAGAAAAACGGGATCCTCCATCCCTGCCCCACCCCCTGCTCTCTTCACCACGAGAGGTGGTCCCATGCTCCCCCCCCCCCCCCAGAGAAATTTCCTAGCTACGCCCCTGGACTTTTCTTTGACTACGGCACCTCTGTAAGTAAGTACATAAGTACAAGTGTTGCGTAACTCACTGATGGTCGTTGGGTCTGCGTTGCATTACGAGGGGGAGACAGGTGAAGCTAAGTCTTAGGTAAATCGCGCCTTTGTGAGCAAAGACTTCCAAAAAAAAAAAAAAAATTATTGAATTTTTCTTTCTTTCTTTCTTTCTTTCTTTTTGTATTGAAAAAAATATGATTCTCCTTCAAAAAGAAGGCATCAAGACTTGCCTTCATCCCCCTCACCTCCACGTAATGCAAGAGGACCCCTTCTGCACGTACACGATGCCAGGCTTTTTTCGAAAGAGGAGATCAGCAGGGTACCCTCCAGCATATGCTCCTTTTTCTCCCTTCCTTTCCACCCTTTCTTGGGCTAATAAACCCCACGGTCATAGGCCTACCCTTAAGTACCTCACGTAATACTTCAACGGCTATGGCAAGAAGGGACTCAGGCGAAATAAAAGCATTTAAAAGAGGAGATTCGAATGAACAATACATGAATTTATTAACAAAAAAGCAAAGAATCTGGATTGTGATTAGAAGTACACACAAGAATTTGATCGAAAAAATAAAACTCGAAATTATTACTTAGACATATCACACTGATGGAGGTGAGCGTCTGTCAACATGCGCCTGCAGCGTCTACAACAGAAAAAAACCGCTAGAATTAGAAATGACCAGCATTAAATCATATAAGCAGGTACAGTTGAGGAGGACATACCTGTGCTACATACATCAGTATTTTCTGCGGACGTGCCGTTATTAGGTCCTCGTGCCGTCATAACCCGAGAGCAATGGCGTAGACAAGCGAAAGGGGGGGGGGGTCCAGGGGGTCTGGACCCCCCTCCCTCTTTAACCTCGTTAATTGTACCTTTTTTTTAACTTTTGGAGGGCAGACAAAAAAAATTATCAGGGACGTACACAAAATAATGTAACTTTACCGTCACGCTTTTGCATGGACCCCCCCCCCCCCCCTCTTTATAGAATTCTAGCTACGCCACTGCCCGTCAGAAGCGTGAGTGACTTTCATTCTTCGGAATACGTAATGGAAAGGTCCCTCGCCTCGTGAGGGCTTCTACAATCACGATTCTTTGGATTTATGGTGATATTAAACCTCGCGTAGGGGATACTTTCTATATTAATTTTAACGATTACAGTCGCATTTTAGAGGAGCTGAAAATCAGGTTCACGCCTCAACTTATGCCTTACAGTTGATGCTACTAACTTCATCCCGCAAAGACACTTATTCATATCACATCTGTTTACCAGGGAGTAGTAGTACACGGAAATACATCTTTAAGTCCTGACGAGGCACGATGCAAGTGAATTTTCCTCATTTTTGGCCCTCACTGCCTTCAACCTCACTTATATTTTTTTGTAGGGGAAGGGGAGGGGGCAAAGAACCTTCCGACTTCCGACTCTCATTCACGAACTTTCGGAAAAGTATAAGAAAACGATGGAGCCGAGACAAGTTCCCTGCAAGCTACAATATCCCTTGCATAGCTTTTTTTCTACGGAGCGAGATATACTTCACAAAAATAAAATACGAAAATTCTGATTTTTTCCAAAGAGCTTGCCAAATTATATGAGTCATGCCGAAAAATTAGACATTTCAAAAAATTAGGAGGTTTGCCAAAAAATTAGGAAAATTCAAAGATTTTCTGAAAAATTTGTGGGCAACCACTAAATAGTTATGAAACTTTTTGAAATTTTACCAAAAAAACACAGAGTGCCGAAATTTTTCTGACTTTTTTCGAAAACATAGGTGCGAGAAGTTTAAGGCTAAGCGGTGCGTGGAAATATTCCAAAGTTCTCACAGAGGTTTTGAGGATCCAATAGCTTTCAGAAAACTGGGAAAATTTTGAAATTTTAAAAGGAATAGTAAAATTTCTTCGAGTTAACCACATTTTTACGGAAAACCAGGACAATTATGAGCATCCTGACACTTCGTGGAAGATTCCGAAATTTTTTTAAATCTTAAAACAATTTCCCTCCTAATTTCAGCCAGAGGGGCGGAAGGGGGGCGCTTACCACCGTACTCCCCCCATTCCCCAAAAAAATCCGCCATTGACAAAGCGCGGTATGGAAGTTGAGTTGGGTGCACGTTCTTGGAGACTTTAACGAGCGGATAGAAAAGTAGAGCATTTAGAAATATACTTTTCCAGACGCACAGATTGGTCTCATCGATTGTTTGAAAGTTAAGAAATTTTGAAGACGATTTGTCAAAAATCGGTGAGGTACCTTCTTCTGGTTAAAAGATAGAGAGCTATCAGTTTTAAAAAAAAAATGAATAAATTAGATATTTATGAATATCTGCTTGGATTGGATTTTACGTCACGACAATTGAAGATGACTACAATAACCGCGATCACGCATTTCGCTTAAATTCGTTAAAATTATTTCTTTGAAAGGCCAAATTTTTTCAATTTATTGTGCTTCGTCAATAATTGAAAAAATCTGCAGCGAACAGTCCTTCCGTCAAAGATGAAAACAATACTGACCGTTCTAGTGAATATTGCGGTGAAGTTCCGGCAAGTGATTTGAAATTTATTCATATTTCATGACGGAGACAGGAAGTTATAATATCGAAGCCCGGACAACAACCACACGAGTGTTCACCAGCTCCCATGCTTTAGTAAGTATTATCCTTCACGTGATCATTTATGAGCTTTTCTTTACTAACGAATTATTATCAGCCCCCCCCCCCACCTCCCCACGGCTTGGGGGAAAGGATCTCTTACTGGATAAATACTTGATAATGATCTATGAAATAACTAGTGATTATAAACGGCCTATGACTTACCTAGGCGAAAAGTCTAGGCTTTTCAAATCCACGAATGAAACTAAGAATGCAAGGAGATGCAGGCAAAGGCACACAAGATCGAACAGAAAAGGAGGGGTTGCGATTTGGACCGAAATCGGCCCTCCACGGAATTGAGAAATTTTTGGATATACGGCAGTTGACGGTGTATATTTGACAGAAATAATCGAGTTTTGCCGATACTCACGTTTTTTGGCTGCGAAACAGGGGCCTAAACGTGGCTCAGAAGGCGAAAATAGCTGAAATTTCGCGATTTTTGCGGTTCTACCTCAGGTTTCGACCTGGGCCCAAAGGCGACGGGTGATGAGCTTCGAATATGGTGTCAATGACACCTAGAAACGTAACATAGGTACTTGAATATGATTAACCGTCGCCTTTGGGCCCGGGTCAAAATCTGAAGTAGAACCGCGAAAAACGCGAAATTTCAGCTATTTTCGCCTTCTGAGCCATGTTTAGGCCCCTGTTTCGCAGCCAAAACACGAGAGTATCGGCAAAACTCGATTATTTCTGTCAAATATACACCGTCAACTGCCGTATATCCAAGAATTTCTCAATTCCGCGGAGGGGCCGATTTCGGCCCAAATCGCAACCCCTCCTTTGGGCGTCAAGATATAACGTGGTAGGAAACGGAGAAAGAAGGGTCATTGGAGGGGCCGTCGAGGGCGGAACTAGGGGCCGGAGGGCCTTCCCCAGAGATAACAGGGAGTATTGCTAAATAAATGTGTGTTTCAAACTCCCGGTCGAAGCATACGGACCCAAACTTCACAACTGGGAAAATTCTCCGAACTGCTCTTTCGGAACTATAAGGAGTCTCCCACGTGAAGGCAGATCAGACATCATTTCGTAGCATGTTCTGGTGCCCCCTTAGTCCCCCACCTTCCCCCTGATAAGACACCTTCCCGGCCCCCAAAAAAAATTCTCATTACGCCATGGACGAGACACGGATCTATGCTCCAACCCAGGAGACCTGCTACAGTCGCTTGAGATGCGGCGCGGCCGAGAGGTACTTGGTACTCATCAGGAATATCAGGAGGACATCTCCTATCAGATCAAGAGTTGACAGAGGGGCAATATGGGTACTGGATGGAGGGCTCTCCTAACACCTCCTAATTAATTGTTGACAGCTGTTTCCCGAATTTCAACACAAGATGATTTCTTTGCAGGGATTTTTTGCACCTGTCATCTATTAAAAATTAGCATCTATGATGAATGAAAATCAAAACAATGATTTGCGAGGTCATCGACAGCCATTGTTGTGATTATTAATTCTGTGACAGGTGTTAATTAACTTTTCTTTATCTATTTGAATCCACCGAAAGGGTGTTTTGAATTAAAATTTAAGAGTGCTATGTTAATCCGTGGCAGATTTTTGATGTAGTAAGTCATGGGTTGTGAAAAGAGAAGAAAACAGAAACGCAAGAAATTCAACCCAAATAAGCCTACAAGAAGAAGGTTTGTCATTCATTGTTTTGGTTTCCTAGTTACTCTGGCAATGTTCAGAAAGAAAAATTGTGCAAATCTATTATTGATTAACTTGAGGAAAGTAAAGTTCCGCTCATATTCTACCATGCTGCATTCGTCACCATAAGTCACTGATTTATACCTTGTGATAACGGAATGAGACATTCATGAGGTTTCCCTGGTAAAAATTGACAGTAGGATCTGTGTTCCGAAATACTATTGACCGACAGCCGACTGTAAGTTTTCCTGTAGCTTCTATAGCCGGCTATACAATTTCTTATAGCCTTCCATAGCCGATGGCGATAAAGCTACAGCCAGGCGATAAACTGCAAAGCCCGGCTGTATAATTTTTTATCGCTTCGTACAGCCGGCTGTATGATTTTCTACGCTTTCTACAGCCAGCTATATGATTTTATACCGTCTTTTATGGCCGGCTATAAGGATTCCTATGTTATTTTGAAACGCAGCTCCTATTCTCAATTTTTACCAGGGTTTTTTCCAATTTTTTAGTCCTAAATTTCCCAGACAAAGGAGTGTAATTTCTTGCCAAGAGTACATAATTGACGAGGACAGTCGCACTTTCCTTTTGCAAAACTGTGCGATTTCCTTTCAAAATTCAGTTTTGATTTTATTCCCGAACGTTTCCTAAAAAGAGAATGCAGTAATCTTCCGTTACTCTGAAGGATTCCGCTCCAAGAAGAACTTGCGAATGACGGATCCGCGGATAACGAATCCGCGGATAACGAGATCCTTCGCTTACGGGAAAACGATAATATGGAAATATTTTCACTAGTAATTTAGAAACTTACAAATTATATTCTTGGAACCATTTACGATTTTCCTTGGGAACGGAGCATCAAAACCAAAGTAAGGGGAAAAAACCTAATCAAATTTTCTGACCTCTGAAGAGATGAAAATTCACGTATGCGCGAAACTCGCGATGCCCGATCTCCCGTGCGGCGGGGGAAGATTTCCATTCCCAACTCTTGTTTTCGCGAATAACGAGAGGCTAGTGTGATTTGCGAGTGAGAATTTGACAATACTGAGCTGTTAATGCGTTCATTCATCTTGGGAACTTTCACATACCAAGGGAGCACTAACAGAAACGAAGAACCAACTCTATGGCTCTAAAAATCAGGGCCGTTTTAACGCCCAGGGCCAGGGGAGCTGACGGGCAAAGGGGGCCCGCACATTTGCAAATTGCATACTCTCTAAATTGAAGGCAGTTCACATTCCTTAAAAAAGCGAATGGTTCGTTGAAAGTTACGACTCCCCCTCCCCTCCAGCCCTAGCCCCTGCCGTTTTTTTGATCGAGGGCAGTTAAGATATTAAAATATCAATCAAATCAGGGATGCCACACATATTGTGGCATTTCATGACCTGAAAATTATTTACATGGGGACCTAAAGAATAATTAGGAGACTTAAATTTTTCCCAAGAAACAACAGCCAGACTTATGATGCTTTATACGCCGGGTAGGCAGTCCGCTTTGGCGGAATTGGGGACTTTTCGGGGGAAGTAGAAGGCTATGCCTCATCAAGACGGATCTAGGGGACCTTCCTCGCTTCAAAAGAGAGTTCAGGGAATTCGAGGCATTATCCTAGCTTTACAGGGGGTCCGAGGGCCTGCTCCCGAAACATTTTAAAAAATTAAGTTCTCGGGAAAAATTTTAAGCTATTCTTGCAGAAAAATTGATCCTATTCCGAACATGAAAGATTATCGAAATCCATCACATTTCTTTGAGGAGGCCATGCAGATTTCTTAGGAAAGTCAGGCCCTCTGCCCACCGCCTATTTCATGTTTAATTGTTTGCCTTCCACGAAAGTCGATCGAGCTTTCCTTCATCGTTCATCAAACTCCAGCTCAGTTTCATCAAAAAATTTTGATTTTTAGCGCCGTGTCCGAAAATGAACTGCGTTATCTTCCGTTCCGTCGATTTTTCTCGGAAAATCTTTCGACGACGAAGAAAAAAAGAAGGATCATTTCCAGTTTCAGTAGCAAAAAATACACGCAGAAACATGTAGTGCATACTTATTGAAATTTCATTACTGTTCCTAATATCGAGGTTTTCCGGTTAGGAGAGGAGAAAGCTGAATGATTAGTGAAGCTCATCTAATATCCATCGGACTGGAGGGGAAAAATGTATCCTCATACATCGAATAGAGGTACGATCTGTCAATTTTTGCTGCTGAAGCCGAAAACGACTTTCGTTTCCCTCCGGAATCTACCAAATTGGTGAAAAATCGATTTTTTTAGGAAAGGCGTTTCTTCAGCTCAGCAAAATCCCCTCTTTCACGACTCTTGATTTTCCGAGGGTTTTAAAACAAAATGAAAGTCATTTTCGGCTTCAGCGGCAAAAATTGGCTGGGAATCATTCCACTTGATACATGAGGATACTTTCTTGCCCCTCCTTAGCAACGCCAAGGAATCGGATGAGTTTCACATGGTGTTGTATGAGCAGAAATGAATATTTGACCGGAAAAATCTCAATATTAGGAATAGAAATGAAAATTCAGTAGTCATGCAAGGCATGCTTTCCAATGTATTTTTGGCTGCTGAATCGGGAAATCACCCTCTTTTACCTCCATTGTCCTAAGATTTTCCAGAAAATTGAATTTTCCACGGAAAAGCTTGACTTTTACGGAAAATTCCGATTTGTTCGGGACAATCGGCCTAATCAATCAAAAAAAGGTCATTTTCGGACTCGAGCGTTAAAATCTACAGAGGAAAAATCAACGGTTTCAAGGCATCTGCATTTTTTTTTTCTTTTCTTTTTTTTTGGGCGGGGGGGGGGGGGGCAGTCAAGTTTCTTGAGAGTGAAGAATTGATTAGGTACGCCTAAAATTGGGGGAAATAAAAGAAGGTTTATGTCCTTATAGCTGAAATTGTATGATTTAAAATTCAAATAACTGTTAGAGAAACATCGAAGAACCACTCATTTTCATTCCTACAAGCCTATCCACCTTACCGAGGTAGATAGATGCGACCAGTACTTAACAAAAATAATAATGAAAATTAAAACTTCCATCAATCAAAGGAAATAAGAATAAAATCTGTCAACAACATATGTAAATACTTCATAAAAAATGCACAAATTCCTCGCTGCCTCTTGCTGATTTTCTGTATTTGTCTTTTTTCAGCATCAAAAATGAGTCCATTGATACAAGAAGCAGTGCAGAACCCGAAAAGGGTGATAAGATACCTGCTACAAACAGTGCAGCTTCCAAAAGGGGCAATGCAGCAGATTCCTCACTCCACGACACTCCTGAATTCGTATCACCAAGAAATTGTTCTCGCAAAGGGTAATAATTTATTGCACTTTCCTTTTCATAAAAGTAGGACACATAGTGGAATTGCAAGTAGGTACAGGTGCACGGAACAGGAAATAGTGGAGCCACAGGGAAGACAAGATTTAAGACAGGTATATGCACCAAAGAAAACAGGAAAAGAAAGAAAAACAAAAGAATAAATGAACTATAAAGAATATTTCTCATCAGTGTCTTTTCTCAGGATTAAACTTTCTCAACCAAATTTTCCGAAATTTTCTCCGGCGCTCCTCATTTTTTTTATGCTTCCAAAAATCCGTGGAAAACTCGATACCAATTTCAGATTGCTTTTTGACTATATTCACAATTCGAAACATGTCATGATTTGAAGAGAGGCCTCTATTTTCCTTCGGTATTGCCATGCAACACTGATACTAAACTTTGATATTTTCCTACTTTCAGCATCGCTGGAGAATCTTTCGAGATTAATGCGGAAGGCCACCTGCCCATACCTCCAAGCATTTCTCCCAGTGCATCAACATCGGAGCAAATTTCCGAGCAAATTTCACTAAACAGGTAAAAATTAATAAACCATTTCCGGAATTCAAAATCAGTTTACAGCTAAAAATTATTTTTCTGCTTACAATATATTCGAATTTTCAGAAATTTTCTCTAGCGCTCTTCACTTTTTTATGCTTCCAAGAATCTGTGGAAAACTCGATACCAATTTCAGATACTGAACTTTGATATTTTCTTACTTTCAGCATCGCTGGAGAATCTTTCGAGACTAATGCGAAAGGCCACCTGCCCATACCTCCAAGCATTTCTCCCAGTGCATCAACATCCGAGCAAATTTCTGAGCAAATTCCCGAGCAAATTTCACGAAACAGGTAAAAATTAATAAACCATTTCAGGAATTCAAAATCAGTTTACAGCTGAAAATTATTGTTCTGCTTACAATATATTCAAATTTTCAGAAATTTTCTCTAGCGCTCTTCACTTTTTTATGCTTCCAAGAATCTGTGGAAAACTCGATACCAATATCAGATTGTTTTTGGACTATATTCATAATTCAAAACATGTCATGATTTGAAGAGAGGCCTCTATTTTCCTTCGGTATTGCCATGCAACACTGATACTGAACTTTGATATTTTCCTACTTTCAGCATCGCTGGAGAATCTTTCGAGACTAATGCAGAAGGCCACCTGCCCATACCTCCAAGCATTTCTCCCAGTGCATCAACATCCGAGCAAATTCCCAAGCAAATTTCACTAAACAGGTAAAAATTAATAAATCATTTCCGGAATACAAAATCAGTTTACAAGTTTACTGAAAATTATTTTTCTGCTTACAATAAATTCAAATTTTCAGAAATTTTCTCTAGCGCTCTTCACTTTTTTATGCTTCCAAAAATCTGTGGAAAACTCGATACCAATTTCAGATACTGAACTTTGATATTTTCCTACTTTCAGCATCGCTGGAGAATCTTTCAAGACTAATGCGAAAGGCCACCTGCCCATACCTCCAAGCATTTCTCCCAGTGCATCAACATCCGAGCAAATTCCCAAGCAAATTTCACGAAACAGGTAAAAATTAATAAACCATTTCAGGAATTCAAAATCAGTTTACAGCTGAAAATTATTGTTCTGCTTACAATATATTCAAATTTTCAGAAATTTTCTCTAGCGCTCTTCACTTTTTTATGCTTCCAAGAATCTGTGGAAAACTCGATTATCTTTGAAAACTCAGAAAAGATACTGAACTTTGATTTTCCTACTTTCAGCATCGCTGGAGAATCTTTCGAGACTAATGCAGAAGGCCACCTGCCCATACCTCCAAGCATTTCTCCCAGTGCATCAACATCCGAGCAAATTCCCAAGCAAATTTCACGAAACAGGTAAAAATTAATAAACCATTTCAGGAATTCAAAATCAGTTTACAGCTGAAAATTATTGTTCTGCTTACAATATATTCAAATTTTCAGAAATTTTCTCCAGCGCTCTTCACTTTTTTATGCTTCCAAAAATCTGTGGAAAACTCGATACCAATTTCAGATACTGAACTTTGATATTTTCCTACTTTCAGCATCGCTGAAGAATCTTTCGAGACTAATGCAGAAGGCCACCTGCCCATACCTCCCAGCATTTCTCCCAGTGCATCAACATCGGAGCAAATTTCCGAGCAAATTTCCGAGCAAATTTCCGAACCAATTTCTGAGCAAATTTCACTAAACAGGTAAAAATTAATAAATCATTTCAGGAATTCAAAAACAATTTACAGCTTGAAATTATTTTTCTGCTTACAATATTTTCAAATTCTCATCCGAGTCAATGACTTGATACTTGTAAGTATGAAATTACTAGGAGCCAGCATTACAGTCCTTTTGTACAGAATGATGAGCGGAAAGAAGCAAAGGGAATAACATCTAAACCGTCCGCAGGGAAAATTAATCCATCAGTGCTGCTAATCCACAGATCAACCATAAAACCCAATTTAAATATGGAATTATTAAAGTTCAATCTACTGCGGAACTATCCGTAAGAAGAAATCCTCGTGTATTTTGAGGCGCTGAATTCGAAAATGACAAAGATTTTTTCCACAACCCTCCAATTTCCCAGAAAAGCCAAGTTTCCTGAGGAACAGGGAAATTTTTGGGCAATTTTGAATCAGCACCTGAAAATACATGAGTATCACTTTGCCATAGGTTCAGCAAAATATATGAAAATAAATTTCATGCATAACAAAAAAGGTAAATTTGCTAATTTAGACTTGGTTTCATCATTTTACCGAAATGGATGTTGATTACCTGGATATTATTTTTTCGTCCGGTTTTCCTTGATTTCTGAGATATGATTTCTATGATGCCTAGAAATCATTATTCAGAAATCAAGGAAAACCGGACAAAAAAATAATATCCAGGTAATTAAATTTGCTGAATCTCCTGGGCAAAATCAGAAATGAGTAAATCTTGGCATTTTTTTTCTAGGTGCGGTACTAAGAGAACATATCTGTCTAAAAGGCGTACTCCAAGGAACACACCACCTCATTGGAGACGCATTTTAAAGAATGCTAGATTGAGTCCATCACCGAGGCCAGTGAGGCGTGCCATTCGCTTAGATTCAGAGCCAACAAGGACCGAATGTGAAACTTGTTCACCAGAAACTTTGAAGCAAATCGGGGAAGCCCAAAGAAGGTATCACTGAATGAGTTAATATTTATCACTAATTTTCTCCAAGCATGATATGAAAGTACAGATTGCAAAATTTGACGCCTGACAAAAAATTAAATTTGAAAAAGTAAGAAGTGGCTTTGTAAATATTCAACAGAATGTTCCATTTCTATTTGTTGTATCATTGAATTTTTTTATGAACTGTCAGTCTTGAGACAAACTGGGAAGACATGGCCCAGTGCAAACGCTGAAGAAGAAGTGATGAATTATAATAGGTATTATAAAATTTAAGTACCTATAAAGTCCCTTTTCTTTCAAAAAAAAAATTCACTACTAAAATGCAGATTCTTACAAGGAATGATCCTCTTTCATCAAGAATTGTGTGCTAAAGTTTGAAAAAATATCACTCTTTTTGTTTCAATTATTGAGACATGGGAAATTTTGGAGTACTTCTTTAGTAGAGTTATGGAAAACTAAAGGTATTCATAGAAATTGATGAATGAAAAAGAACAAATAAAAAACTTTAACTTGAAACGCCGCTTGGGTACAAAAGAATAATCAAGATGTATTAATCGAAAACAGATTTTGCAAGTAGCAATTGACCTCTCTTTGCTTGGATGCAGAAAATGACATATTGTGACAAGTTTCATGTGGGAGGTCATGTGAGAGCATAACCATTTATTTGTGCCAGGACTATCTACTCATCACCCTTTCGTCACAAAGAAAGGCAGCAAAACGCTAATGGAGTGTGAATTGCAGTTTCGATTTTGAAAATGTTTCAAGAATTTAAGAATGTACTAGTAAAAGCATTTAAAGCCATCTAAGACTTTAGTCTAAAATTATCTACAGAAAAAGTAACTAGCAAAGTTTAATGCTCTGGAATACTAAGAAAAAATATCAGTCATTATCCACAAAATTGCATTTTTTGGTGTTACAGAGAAGCTGAAATCGATGCGCACGAATTGGTAACTGAATACCACAGGCCAGCCGGTAGAGATGAAAACATTTCAAAATTAAAGCACAGGCGAATCGTAGATATTGGGCATCTGATTACAGAGGCAAGGAAACTGGAGGGGCATGAATGTACCAAAAATCCAAGAAATGGCCATTTCTCATTTCAGAAGGAAGTCCACAATGGTCTGCACAGCACTTTGCATTTCAAGTGTTACAGTTGCGATGATACTAAACAAATCGAAACAGTCACTGCAGGTCCAGAGGAGCTTAATAACAGTGCCGTTTTGGGCTTGTTGGCAATAGGAAAGGGCCATGAACATGGAGATGAGCTGACAACTTTCCTTGATGTGCCATTCATGGCTCGAAACACATATACTAAAGTGGAGGAGAGAGTTGGCGATGTAAGTTAAAATGTTTCATGATACAATTTTTGCTTTTCTGAGCAGATACTATCTTTAATGCAAGGCTATGTCTTCTGAGCGAATGTTGTCAGGTCAGGGAAAAAATCAGAATATGATTTTTCGATGGGAAACTTTCTTTAGTGCCTTAAAGCATAACTTGTGTGTCCGTCAATTTTTACTTAATGCCGATGGAGGGCATAAAAAGGCATGATAATCCAACAATTCCCAGAGAGGCCAGAATTTTATTCCAAACAATTGGCAAGATGTTTTGCTTACAGAAGTGGCAAAATAACACTCCATGCATTTCGGCGCTGATGTAGTGAAGTGGCTTAGAATCTAGAATGCTGGCCAAGAGGTATGAAGCAGAACAATCAAAGGAGCTTTTGATAATAATGTCGTATCACCAGGGAATCAAACTGCAAACCTCTTGGCCAGTGTACAGCAATTTAAGTCACAACACTAATTCATTGCTGAAATTCGTGATGCATAATTCTGCCACTTCAGCGAGCAACCTTTCTTGCCAATTTCTTTAAAAATTTTCTTGGATCTACCGCGGCCTTTTTGCTAGATACGGGTCTAATGGTTTCGCATGAAGAAACTTTTTGACCCCACTCGGATCAAAATCTGAGAGGAGCACTAGGTGAAATTTTCTAGTTACCTATTTCGAAGATGACTCTTTGAAAAAAAATTGAAAATATTATTGTAGCTACCTGTGATTGTTGTTCCTAAGTAATAAAAGCGATTGAAGAAACAAATCAATTTTGTGTGACTTCTGAAAATACTGATAGATATTTTGGGTTTCTTTTATTTCAGCGCTTGATTGAAAAACTGACGGACGATATGAAACGAGCTGGAGAAGCGGAGAAGGCCCTTGCTATTGCACGAGGCGATGTAGATGCTGATGGAGTTCCGTATATAACTGTTGTTGTCGATGCAGGATGGTCCCATCGCAGTCATGGACACCGGTATTCAGCAAAATCTGGCTGTGCGGTAGTTGTTGGGAAGGCAACTGGGAAGCTCCTGTCCCTCAATGTGAGAAACAAGTATTGTTATATCTGCGCAGTAGCTGAGCGCAGCAAACGAGCCTGGCCAGAGCATACGTGCTATAAAAACTGGGAAGGCTCATCCTCAGCAATGGAGCCGGATATGATTGTTCAGTCGTTTATAGAGAGCGAGGAGGTGCATGGGCTGCGGTACAAGAAATTTATAGGCGATGGTGATAGCAGCGTTTTTTCTCACCTCCAAGAGAAAGTTTTAAGTTATGGTCGTCAGATAATTAAAGTTGAATGCGTTAACCATCTGCTGAAAAACGTAACAAAACGCTTATTCGAGCTCCAAAAGGGGCTTGAGAAACAAGCAAAGGCAAGACTTGAGCAAGACAAGGCAGCAAACCCCTCCCAGCAGCAGCCCAAACAACGAGGCAGAAACAAGGAAAAAGAGTTCCTCACCAACAATAGAATAAAGACGATAGGAAAAACAGTAAGGAGGATGATCAAAACGCTATCACTTGAGAATGCTCCTCGATCAGTAATTTCCGAGGTCATCCAGAACCTCGGAAGGCACTGCATTGGAGACCACTCCAAATGCCAACAGAAGTTTTGCGACAAGAGCGGGGTCGTGGAGAAAAACGAGCTTGCAACTGATTTTGTTGTTCAACTTTCCAACATAATCAGTGGTTTGACTCGCCACACCACAAGCATAATGGAGTATCAAACGACCAACAAGTGCGAGAGTTTTATGCACTTAGGCACAAAATTCAACGGGTCCAAAGATGTATTTTACTGCCGGAGAGGCTCGTACACTTACAGGACATTTGGTGCCGGTCACCTGTTCCAACACGGACATGGATGGCGGGGAAAATTCTATCGCCACATGACTGGAAAGAGTCCTGGGAGCCACATGAAGCGAAAGGATATCATGCGCACTCGGCGATGCATTCGGCACGCTGGGTACAAATTGGAGAAACGCCAACAACAGCCCACTGTGGATTCGCCCCTACCATCAGGCTCTGACTCTGATCCCGATAGTCCAAACTCGCCTGTGAATCCTTCTGCGGACTATGGCGTGACCTGTCGAAAGCCAGATATGCCAGAAGAAGAGATTAAGAAGCAAATTTTGATACTTACGGAAGCTCTCAAAGTGGACGAAGTAAGAAGAGCGTTCATAGAAGAAATCACTCGTGGGCAATCAGATTGTGATGAATGGTTCAAGGAGAGACTATATAGATGCACTGCTTCTCTCTTTGGATACCTTTTTAAAAGGGCTGCATACTGGGGAGTCATGGTTTATAAAGCATACTATGCCCCTGAGCTATCAACACCGGCAATAAATTGGGGAAAAGACAACGAAGATTTGGCACTACAAAAGTTTGTAGAGGTACGTGGCCTACAGGTAACTAAATGCGGCCTATTCGTGGACCTGGAGAGGTCGTACTTAGCAGCCTCACCCGACGCCCTTGTTGTTGGCCAAAACAGTATTGTGGAAATTAAATGTCCTTACAGTGCAAGGCTCCTGACCATCAGAGAGGCAGCAATCCAGAAAAAGGATTTCTATTTAAAAATCGACTCACAAACCAAAGAATTGTACCTTAAGCAAAATCACATCTACTATTATCAAATTCAGGGAGAATTGGCAATCACTGGGAGGAAACTGTGCTATTTTGTTGTGTGGACACCGTTAGATGTGCACATTGAAGAAATCAAATTCAATCAAAGTTTGTGGGCCGATGAGATGCTACCGGTCCTTGATTATTTTTTTAAAAATCATCTGGCTGTGGAGATTGTAGATCCTCGACGGAGCAGAAAAATGCCTCTTCGTGATACCAAGGAGGAAGAAGCATGGTACCAGAAGAGAGGATTGCCGGTGCCAACCTACGAAAAACGCCCTGAAAAAGTGAAGAAAAATCAGAAGAAGAACCCAAAGAAGAACTCCAAGAAGCCCCAAAAAATCCAAAAGAGACCAAGGAAGAGACAAGGAGAAGTTTCTGATATTCTTGATGACTGCGGTGTTCAGCCATTGGATTGCAGTGTTGAAGCTACAGACAGCAGCCAGAGCGTCGTTACGATTCGACACCCTCCAAGGAGTAATCCAACCTTCCTGATTAATGCTCATCTTATGCCAGACCAATTGCTACTTGATAATCGTCCATATCATATTTCAAACACCTGTGCATTTGATTCTGTTGTTTCCATCATTGCCCGAGCCTTGCAGGAAAATGCACGATATCATGAGGAAGCCAAGCTTTTCCAAGATAATCCCGTTATGAGTGTAGCTTTTCTGCTCATTGAAGGCCTTAATAGAGCAAAAATTCATGAGGCAAGAGGGAAAGTTATTGTGGCATCTCAGCTAGGCACAAGAACAGCGAATGGCGAAGCTATCTTAATCAACTGCGAAGGATTCATGGATGGTATCGCAGCGATGTTTGAGACAGCTCCTTCTCTCAAACGGAAAGAGGTGTGCTTATCTGGAGATTGTGGCTGGAATCAGGAACTTGGCATTGCATACGTCAACCCTGAGATTGCCGATACAAGGTATTTGCAGGTTGGCGCTGTGCAATGCCTTGTTGACTGCTGCAAATTCCAAACCGAACTCAGCAAGATTTGTTCGAATTGCAAAGCCACGCCTACGATGACCTACTTCAAGATGGGTATCCACGTGCTCTTGATGGTCGATACGTATAGTGATGGCTCACTCAAGGCTGTGTATCCAGACCATCCAGGCCGCTGCAGGATAGTGGACATGGACACATCGATTGTCATGGACAGAAGGAGGTATGTGTGAGAGCTATCCATAAAAGTTTTATTTTCCTAGGTTAAAATTGATGGAAGACGAAAGAAAGAGGTCTGGAAGTAGAAATCAACGTTCCTTAAAAGTTCCAGGCTGAGGTTTTTTGGATTTCTTTTTCGAGAAAAAATAATTAAAATAGAGATTATTTAAGTTAAACTGAGAAACTTTACAGAAAGATCACAGCAAATAGTAATCTTTTTTTTTTCTGAAATGACTTGGAGCGTTTCAGAATCCATCAGCAACATAGTATTTGCTTAACGCCCAGACTTACTGGATACTCTAGCCTACAGAGTCTGAACTTTCTCCTTAACTCTTGTAAACCAAAGAAAGAAATGCAAGAAGACTGATGGCAAAGATATTGGTCTCATTCTGCTGTAGTCATCTGGTTCCTGGAGTTACTTTTTGAATTTTTTATACAATTTTTATTTATTTTTATTGAAGAAATAGATTAACTAAGTACCTGGGTCTTACTTACGGTTGTTTCAGGTACATTCTTTCTGGAGTGGTCGAATTTGTACAAGCACGGGGGCACTTTGTGGCTTACGTGCGGAGGATAACCGGAGAGTGGGAGCTTCATGATGATCTCAATGAAGAAATTGATCAGCATCCGAATATTGAGGCAAACATAGCTCCACATCTAATAGTTTACACATTCTTTGAAGAGGTGAGTGCCTGTAGAGACAAAATTGGATAATTAAAAAATGTTCTATGGTTTTCAATAGCAATATGGTATTGTTAAGCCCAAGCCGGGAAGGACAGATTTAACATCTCAAATTAATAGATCAGTTTATAGATACACAGAGAAAATAAGATATGATTTGTTAGGGCATTTTGCAGAAATGGACAGACGTGTAATATCAATAGACACTGTTGGACTTGGAAGGAACGTCGTGTTGTACTTATGGTTTCTTGCTCGTACAATTTGAAGAGGGAAGTGACAATGAAGATAGAGTTTTAAGAACATAGAATAAAACCAGAGGTCTTGTAGATGAGAGGCATATTGTTACCTAAAGTAGTAATTTTTTTTAAAAAATTTATCACAGATACCACATGTGATTTTCTTGCTATTATTGAATATTAGTTTCCTTTTAATTTTAAGAGAAAAATGTTAAACTTGGTGAAACAAAATTAAAAGAAATTTCTCATTTACAGATTATTGATGACTGTCCACTTGTACACTGACAATATCTTCATTTACCTCTGCAAACCAACCTTGGATAGAACGTGAATACGGAGAAACGGACATCTACATCTCGCAATTCTTGTCCGGTCACAGCAGCTTCAACAGTTTTGTTCTTAAATTTAAATTAGTACCCTCCCCTCTTTGCGTCCTATGCCTATCTGCCGAGGATACGCCGGAGCACATTTTCTTCGGCTGCAGCACTCTTGTAAATCATAAACTAAGCCTGGAAACAGAATTAGAGACAATTATCACCCCAGAAAATAGTAATTAATTAATACTTAATTGATGCTAGAATCCGAAAGTAATCGGAAAAGGATTCAAAATTATATTACGGATATCATTAAAAATAAGATTAAACACAGCCACAACTCCTCAATGACAACAGTGTTGCAGCCGGAGGGATATCCCTTAGGAATGGTTCCCGCGTCATCCGGGCAGATATGCAGCCGTGAGTTTGGTTTAGTTGGTCGGCTCGACCTCGGTCCCCGATCTCCCTAGCCAGCTCCTGATCAGAGCCTTTTCTAAATTAGAGCCTAAACCAACATATGATAGTTTAACCATCTAGATGACCATCTGGCCGAAACCCACCCCATGTGGGGGTGGTAGCGCGAAACAGATGGAAATCGAAACCCCCGACTTTGTTCTAACACAGCCGGTGGAACAAGATGCTTAAATTGTCATATCTTCGATAAGATTCGCCACTTTTTCTCCCGGAAGAACTACAAAAAAAAAAAAAAAAAAACCTGCATACAACTGATCAATGAAGTTGATCAGAGCATCATTTGTGCATTTGTTTCTTCAGAATCAAAACTGGACTTTCGGGAGTAGAACTAACTAAGTGACTAAATAATTGTTTATAGATTACCTTTTCAAAACTTTTCGAAATTGGGATATACATTCAGTTACATTGAGGAATGCTCTCTGGGGATTGTGGCGTCTGTCATGCAGATTTGGATGCCACCTTGGTTGACTCACCAACCAAAAAAAAAAAAAAAAAACCCCCAGTTACTTAGTTTGAACATACATTTTGGTTCCTTCTCATGTGAGACATTAAGGAGAGTACAAATTCTTTCACAGCAAGAACTGGGGAAAGAGAAGAAGATACATATGTCACATCAACCTCAATGCATCAATTGGCTCATTGGTTACCACACTCAGATGTGAAATTTCTCTCTTTCTTTCTTTCCCCAGTTGTGGGAATGCTTTCGCTGTATTGGTGGAACACGTGGAAGAGTGAATGAAATTTTAGAAAACTCACATTAAGATGCTTCCCAAGATTCGTTTCAGAAAACGCAAGCTCCATTGTCAGCCGTTTTTAAGACATGTAAAGCATGAGGCAGAATCGAGCAGACTTTGATGTTCTTCCTGGAAAATTGAAGAGGAACATAATTCACTTAGATTACCTCTCTCAAAACATAGAACAGTACCTTGTTGAACTTGATGGGCAAACTTTCAGGGTACACTAAAGATAAGTGTGGCTTTACTAGTTGCACAAATGTAGTCACAATAATTGTAATCAAGAGTGAAGTCAGGACCAGAAAAATGTACTCCCCTAACTCGAGGATTAGGTGTCTTCAAGGCATTGAAAATAGAATCAGGAATCAGGATGCTAAATGTTCTTTCGTAGTCTAGAAGTGAGTCAACTGATAGGGGGTGGTCTCTCATGCAACTGTGAAATTTCGGAACATAAGATTGAAATGTGCGTCTCGACAAAAAGTTTCTTGGTCTCTGTACATTACTTACTAATTGGCAGCTGTTTCTCGTGTTCGCAAATGATTAAAGTCAACTAATAGGTACTGTCGAGGGACAGCATGAAGCCCTGAATAAATTATGTGATATTCCTGATCTAACTCAAGCTGGCAGAGGAAACTTGACAGCAATTGAATGAATGTGTAGAGTGTAGCGAAGGGACGAGCAACAGGTATTCAAGAGAGGCTAAAGTAAGAAAACACTTGACCACTTACCTGATCTAGCGTGTCGGTTAGAGGTTGATGGAAAGATCTGTTATTTCTTCGAGAGATTCGAGACCAAAGTCAACTTTGCAAACACACTTCAAAGGAAAATCAACGCGCACGTAACAAGACGGCCAACCCAAAACATCTAACACTATTTTCAGAGGTCACACAAAATTAATTTGTTTCTTCAATTGCTTTCATTACTGAGGAACAACGATCACGGTTAGCTAAAATAATAGTCTCAAGAGTCATCTTCTAAATACTTAGCTAATTAGAAAATTTCACAAATTCACATTTCACATGGCGTTCGAAAGTAACGACGCAATTAGTATTTGAGGTTATGTGCAGCATTATGCAATCCGAACAGCTGTTCGCGAGTTAGTGATAACTGAAAGATGGATTCAATATCGTCACTCCAAACCTAATTACAACTTTATTTTTGACTCTTTTGCCTTGAAAATTTGGATACTAAGAGTTGAAGTACCTGCGGAGGGGCAATCGTCCTTGAAACTTGAATAATCTGTGCCAGTTTCATTTATATATTCGTTGAACTCGAAGGGGTCAGTTGCCAAGGCAGGGAGTGCCTGGAGTGTCATCACTCCAAACCTAATTACAACTTTATTTTTGACTCTTTTGCCTTGAAAATTTGGATACGAAGAGTTGAAGTATCTGCGGTGGGGCAGTCGTCCTCGAAATTTGAATAATCTGTGCCAGTTTTATTTATATATTCGTTGAACTCAAAGGGGTCAGTTGCCACGGCAGGGAGTTCCATCACTCCAAACCCAATTACAACTTTATTTTTGATTCTTTTGCCTTGAAAATTTGGGTACAAAGAGTTGAAATATCTGCGGAGGGGCTATCGTCCTCGAAAATTTAATCATTTCGTTTGAATTTTGTTGCCGAGTCGAAGAATGTCATAATCTGGTGAATTCAAAATTCGCGGTCATCCCGAGGCGCCGGCGACAGTAGCGCGATCTCTTATCCCAGATTCTCAACTCAGAGTCTTGACGAATCACCTTAAGAGAGGCAAAGAGTTTCAGTAGTTTGGTAGTGACATTAGGTTTATCGCATATTAGTGGGTTTGTATTCCTGTTGATTGTAGGTGTGTAGATCTGTGATTGGAGATCCCTGGGGGCAGTGCAGTCCATAATTACATGTTTGACGGTTAGGAGTGATAAATTGCAGAAGTTACAGATGGGTTTATTTTACTTACTTATGTGCTTACTTATACTTATGTGCACAGGGATTTTAATGGTACAGACGTTGTTCCTAAACTGAGTGAGAAATTACAGTTCTTAACACCAAAATTTATTCCACTTATTCGTAAAATAGTCATTTTTATAAAATTTTCTTTTTTCTAAATCTCAGGGTTGACGGAAAGGTGTGTATAGGAAACGCAAAAATAAGGAGCATTATGATTTTCAACTTAACTTAATCTTTCCTTAATTGTATATTTTTCTAAGAAATTTCGGATACATTTTATTTTCGGTATTTTTTTCTTCATTTAAACCCACGTTCAATCTTTGTTCCTTCCTGCAGGGCAGTGAATCAACTGCACTGACGAATTGCTTTTGTCTGCTGATGCTTGCAATGCACCCAGAAATTCAGGTAAAACCTAAATCCATAATTTGGGCATGTAGTAGGAACAAGAGTTCCGTTTAAAACAAAATGACGATACAAACTATTTTTTGCTTAAACTTTGTTCACCAAAAGAAGCAAAAAATAGAGAACTTTTTTGCTGGCCGATGACGTGTGCGTATTTGATCACAAAAAATTATTGAGGTGACACAGTCTCGACAGATGAAACTCTCGAGAGGATTAATGGATGACAATGAAATAAAATAAATCGTTTGAACTTATAAATGTTGAATGTCGATGGCATCCGTGCCAATCAAGTATCTCAGTTTGTTTTATGTTTCATTCATCTGAGTTTTTTTTCATTTTCAATTTTTTTGCAATTAAAAATTTGGGTGTCATTCGGCCAAAAGCCTTGCGGTTTTCAGTCTTTTATTGCCTCAGTTTCAGTTTTTTATTTTAGTTTCATTAATATTTAAATCTGTTGTTTACTGTTATGTACTGTACTTGTTTTGTTTTTTGAGGTAATTATCTGAATCTGCATCTTTCACAATATTTTTCATTAGAGCCGTGGGACCTTCATCCGGTGGTTCAAATTATATATTTTCTCAGTGCAAATATAATATTTTGTGCAATATGGCAAGGAGATCTACACGATTTCCTCCTGGACGTCATATTTATCGATTACCTATGTTATCACAAAGATCCAGCCAAATGTTGGCAGATTTTATTGAAATTTTGGAAATTGGTGAATATTGTTCAATATTGGTGCATTTAAGGTGACAAGCAAAGCTGTATCTGCCTGCATTTGAAGATACACCTATACACAGTTTAGATTATGTGTTCCTTGGAATCTTTTAACTTTACCAAAATACACCATTTTGTCCTGAATTATTTTCTTGATGAATGCACGTAAATCTCACTGGATTTTAATGTAAAAATAACTGAAATGTCTTTTTCTGAACACAGGAAAAAGTTTTTAAGGAACAGTACGGTATTTTTGGGAATGAAAACAGACCTGTTAAAACGGAGGATATAGATAAGATGGAATATACTGAGCAAGTTATCAAAGAGACTCTTCACCTGTTTCCAACACTACCTTTCATTCTCAGATCCATAGAAGAAGACATTAAAATAAGTGAGTAAAATAAGTGAACCGCATCATCGAAAGTCACGTTTTTAAGCAAGATTTTTTTTTTCTAGATTGCCTTTTAGACCAACGATTGGTCTAGTAACGATTCTCTCTAAAAATGCCATGATCGCGTAGACTCTGGCTTTTCTTGCAAGTGGAAAATTCTAATTTTTCGAGACTAGATAATGATAATTTTTCGTGACGTTAAATATTTTGTTAAAAAGTTGATTTTATTTAATCAATTCGTCGTATGAATCATGTGTTACGTAATTTTTTCTTTCTTTTTTTTTCTGCTGGTTTAATGGCTTCGTGTCTAGCATCTTCAGCCAACTTTAGAGTCCGTAGACATCGTGGGATCTCCATGCTCCAGGCTTTTCCAATTTTCAGGGATTAGTGCCGAGGAGAATCTGTTTCAGCAGATCTACTCGTCAATTCCGTGAAAACTAGACGCCACCACCGGGATTCGAACCCGGGAACTATTGACCTAGAGTCAGGCGCGCTGACCACTAGGCCAATCTGGCCGGCTACGTGAAATTTTGAGAAGAAAATATATGCCAGGGTGCTCAAATTTATAACTCACTTAGTGATCCATTATAATTCATAGCGCAGCCTGACAATGTTAGCCCGACGTACGAAGATCTAAAACTAAAATAAACTCTTTATAAATTAATAACGAATTGTTGACTTTTTTTGCATCTGATTCGATAACAAGTCAAACCTTTTCAAGGAGCGATGAAACTACCTTGAGCACACTCACAAAAACGAGAAAGCAATAATCTATAAGGCTACCGCGCTGGTAAAACCGAATGTTCGACGAAAACGATAAAAAATAGAAGATACTCAACAAAAAAAGAACCAGTTGACCCTTCTATGGTCAGGTCGTGTTTTCAATAATTGATTGGCAAAATTGACAGTTTATCGAGTAGAGTTTGGGAACTGTGTCAACCGATAGCGCGATTATGTGCGAAGTGCTTTGATGCCCTACATAATATCGGAAGTAATTTTATGAAAAGGTGATTTGCTCGTTATACTGAATTCGCACTTTAAAACGTATACATCAAACTTTTGAGCAGCAAATAATAAATTGGGGATCGGTTATAGTGTGCCAGTGCATAGTTTGCTTCGAATATATATATAGTACTTTATTGCATCAACGCATCGCCAATCATCAATTTTGGTCTAGAGCTGTGATACGTTGTGTTTGATTGTGCGTTTATTCGTGTGCAATGGAAATATTAATCCCTGGACTGCCTGACGTCACTCGGGCACTGTTAAGTATCCTGTGCATCTGCTTGACCCTGATATGGGGCATCAATAAATGGAATAGCAGACATAAGGAGCTACTTGCTTCAAAGTTCCCTGGACCGACAGCTCTGCCAATCATCGGCAACGCGCTTACACTTTTGAACAAAACTCAATATGGTAAGTGACTATTTTGGAGTAAAATAGTAACATTAATCTTCAACTACTGCTCGACTGTTCAGCGTTCCAGACACGTTCAAAAGTAATTAGGGTTCTGGGAACAGGGCCCGTATCGAAGATTCGAGTTGGAACCTTATTTTTGCCGTCACGTCTCACATGCAGGTAAGTAATTTGTAGGATGAAAATTGACGAGTGCTGAAAATGAGGAAACACAGCGACTGTAAAATTAATTGGACGTATTTCTACCAAACAGACCTATGTGGAGGTGAGAAATATGGGGTATGCTCGTTAGTTCTCTTTGCGTAAGAGTGAATGAGAATATTAAAGCGCCAGTGACGTCAGCGGCAATGAAAAAGCGGCCCGGCGAGACGTCGTCGTCGTCGGCGTCGTCGTCGGGGGGCATTAACTCATGAGCCCTGTCCACAAGGCTCTCTTGCCATGCCCGCGGCTCATGAGTTCCGCATTCAGTTGGCACATAGGTCTGTTTGATAGAATGTAAAATCCCGCTTTTCCAATTCTTCAAAAGGAACCACGCCCACTTTTACATTGCTTCTTATGCAGATTTCTAGAGCACACCCCACATTTCTCACCTCCACATAGGTCTGTTTGGTAGAAATACGTCCAATTAAAAGAAATAAAATAATAAAAAGAAAAATCCATGATGAGCCCTTTTTCTGGAGATTGACTGGTGGTAAAGGTATATTATGTAACTTAGGAAGATCTTTTTAGCCTATGCTGCCATGCTAAGGAAGAACGCCGTATGAACATTCGAGAGTTGCCAAATTTCTTTCGATAAAGCGCTCATTTCTTAAGAAAGTTATGAATATTTTCCCTTGAAATTTACAGGACTTTTTGGTGGAATTGCGAGGAAAATATTCTGAAAAATTGGATGAAAAATATTCATAAGTTTACCAGGAAATTTGGCAATGCCTGAAGGCTCATACAACGTTCTTGCCATTAGTCTCTCTCGCAGATAAGTGCTTTTACGGGTGGGTCAGAAATTTCAGTTCCTTATTGCAAAATTAGGTCCAGTTATCCTTCTGTTTTATTTGTTTCTTATAGTTTTTCTAAAGCCTAAGGTGAAGTTATGAACTTCTGGGGGTTGCATATTTGTTTTAAAATTGTTTATCTTAAAACTTTTCCAACGTTTTCTTTTGTTGACAATGGTAGGCAAAAATAATTTTACTTGTAACAAGGAGGAATGTTTTTCCCTTCCGAACAAGATGTGAGTGAAAACATCGGAATTTCTTTTCTGATGATGGGTTTCATTTTTGCTCGGTGTTTTTAGCTGCCTTGCGGGGCTCAAACGTAAGAACAAAATTCAATTAGTTGTGTAATTGACCTATTCTCGAGAACCCCAATAAAAAATTGGACATCCAGCAGTGCAACATACCATTGAAAAATCATCGAAAGATTCCTTATGATCACCCAGTGCTGCAAAATTTCCCATGAAGCCGTTTTTTGATTTTTTTCCTTTAAGAAGATGTGCAAATTTTGCACCAGATACAAAGATATTGTTTCTATGGATGGTCTTTGAGGAATTATCCAGGATATTTATGCAAATTGATAGTATTTTAGGTGCCTTTAATTTTGTTAATTTTCCAGACTTGTTATGGACCATTACTGGACTTTGTGAAGAGTATAGATCACCATTTAAATTCTGGCTCGGGAGTAAACTTCTAATTTTCATCACAAAACCAGAAGATATCCAGGTAAAGAATTTATGAAGTTGCTGATCACCTTACGATTTTGCAACACTTACAAGTTTTCTGAAAAATAAGCATAATTGCATTGCTCTAAAACACGTGTGTGATCTCAAAAATATTGCCAACCAATCATTGGTTGTTATTAAAACCACGAAGATAGAAAAAAAATCAGAGAATTATGCCACGAATATAGAACTCTAATTATATTTTCCAGTCTAAACTATTCCACTGAAAGACATTGGAGCTTCATCAAGAACAAGAACAAGATATTTGGTCCTAGTTGTAGAGCCGAAAAGGTTTAATGATGGCGGGGGAGGGGGGTGTCAAAAATAATGAAGGAGAATTGCGTAATTAATGGGGGTGAATGAGATCAGAAGGGGATTTAGAAAATTGCTATAAGGAGCATAAGAAATATGGCCAGGGAAGACCGCGCCCTCGGGCTCTCCCTACGAGTAGAAAAAATTTACATTTTTTCTTCAAATAATAAGGCATTTTTGGGGGTTCATAAAAAGTGTGGATTTGGAAAATTGATTTTCCAAAAAATGTAGATGTTGCATGTGTGAGGAATTTGTGATTTGACAATTGATTCATATGTAAAAGTTCGCGAGAAATACGATGGTGCTACTGGTTTTTTTCTGAAATCAACTCCCAAGCTCAAAAAAAGCTCTCAAGTTGAGGCCAAAATGGAGGGGATATCCCACCCTACCCTGAGAGGTACATCAAAACAAACTCTCCATGCGAAGATAGGGAGCAAATACATTGGCAGGGTTGCCGTGTTTTCAGTTTTGGAGTCCCCAAATAAAGTAGCAGCCCTGTCAATGTATTTGCTCCCTATCTGTGCATGGAGAGTTTGTCTTGATGTAGAGGTGGACTCTCAGGGTAGGGTGGGATATCCTCTCCCATTTGGCCTCAACTTGAGAGCTTTTTTTGAGCTTGGGAGTTGATTTCAGAGGAAACCAGTGGCACCATCGTGTTTCTCACGAACTTTTACATTATAATCATCAATCAAATCGCAAATTCCTCACACACGCAACATCTCCATTGATGAGTGTAATAGAATAAAGAGGTCATTTTTGTTTTCGGCAGCTGAAAGTACGTGAGAACTGGCCCATAAGACATCTGCATAAAGTAATTTTGTTGTCTTTTTGGATGGAAAACAAACGAACCAGTTTTACAAAAACGAGTATAGGCGGATTTCGTACGCCATTTAATTGGACAAACCTTTTTATCAGATCAGACGGAACGGAGAAATATCTATGATGCAATAGTGAAAGTCTATTGAGCGAGCTGAACACGAGGATACCTTTTGTTTATAAATTGAACAATTATTGGAGGAGATATGACGAAATAATCTAGTCTGCTAAAATAAAAATACATGTGTTTAAGTGGGAAACGCCCACAAATGACGTTACTAGGCGGGAAAATTTCTCACTATTAAATCTATTTTTACCACATTTCCAATGTAAGAGAAAAAATTATAAAAAAAATACTTCAAAATGCACTCTCAGGCGAGGCAATAAAAGCTGTCCGAGCAGATACTCCATTGATGCGCGAATGTTACGGAGACGGAATGAGTGTTTTGAACCTTGCCGCACTACAGCGCGTAACTATTATTGCTCTCAAGCCGTTCAAATTGCCTGAGCGAGCTTTTAAGGCGAACTGGTCGGAAATGCCGGCCATTACTGTAAGCGTTGTAATGGAGCTCAGGCACCCACCAAAAATTTGCGATCGAAGCAATATTTCATTCATGAAAAACGGGAGAAACACGATGATACGGTTTTCCCAGAGAGGAACTTCAAAGTTCAAAAAAGCTCTCTAAATTGTGGTCATAACCGAGGGGATCCCTGCACTGCCACGAGAGACCGCTTTCTTATCCCGGCGTTTAAGTCTCCAAAAATATGCATCCATTCCCAGTGGCACTCCCTTATTTCATTCAAATCTCCCTGTCGCCGTCCTTTCACTGGGCGTCTCTTTCATCTCCTCCTAGGAGGAGCCCAATCTAGCATCTCCTTTGGCAGCCTCTCTTCCGTCATCTTGTCAACATGACCGTACCAGAAAAGACCGGAAAATTATGTCATAATCCGATAATTTTTCTTTTTGTTGAATTTTGCAGATTATTTTGAACAGTTCCAAGACATTAGGCAAAGATGATGTTTATAAGTTTTTTGAGGCAGCGGCAGGCGCCGGTCTGGTTACAGCACCACGTACGTAAATACAGGTTCAGCAAAATTATTATATCATACATTAAAGAGCTCATCTGCAATTTGATGCGCCTAATCAGCATTTGGTTTTGACAAAGCTTTCTTTTAAACATAGAATGCGCAGTATTAAAAACGTCATGTCACACCCTTACTCGTACACTACTCTTTAAACCACGTAAAATCTCTTTTTCAAAAATTTGAAGTAAGCCGATTTGATGGTCAAGAAGGTTTGAGCTTAATTGACGGAGTAATTTCGCAACTACGTATTTCAGTTTGCGGCGTTACAGCCTTCCTATCCTAGTACATTTATCAAATGGAAAACTACTCTACGAAAATTCTTAAAAACTGCCTTGTTTAATCTTTTCTGTATCCCAAGCAAATTCTGCAAAAACTTCAAGGAATGATATAGATTTGTTATCTTTTACAAAAAAAAAAAAAAAAAAGAAGCCGAGATTTTCAAAAACTGCAAACGAGATACGTGGTTGCGGACTAACATCGTCAAATGCTGTTTACCTCCTCTTCAATATTTTCTATATGAGATGATGTTTACAATACAAAAGTTACAAATTGACTTCTGAGTCAAATCTTACCGTTCGCAATCAACATCGATTGAATCCGGTTTTGTCGGACAAGAAAAGGAGATCTATGAGTACCCTCAGGCCCGCCACATCCCATCTCGGGCCCTGGTGCCAGTTTTAAGGCCCGGGCCCCCAGCACAAAGAGGGCCCGGGGGCCTCCCCCGCGAAATGTTTAAAATGTTAAATCTACTTGGACGCATTTTTGGAGCTCCCATTACGGAAATTTTCCATCAGTTTCTGCAGAATAATTACGCTTTTTTTTTTTTTTTTTTTTTTTTTTTTTTTTTTTACTTTTAACACAAAATACTTTCGGATTGTTGCATTCAAAATATCTGGAAATTTTTTTCAGGGGGGGGGGGCAGATGATACTATTTTCAAACTAGGGGGGTTCAAGCCCCCCTGGACTCCCCTTTCGTACGTCTATGGCAAGGAAGTTGAGCCATTGAAGTCGAGAATGCCCAGACTGCAGACTCTTCGCATCCGACGACGGAAGAAAATGAAACGCAGTTACGAAAAATATCAATCTATACTAAAAATCTTGAAAACAGATATAAATCTTTAAAAAAGTAAGAAAAATACTACAGTGCCCCAGCGTGTTTTTGAAAATTTATTCACCTTTGGCGAAATTTTTCACTTTTCCTTGCGAGACAAGGGTTACATGTGAATTCGTAGTGGCTCTTCACCAGTGGCACGGGCCCTTCCAGGACCCCGAAACCATGGACCCAGTATCCCCCCCCCCCCTTGTGGCGGGCCTGAGTACTCTTTTAATAAACTGCGAAGAATACCTATATTCTGAGAAACAAGCCTGAAACGGGTAGTGTGTATCACCCTGTTGCACCATAGTACTGCAGCTAACAAGCCTCGTTCCTACACTAAAGCTGCAGTAATATTAAGTAAAAAAAGGTAAGGAAGGAGCAAATGGATAACTCTTTGGCTCTGAAGTGATGTAAGCTTCAATTGATAATCAATGCACTAATAAATCGTCAACTTTCTGCCAAAGTATCACAAGATCCATGCGACTTTCAAAAGTTTCCGCCGCCATTTTATTTTTTTACAGAGAAAATGTTCGACAAAGCTGTCAAAAATGTCACTGAATTTTCTTAGTGCTGCTAATTAATTCAGTGAAATTTTCAATAAGCAGATTCAACAATTTCTCTGGAAGAAAATGAAATGGCATGAAATTTTAAAACATCGTATGGCGCTTGCGATACTTTGGCCGGAAAGTAACGAAATAAACTTTTGCTAACATTTCGGTCCAGAAATGGACACCTCAGCATTATATCAGTGTTACTTAATGGATAGTAAATCGTTAGGTAATCATTTGATAAAAGTTATATAATGAATTAATAACGATGAGGTAACCATAGTAACGATTACTTAAAATCCTCCTCAAAAAAAACTGACTGTTTTACTTAATCATTAATAAAGGGTTACTTAATCGTGAAGTAAACGTGAATTCATCATTACTTTAAGCTTAATTTAGGCTTACTTCACGTTAACTTTTTTCTTACTTAATCTTGAAATCCAAATGCTACATGGGAAGGAGTGCAGTATCAAAAAATGTATTGGGAGCCAATCGAAATGACTCCACATGCTCTTTTTACTCTCTGATTTCAGTCGAAAAATGGAAGAAAACTCGAAAAGTACTTACGCCATCTTTTGCCCCGAAAAAAATCACAAGATTTGTGCCTATAATGATCGAAAGAGCAACGATCATCTTACAAAAGATGCAACAACATTGTGGTAGTGGTGTCGAAGTAGATTTTTATCCGTACTTCTTCACGGCTTCATTTGACACACTCTGTGGTGAGCTACCAATTTTAAGCAAGCTATATCCTCTATTTTAATACCGTTAAAAAAAAATAAAAAGCGTTTAACATCGAAAAGTAACGAAGGAAGCTATGAGGTCTGAATCAATTATTTATCTAGCCACCTGGGCAGCCTATTTTTTTTCTTTCTTTTTAAATTGTGTGTTAAGTTGAATGCAGATCCCTATTTTTGTATTGTGCAATTAATTACGCCAATGGGATATGTTTTGGGTCCCTAGCGACCCTGTATATATTTTTATAATAATAAAAATAAAAGGACGGCGTTATTCGGCAGTAGGGTGCGTTTATCCGTGCGTTATAACGTTTTATCCGACGGTACCGTACCGCTGAATGACGTTTTATCCGACGGTACCGTACCACCTAATAACGTTTTATTCGACTGTACTGTACTGCCAAATAACCACTTCGGAAATAAAAGAATAAAACATAAAATATTCCTATATGCGTAATATCGTTGGAAAGAGGGAGATTTTCTTTTGTTCCAACAAGAAATTCCAGGTGTCGTAGTATATTTGACAGAGATCCTCGTTGGTCTGATAGGAAATTTTTCGTGATATATTTCGTGGTTGAAAAAAAGTACACCTAAAATTTTTGGTCGTACTGTAATCCAATCCCAAGAACTTGAGTTTCTTGGGATTTTTCATGATGAGCATTGAAATGTCCTGCACGTAATGAAAGAATTTCAAACGACCATTAATAAGTGCCATAAAAAATCAATTCTAGAGGCAAAAAAAGCTTCCTCGGGGCCTAGAAACGGGAAGTGAGGTTTAATATCTCAAAAACATGCATGCTATGGAAACATGTAATTTAAATCAAAATTCCAAAACATTCAATCACATGGAAACAACTGGTACGTTTCTTTTTCAGAAGCGTCTTTTGGGGTTCAGGTTGACTCTCAGCTAGGCCGAAGTCGGGATTGGGCACAAGATATGTTTCGGTAAGAATCTGTCATCTATAAATTAATTTCATTTATTCTTTTTCCATTAACATAAAATCGCGATTTTTCAAAATACATCAAAGTGAGAGAGAAAAAATACTCTCAAGTCAATAATTCTCAAATACTTCAATTCTGGAAATGAAGGTCCTTTAACATTTGGAGAGAATATCTTTTTGTTATTCTCCACACGATATAAAATGTTCCAGCAATCACTGCACTCATATCCGAATTCCGAGAAACTCGGCAGCTAGAGACAAATCTAGCGGCTCATGCGCTGCCAAACATCGGCCAAACTACCGAAAAATTCTCATAAGGCTGCCAGTTACAAGCAATTTGGTCGAATTTTGACATCCAGGACCGTATAAAGCTTTACTCCAGCTGCCGAACGCTTCGGATTGCAGATATTACCGAAAAATGTCTTATTGTGTATGCACTATATATGAAGTACAAGTTCTTGTTATTTTGTAAATATTGGGGGGCCTAGGCACATTTACAAACAGTTTTGAAAATTTCATCTTCAGTCTTTAAAACATGATTTTGCTCAATTATTAAAATACATAGACCTATAAATTTTAGGATCTTCATTATTTTCTTATATAATTTTAATGATTCCTATAATTTGTTCCGGCTGCGTTAAGAATAATCTTAAAACGAAATCTTTTAGGTAAGTGTTTTATAGACGATCTACTTTTTTCTATGAAACGGGATACGGCACGCTCAATATTTTGTCCCTCCTTTTTGCTCACTTAAATCATGTGACAATATTGATCAGTTTATCGATTTAAATATTATCTGTCTGTTTTACGTCTAGAAGGGAGGGGTTTTTTTCATTTTAAGAATATAATACAAAGGTCTAATCATTTTGCTTCAAAATCAATTTGCCTCTGAATCCAAAAATAGCTCAGATGTTTTTTCTCCGCCAACCAATTACTTATTTGCCTACTTACTTATTTATTACTTTTTTTCTTTTTTGTAAAGTTCGATTTTAAAACGATAGGTACGCATTTTTTAAGGAGAGCAAAGATCCTTTTTGAAAAACTCGATTTTACGATATAATATGTCGATGATGAAGAACGTCTGAGACGCTCGTTTCGAATTCCACAGCACGAAATCCGGTTACAAATCAAGGAAGGTTTACTCGAATTTTTAAGGAAAATCATACTCAGCACTAAAAAAACATATGAAAACCATTCAATTAGTTCAGAAAATAGAAATTGCCCTAAATTTTCAGGCCTGAGTTATGAATAGTTAGCGGTGTAAACATTAGCCGTGAGTTCCATTTCCTGCTTTCTATAAACAGCAGTTATATGATATGTACACGGAAGTAGAATCCCCTTATATAAATTCAATATTTTTAACTTTCGAGGACAAATGATCGGTTTCTATTCCGGAATTTCCAGAGAAACTGCAGTTTTTATGAACCAATCATAGTTTGCCCCACGGCTGCTGTAAACGTCTATTTCTAAATAATTAATTGGTTCTTTCAAATTAACCTAGAATTGCGCCACTTTTAACGAAACGACTTTTTGCACCATGGTTGCATGTGGACTACATTTATGAAAAAACAAATGCTGCAAAGAAGATGAAAAAGTTCTCTGACGATTTTCGAGAATTCAGCAAGAACGCAAGTATTCAATTACACACTTCATAAACTTAACATTCAAATTGTATATTTTAATAACGTACATGTTTCTTAGAATCGTTTATTTCATGACATGGTTTTTATCTGGTCATAATTTTTAATTTAGTTGAATTTGGTTCAGTTACTTTAAAAAACAACAACATGTTGCAATCGAAACACCATGTGTTTCGAGGTATGGCATTACCATGTTTGAACACTTATTTCAATATGTATTTGGAACAGTAATTTTGAATGAATGAAATAGTACTTGGACGGTTGCTTTCCCTAATGCTTCGAACATCAGTCAAACATTTTAAGTCAAAAATTAAATGAAAATTAAGGTACCTAAATACATTAGTTTATTTTACTCACACAAATATAGCTTTGTCATTTTCTTTTATACATGAGAAAAAAACAAAACATATATTACGTACAATCAGAATTAATACTTGCCTCTGTGATAGGAGAACATCTTTAGATCAGAGTTTCAAGGGTTTTCAGTCAAAGGGTAAAAAAAAAAAAAAAAAAAAAAAAACAAGCAGTGAACTCCAACACAATGTGTTGATAAGGCGCGTCATTAACTCGCACATATCAACCCCTTTAGTTTTCATTTACAGAGATTTCAAAACAGGCAAACAGCACAACAAGAGAATTCACGATCCAACACTGCGAGGTCAAAGACGCACCTTGACGAGACCGTGTATTGTGAATGTAGAAAGCTATTCGATCGAATTTAAGTTTTTTGATCTGCCTCAAGCAAAATCTTATCAGATTCTTGAAGAAAAGTGCTACGGAATAATTTAAGCGAAGAAAGGAAAAATTCTGTCGAACTCCTCGAAGATAAAGTCGATTTAAAGGTATTCTGGGGCTAAAATACCCAAATCACCGGTAGTAAAAATCCCGTTATATTATTGAAAAGAAATTGACTCGATATAAATGCAATTGCATTAAAGACGTCTTGATTTTGTTATTTTAAACGTCTTTCCATGCAAAGAAGTTCAACCATGTCGTTGCTTTATTCATTCATGAATTGAAAGTAAGCAATCTACATCCCGAAAATCTACTGATTTGCCGTAAAAAATTGCAGAAACTTGATATACCAGGTCGATGCACCCACTCGTTGAATTTACCAACCAATTTCGTGAGTGCAAATGTGTAAAAATCAATATGCTATAGTCATTTTGGGTGCATTTATTTTTCATGAAACAATAATAATTTCAATCCCGAAAAACCATCAATTTTCCGTATAAAATCGAAAAAATCAAAATATGTCGACTCCTCGACGTGAAAATTAGATTCTACGTGTGTAAATACTTATGTATCGATATGCTGAACAGAAACTATGTGTGGACACAGTCAGAAGCCCGCGGCAACATTAATTCAACAGAAAAACTGTAAAAATTAGATCGAATTTTAGCCGCTTTGCCCGCCTCTCCTCGTTACTTACAACAAACCGTTCTTATACTCATCTCAAAATTTTTCTCAGAGCTTTGGGTTATTATCAGCTTCCATTTAAACTCCGGTTCGATGGCCGAATCGCTGCCAAAAAAGCAAGCCACTGTTGAAGGGTTCTATGAGAAATTCGTGATATTATCGGCTCTCAGGAAATCACCCCATGTCTAAAATTTGTGGTATAAATGTTTAAGTTCTTAAAATAATCGTATTCAAGAAACTAAGGAATTAAACTGTGGAGTCAATTTCTTTTTAATAATATAACGGGATTTACTACCGGTGATTTAGCTATTATAGCCCCAAAATACTTTTAAAGCGGCTTTGCGTTCCAGAATCTCGACGGAATTTTTTTTTTTTTTTTGGCTTAAACGATTCAAGAGACACTGTAGTTAAAAATATAACGATTTTTCGATTTGGACGTATAAAAAATGTTTAACTCGTTCAGGCACACCGTGTATTGTATGGAGTACTGCTGTTATTCGACCGTTGTCTTCAGGTCAAAATTCTTACAAAGAAGCCCCTTGCAAGAGGCGAATTTTTTGTAATTTCTCCCAGTTTTTTCAGCGTTAGGTATATAAATGAATTGCTTGTCAAATTCTGAGGTCAATTATATTTAATTGTAATTTATACTTTCTTTTTTTCCCCTTCATTTTATTTTTCGTATCGAGAAGTCGAGGTTTTGTTGATTTCTTCGGATTTCGATTACTGTAACTTCTCTTCTATTCGGCCGATTTTTATGAATGAGGTCTCTTTTTATTTGTGTTTTAACGGAGAGTAAGGACAAAATTGCTAAATACACGCGAAACAATTTTTTTTGAAAATTGGACGAATCCTAGCGTGACGGTGAAATGGTTAATGAAGCGTGAGTAATTGGGGTACGGGTATCGGCCGCGTTGGGACCCAAGGCGGCCCAAGGCCCATTGTTCTTCGTGACGCCGCGCGCCGACGCAGTGATCAGGAGCGTGGGGACGAGAGGGCTGAGTGGACTCCTGTATGAGCCAGGTTTAGCAAATGGTCTAATGAGTCTCGAGGCTCATCACAGATTGCACTCACCACTATCCTGCTGGCCCCGGCTATCAGAGCAAGGAGTACCAACTTTTGAAAAGGATAACAGTGGTGTGGAGATATATCAAAGCAACGTTTTGAACAAAACGGAGTGAGTGAAATTCTCATTCAAGGAGTGCCGAACTGGTCAGCCATCCTCGAATCAGTTCGCTTGCTTCCGCTTATATATGCATATTTTAAATCAGCGCGTCGTACTCTTAGGCTTTTTTTTAAAAAAACCAAGTAACGTAGACTCTTGGTATTCACTGCACATAAACTAGCGAGCCCCAGAATGAGAAACAACTTTAAATCATAATTATTGACGGATAAATAAACTTTTTACACGCTTTGGAAAATCTCAGAAGTTCGCGGTAGTCACTTTTCGGTAAGGAACTAAGGGACTCGGTTATTGTATCGAGCAGGGTTCGAAACGATCGCAAAGGCGGTATACTACGTATACGCGCCAAAAATTGCACGTACATCACACCCACACTCCAACCCACATATTCTGTACTATATATTTCTCTGCTACTGTATGTTTCTCTGCTCACTCGTTTTCGTATCTTGACCCTATTACAGGTAATCAATGAAAGGAGAAAACATTTTTCAAAAAACTGCGGCAACAATAATGATGATATGAATGGAGATATTGATTGTCCGGAGTATTTACTAGACGCCATCCACAATTCTCAAGAGGATAGCATCTACACTTATTCTGACACAGATAAAATAGATGAGGCTATAACTTTCATGATCGCGGTATGTTTCCTTACATTTTATTTTTGGCACTGAGCTGTGTTAACAACACCCGAGGCACGAAGCTTCTCAGGAGGTTGGACCGCGCAGAGGTCACGGGGCGTGCCCCTGGTTGCTTCAATAAAAAGGCCATGCAAATGCATTTAGATTCATTTATAATAAGCAAAAACACACATACTTTGTCTTTACATCCTGGTGACACTTACCAGGTGTTGAATTTCTACTCTTCTTCTTAAATGTAATCAGACAAAGAGGTCCTTTAGACGGAAACTGAAGTTGAAAATTGGAGTTGAAAAATTCTTCTTCCAATTTTTTATACAAAACGCCTCTCATCAGTCTCAAAAAAAAAACTGAGTCAAAATTTCACGTTGTAATTTTTTCATTGCCAAAAACGTCCTGAGATTCATCGAAATGAATCGCATCTAACGCTAGCAACATCGTTGCTAAGATGGAGGGCGTTTTTCTCAAAATCGCCGTGTTTTGCCCTAAAACTTTGAATTGCTTTTGAAGGGTCAATATTAGACAAGAAGACGGTCCAATTTTGAGTCGGTCATGTAATATAGATCTCCTAAAATTTTGATTCACATCAGAATCAAAATGGCCAGATTTTTCCACTTATTCAGAAATGACTGGCGAGGTCTCAGGTACTTTTTGACTGATGAATATTTACATGTTGTGAATGTTCTAATTTTAATTTAATTTTTTACAGGGAAGTGAAACCACGGCGCAAACCAACTGTTTTGTTCTGTTAATGCTAGCTATTCATCCCGAATATCAAGTGAGTCGGTAAAACTTATCTAATTTTGTATACAACTCGAAATCAGGGGCGGACTGGCTATGGGGGCGAGGAGGCGATTGCCCCCCCCCCCCAACAATTTGCCGCGGAGGTCCCGAAGGGGCCCCCGCGGCGAATTTTTTTCGAGTCATCGTTTTTTTCCCGTAATGTTGTAAGTTTCTTATCCTTTTCAACCACTAAAAGGCCCCAAATTCCTTAAAAATTTGTCTCTGAGAGACATGGAAGGTCGCATAAAGCATTTGTGATGAAGGGACCCCCGATGAATCCTGAGAATGGGTTATTTTGAAGTTCAAGTACTGTAGAATCCAACTCCAATAATGCCTACGTGTTTAGAAAGTGTAAAATTTTCAAAATTTACCGGGGCAGGGTCCCCGGCCCTTCTTGGAGGGGCCCCCGAACGATAGGAGGGGCCCTTACATTTAGGTCTCCTCCTAACTTTTCGACTACCAGTCTGCCCCTGTGTGCCGCTACTGCAGTTTTGACCGTTTAGGCCGTAGTATAAGGGCGCTAAAGCCAGGATTGTATTTCGCAAACAGATAATTATTGAAGAATAATTAAAAATTAAGATGCAGGAGCAATTTAACTAAATAATAAACGGAACTCAAATCTACAGTATCATGCAAAAAAATTTGGAAAATCTCGTCATGTAAATACAGAGGATTCGAAAACGCCTTCAATTGAAGCGTAATACCTCACGCCTTCCGGAGAGTTCAAATAGTTGTATCCCTGCGCCTTAGCAAGGCGATGGAAGTTTAATATTGAAGTAGCGTCCTCGCGTTGTTTTTCGGTTTTCCTGTGCCGCTACTTTAGTTTCAACCGTTAAGTCCTTGGTTTAAGGGCGCTAAAGCCAGGATTGTATTACGCAAAAAGATAATTTTTGCATAATAATTAAAAATTAAGATGCAGGAATAATTTAACTAAATAACAAAAGGAACTCAAATCTACAATAAAATGCAAAAAACGAACGTAGTTTAAGGGCGCTAAAGCCAGGGTTGTATTTCACAAATAGATAGTGTTTGCAGAATAATTACAAATTAAAGAGCAGGAGTAATTTAACTGAATAATAAAAGGAACTCACATCTACAATATAATGCATAACAATTTGGAAAATCTCGTTATGTAAATACAGAAGATTCGAAAACGCCTTCAATTGAAGCGTAATACCTCACGCGTTCCGGAGAGTTCAAATAGTTGTATCCCTGCTCCTTAGCAAGGCGATGGAAGTTTAATATTGAAGTAGCGTCCTCGCGTTGTTTTTCGGTTTTCCTGTGCCGCTACTTTAGTTTCAACCGTTAAGTCCTTGGTTTAAGGGCGCTAAAGCCAGGATTGTATTACGCAAAACAATAATTTTTGCATAATAATTAAAAATTAAGATGCAGGAATAATTTAACTAAATAACGAAAGGACCTCAAATCCACAATATAATGCAAAAAAATTTGGAAAATCTCGTCATGTAATACAGAAGATTCGTAAACGCCTTCAACTGAAACGTGATTACTCACGCGTTCCGGGGAGTTTAAATAGTTGTATCCCTGCGCCTTAGCAAGGCGATGGAAGTTTAATATTCAAGTAGCGTCCCCGCGTTGTTTTTCGGTTTTCCTGTGCCGCCAGGGGCGGACTGGCCATGGGGGCGGGGAGGCGATTCGCCCCCCCCCCCCAATAATTTGCCGCGGATGTCCCGAAGGGGCCCCCGCGGCGAATTTTTTTCGAGTCATCGTTTTTGTTGTAAGTGTCTTATCCTTTTCAATCACTAAAAGGCCCCGAATTCCTTGAAAATTTGTCTCTAAGAGACATGGAAGGTCGCCAAAAGCTTATGTGATGAAAGGACCCCTGACGAATCCTGAGAATGGGTTATTTTGAAGCTCAAGCACTGTAGAATCCAACTCCAATAATGCCTACGTGTTTAAAAAGTGTGAAATTTTCAAAATTTACCGGGGGAGGGCCCCCTCCTGTCGTTCGGGGGCCCCTACATTTAAGTCTCCTCCTAACTTTTCGACTACCAGTCCGCCCCTGCTCGAAATAGACAAGGATAAGAAAACGGGACATATCTTAATGTGTTATTCCCAAAAACAGCGTATCTGTTCAAGGATGAAGAATATTTAATCATTTAAAGTCTGTTTAAGAGCTGTAACGTATGTTAATTAGCAAAAAGAAGGGGCCACGGATGGATTAATACTTGATCCCCCTCCTCCTTGCTGCCAATGATTATATTACATTAATTTATTAAAATCAATTATGAAAATGATCTCTACCAAAAGATGATAAATGAACGCATTCGATGAAGTTCAAGGACAAAATCAAATCCTGAAATGCTGGATCCACGAAAGCTTCTTTACACAATGAATTTGACAATATTTTGTATACAAGTATGGTGATATTAATTTGAATGTTGAATGAGATCCACCATTCCAAACATTTTCAATGAACAAATAATTTATACTTATTTTTTGCATTGTAGGAGAAAGTTTTCGAAGAGCAGTATACTATTTTTGGAGACGCAGATACACCTATTACACCGGATGATCTGGATAAAATGGAATATTTAGAACAGGTCATTAAGGAAACCCTTCGCTTCTTCCCTGTGGTTCCTATTTTCGCGAGACATGCAGACGAGGACACAAAATTAAGTGAGTGGTGGCGTTTAAAACCTAATGGGTTAGTTACGCTGGTCACAGAATCGTGCCTTTTTTATATTGCATTCTTGTAGATCAGCTGATAAATGACAAGATCTATCCACGCAGCAACTTTCTACGTTCAAGATTAACATATATATACCGATTTGAAAAAGTCGGTTTAAGACGACATTCATCTTGGTAGTGACATAATTTTTTTTTTTTTTTTGCTCTTTTTGCTCTGGCAAATGTTTGCAACAGGCCCATTAGACTAATTTTAGGTGAATATGATGAAGCAGAGGCACATAACCTGGTTCGTTAAGTCATTTACCAATGTTGTCATGTAGTTGAAAGACTTTGTAAAGTCGTGGCTACTTAAATGCATGCCCTTGTCTGTTGGACATTCAGCAGTAAAACCCACATTTTGAGCTTTTTGAGGACAGGTTGCCATGTCTCAACAGTTGAAAATGATTGATAATACCTAACTGTTTTCAGCACAAAATTACGTTTTGCCGGCTGGTGCAACTGCGGTAATTTTTCCATTCTTCACGCATTATGATACAGAACTTTGGCCAGAACCAAACAAATTCAACCCGGATAATTTTACAGCTGAGAAAATGGCGAATAGACACAAGTATGCATTCATACCTTTTAGCGGTGGTGCTAGAGGATGTATTGGTAAGTCTGCAAAAAAAAGAGCATTACAAACTTTAGAGGACATTAATTGTGTTCTGGCCTTAATTTATTTATATTATATTATATTTATTCATACGGTAGAAAGACTTTAAGTCATTTTAAAGTTCTCTTGCCATGCCGACACATGAGTTTAGGAAGCCTCTTTCCAGACGTCAAATGCTAGAGTACCTGTATAGGGAGAGTAGCGACAGATCTGAAACTCCGAAAGTCCATCAGGCCTTCACCGATGCCTCCGCGAATAAAGTTAGGGCCCAAAAGGGCAGCCAACCTATGAATTTCGAATGTCCAGAGCGATTTACAAATACAATTGTTACGAACCGTCGTTTAGAAAGCATGTATTTGGTTTACTTTTTGCATAAATTTACTTATTTTTGCGAAAGAACGCTCATGTATGTACATTCTTAGCCATCTTGGTTAGAATTGAAATCTGTAGGCTGGCAGTGAAATTTTGTGTGTTAGAAGTTGCTCAGAATGGTGGCTGCACTTTTGGGCCCTATGCCCTCCATGAACCGATCTGTCGCTACTCTCCCTATACAGGTACTCTATCAAATGCTACAGATACGAGTAAAGCAGACGGGAGAAATGTGCTGATTTTCAAGAATAAGCATTACATCAAACACAATACCAATGAGAGAATTCTAAAGGCTGTTGACTGAGAAATATAATAAAAGTTGGATTATAGAGCGTTTTCTGATGAATCCTGCACATGAGACCGAGCGCATATCTATATTCGTTTTTGCGAGAGAGGTAAAAATAAGTCTATGGTCAGAAATTCACCCCAACCCACGGTCGAAATACGTGGATTCGTACTTTAGACATCGATATTAGATCAAAAGTTATCATATAGCGAGCAAACCTGATGTGCATATAGCTTCTTTCAATTTTATTCAAGTGCAATTGCTCTGTCTATAATAATTACGCTTAATTGAAATTGTGCGTCATTTTCCGATTAATTCTATCCTTGTTTACAGGTAACAAATATTCAATGATAGCCATGAAGACAACACTATCTATCTTTATACGGCAATTTCGAGTTAGCACAACTAAAAACCTTGAAGATATCGAAGTTTATCTGGACTTGGTGCTTCGATGTAAAGGTGGTTGGAGGATGAAGCTTGAACGAAGAATAAATCAGAAATCCTAAAATTGTCCGTTTTGTTTATTGATTTCTCATCCTTCCAGTCCTTTTAGACGAACTGTCCTGAAGACTCTCAAAGCTAACTAATAGCAAAATGGACGTATTTAAATAAAAAGGAGCTATACATCCATTCTGACATGAGCTCTGAGATCCACAAGAATATGATGTGTACCTATTACTAATACGAGTCTAATTGAAAAAAAATCAAACCCTAACATTGAGGGTGAAACTGACAAATCGTGAACCTCGTTTCTAGCGTTTCAAAATCTCTGCCGACATTTCAATTTATCAAAAGAGAATGAACCGACAGCGTTTCTTGAAATTTTTACAAAATATTCTTCGAGCGGCAAATGAAGATAAGGGAAGTTTTCCAAACATTTCATTGAGTATTGGGGACAGGATTCAATCATGATTCGCGTTTATGTTCTTTCACCGAGGATAACCTCACTTCTTCTTTAAGCTTTTGGGCAGGGCCGGATTTACCTACTTGCCGTCCATGGGCCGTCTGTATTTTGCCGTCCCCTTCTCATTCGTTTTGACACATCAATAAAAACCATCAAGTGAACGTACCGGATAGGAAGGGGTGCATAAGACGCGTTTACTCGTGTCGGACTTATTTTTTGCGGAAGACCTGTCAACACTACTAGCAAAATTTCACGGATCTTTGCGCGAAAGTTAAGTTCCGTAATCCTATCTCTGTATGGTTAAAGCCCTCCATTTATAGGAAATGAAGGAAAAAATTGTAGAGGAACAAATAAATGTGGTTTAAGAATTTTAACTTCCACCGCCGCGCCACGCTGACCGCACTGTATTTGACGCAATGCATGAAGTATTCATGCAGTCTTGTAGGCGCTATGCGTTTCGCGCCGACCGCGGCCGCTGCTGACCGCACCGTGTTTGACGCAATGCGTGAGGTATCCATGCAGTCTTGTAGGCGCTAATATGTGTTACATGCCAACCGCCGTACCTGGGGCTTCTCCTTTTCATCCCAAGTTCTCGACATCATTAGGTACTCTCTGCGCCGCGCCGCTCCTGGCCAAATTGCGCGCTTGGCTTCTCTCTTAACTCGACTAATTAAAGGTGCTGTTTCTTGTATCACCGAAAGACGACAAAATTAGAAATTACTATACCCTCAGGGAATGAGAGATTTTGTTACCTCTTCTCGTTTGTAATTTTTTTTTCTGAATCGTATTCTTTTTATACCTAAATTTAAAAAAATGCAAGACTTGCCGCCCCCTATTTGCCGCCATGGGTAACGGCCCATGTGTCCACGCCCTGAATGCGGCCCTGTTTTTGGGTTGTGTGTTTTTTCACATTTTAGCTATGCGCCTTAAGAAATTTGCGCTTTTGGGTGCCGCCCAAGCAAAAAAAAACCTCTCAGTGAAAATTAAATTCAATCAATGACTTACCTCCCTGATTTGTTCTCTACATTCACACACGTGAATTTTACACGACTATTTGATCCGACACCTCATTATAACCGGCTAGACTGAGTTAGTGATAACAGTGATTAGTATGAAAGTCTTGATAGTTGAGAGGTCGCAACAAATGCACCAACCAAAGTCTACCGTGATCCGCATACCCGTCTTAGGGGTGAAGGCTGGTAAGTCTCTGTGCATCACCGTTGTGCACTGTTACTATCGACGCAGAAATATTCGTTGAACACAGCGACGGATATACAGGGTGATCCAAAAGTCCCTTCCACCCCCTCTAACTTTTTACCTAATTGAGATAAAGATTTGAAACCTGGATATTCCTAGGTCAAAGGGAGCTACTTTTTGGCCCCCCTAAAATTTTCAGGGGGGCCTTCCCTTGGGGAGGCAACGGCCCCCAATTTTTAATTTTCAGATGGGAAGACCCCCTTTGTGATAGCTCGTTCAAAAGAGCATAAAAAAAGAAAACTTTTCGCTCAAACTCTAAGTCAATATCTCAAACCGTTTCAAAATGGCGGCCGGTTAAAGTTCAAAATGGCCGAAAATTCACACCGGTTATTAGTCGATGGATTTGCGCGGAAATTGGTATGTAGGGGTATTTTGACACGAGAAAAACGAATCTGACGTTAGATTTTCAAAAAAACCGAAATTTCCAAAATGGCCGCTGGTTAAAGTTCAAAATGACCAAAACTTGATTTTTTTTTAGAAATCTTAGTTCAAATTTGTTTATCTTATGCCAAAATACTCTGAAATTCCAAGTTTTAGGCAAATCCATCAGGAAAAAACCGAGGTGACAATTTTCGGCCATTTTAGACTTTAACCAGCGGCCATTTTGGAGATTTTGGTTTTTATGAAAATCTAACGTCAAATTCGTTTTTCTCGTGTCAAAATATCCCTACACACCGATTTTCGCGCAAATCCATCGACAAATAACCGGTGTGAATTTTCGGCCATTTTGAACTTTAACCGGCCGCCATTTTGAAACGGTTTAAGATATTGACTTCGGGTTTGCGCGAAAAGTTTTCTTTTTTTATGCTCTATCGAACGAGCTATCACAAAGGGGGTCTTCCCATTTGAAAATTAAAAGTTGGGGGCCGTTGCCCCCCCCCCCCAAGGAGGGCTCCCCTGAAAATTTTAGGGGGGCCAAAAAGTAGCTCCCTTTGACCTAGGAACATTCCCCAAGTTTCAAATCTTTACCTCAATTAGGTAAAAAGTTAGAGGGGGTGGAAGGGACTCTTGGATCACCCTGTATAGACACATACCCATCTGAAACAGTAACCTCTAAAGCCAAACATATTTCTCCTTATAGAGAGAAAAGTCTGAAAAAGCATACTGCCATGCTAACGGTGGCGAGGCGTGAATAATCGATTATCGATATTTTACCATGTCAAGCTATAGTAAAGAATCGATTATTAAGGTGTTCGTTACGAACACCCTGTTCATCGATTCTTTTCCATAGGTTTAAGTGGCAGATCAATCGATATATCACAAAGCAAGCCAGCCGTGCCAAGAAAGAACGCCGTACGAGCATACAGAGGTTGTCTTATCAATGTCAAACGAATTCACTGGGAAAATTGTGAATATTTTTCTTCAAACTTTGTGGACTACTTTGTTCAAAATTTAATCTAAAATATCTGAACATTTCAAGGAAAAATCGGCTTAAACTTTGTTAAAAATACACGTTTTATCCCAGGAAATTTGGCAACTTTCGAATGTTCATACGGTGTTCTTCCTTGGCACGGCAGCATAGAGATACTTAAAAGCTCAGAGGGGGCATTCCGCTTCCACTCTCCGAGTGGCGGATACCGTTTCCACCAATGAAACAAATGCGAGTGGTTGTCGTTTTCGGGCATATAGAACTTGAGTTCGGGACGAAGTATCTGAGAGACTTCAGCCTGTCTTAAAGGCCTCTCTTGACAAGTAAAAATTACTAGCGAGGACCAATGATATTGTTCACTTTTTGATGCTGGACGAATGAGGGGCTCGGTAAAAATCTTTCTAAACAAAAAAGGTAAACAGGACTTGGCATGTTGTGGAACAAAGTCATTACTCATCAGTGGGCGAAGAAAATACAGAGGCACTTTGTATTGATCCTTAAAATTAAATTTTGCCTGGCTGGTTTTTTTTAAAAGGACTTAACACGAGGTCTCTTGACATAATTTCATCTTCGGGAGGATGTTGTATCAGCTGTTCTTGTTGTGAGAAAATCCGTCTTTGCTCCAATCACAATTTGCCAAATTTATCTGCTCGCGGTTATTTTAAGAAGGAATTATTATCCGTGCGGAGTGTTGATTTAGCAACGAAGAATTCCATGCAAATAATACACGGGTCAAGGTGAAAAGACCTCCATAAAAGGCAATAATGCGCTATGAATCTCTGAGAGAGAGGAAAGACCGAAATTACTCAATCGAGCTTGGACACAGGACTCAAGGTATGTGAGATGATAGTGAGACCTGGAGAGAAGAGATGGTAAGCCTCACATAGGAGGTCTGACGAAGTGACATCATACCTCGTATACTGCCGTGCTAAGAAAGAACGCCGTGTGAACATTCGAGAGTTGCCAAATTCCCTTCGATGAAAAGTTTATTTTTGAGGGAAGTTATGGATATTTTTACTTTAAATTTGTAGAATCTTCAGGTGAAATTGCGAACAAAATTATCAGAAAAATAGGGAGGAAAATATTCATAAGTTTACCAGAGAACCCGTGTTTAATCAAAGGAAATTTTGCAACGCCTGAAGATTTATAAGGCGTTTTTCCTTAGCACGGCAGTTTAATGTCGGGTTGTACTCTGATTGGTGATTAAATTGCGGTCATTTCATATTTTGTACATCGAGCAAAAGGAGGATCCAGAGGGGGAGGGCCCCCGTTCGCCCGAAAAAAGGGAGGAAGAAAAGGAAAAAGAGGAAAGAAGGAAGGACGGAACATTAGAAAGAATAGGGAAAGACGTTTAGTAACTATCCGTGACGAAATCGACTCTATGGGTATAATAGATGCTTCAAAAATTCAGCAATCCCCCCCCCCCCCCCCATTCAAGGTGTCTGGATCTGTCTCTACGCCATCAGGCAATTAAATTATGTTCAATTGCACGTGGATAAGCGGTTGAGGTCAGAAAAGAGGAAAAGTTTCACTTTTCAGAGCGGTAATAACGGGTTTTGGTTTGAGACATCCAGAGAAAAATAAGAATGGCCGAATAAAAATCAGTAAATTTATGGAACTGGATCATATTGATGTTTTGTCAGTTCTCTTAAAGACTACCCAAGTAGCATTTTTCAATGTAAAAGTTGCAACAAGTTGAAACAATGTTGGTATTAGTTGCAACTAAGTTCCAACTTTAGGTCAACTTTTGGTCGATAAGTGCCGATTTTCGGCGATCTGATCAGAAGACAAAGTTGCAATCTGCTGAGATTGCAAAATTGCTGAGCCGAAGTTGTTTAAAATCTAAAGATAGGCAACCAGCAATACTTTGCAGTTGAAACATGTTTCAACTTAATTGCAACTAGTTCCAACAATGGTAGCTCCTTCGGGGGAGAGAGTAGGCAATCTGCACATCAATCTATTAGTTGCAAGAATCAAACGATTTTGTTGCAAGTTGTTGCAACCTCTGTTACTTGGGTACCTACCAAGACCTCTTTCAAAAAATTTCACACGAATGAAAAATATTCTTGCATTTCAATCACATCACAAAAAATGACCTCTGTCACAGATACCTACTTACGGTTTCTTGCGCTATAAAGATACTTAAAACATGAGTACCAACATCACAAAGTTAGCAGACTGACAATTCTACGCACTGAGGTGTTCCAATGACACAGTGAATTTGTCCTTGTACAATTTTAAGACGATTAACTTCACCTCGAGCTCGACAGACGCCCTTCTCAAGAACACGGAACTTAAACAATGCCTTCGACCTACAGATATTAGACTATCGCTAAACAATTTTTGTGGGTTCCTCTTCAAACAATAGAATTTATTCCACTAGAGAGGCGTGTACATTTTCCCACTTAACAGTGGTCTGCATACGGGTATCAACTTAGTTAGTTACTTTCATTCGTGTTGCAATGCCGTGAGTTTTTGCTCGAAGATTTTCAGACGAGGGCTAAAATGTATTTTTCGGTTGACTTTCTTCTTTCATGCGGCATAATTTGCTCGCTGACACTGGCACGAGCAAAGGAGACTCCTAAGGTAGGTATTTCTTGAGATAAAATTATGATCCTCCACGCAAGACAAATGGCTAATGAACAAAAACTCAAAATTGAGTCACGGCGGGTTTCAGAGAAAAATTATTTCGCAAATACCTTCTTTGGGATTTAAAAAAGTACCCAAAAAATGTCGATCCATGGTGGTTTGAAATTTGTAGCGAAAAAAGGAAGACTAAGAAAAGAAAAAAAAAAAACATGAAAAAGTTTAATGAGCATGTCGTTAAGAGTGCACGAAATAATTGCAGAATTAATAATAATAATACCTATAACTTTAGGCCTTCTATTGTCAAAATAATAATCTATACCATACCACCCATAACTTCTTTTTCAGGTCACCAGAGAGGTGTTTCCTATCGAATTGTCAAAATTCTACTTTCTGATTCGATTAAAAAAATGAAGCTTCGCTGGAAATGCTGATTTCGTGGGCTAGGTCACTTTCCTCGTGATCCAAAAAGCAGTGATCGCGATAAGTTGCGATTTGATCGGAAAATGTATCTAAATTTTATTGATGTTGATGTATTACAGTACCTAATATCGGATAAAAAATTGCAATTTTATCGCAATATTAATGAACAAAAAGTCGTGATAAATTGAGATGAAATTTCGATTTCAACGACAACCCAGTCCTCTAGCCGTCTTTGTCTTCCGAATTTGATTTCCAACTCGGAGAATGAAAACTCGGAGAAAAATACCGGTATCCGTCATTCTAGAGGTAAAGTAGGGTTGCCACAAAATTTAGAAAATGAAATCCTCTGACATTTCCCTGACATATTTGAGTAAAATTCCCTGACAATGGAAAATATGCCATAAGGCCAAAAAGACAAAATTTGAAATAGTATTGAGGTAAAATTTGTTGTTCTAAACGTGATATGCATTTTAGTCAGCTAATAAAGGTGAATTGACAATTTTTCCCTGACACTTCCGTCAATTTTCCTGATATTTCCAGGTTTTCCTTGACTGTGGCAACCCCGGTAAAGGAGATTTTGAACAGCAGGGTGTCTACTATAAAACAGGCTGGCCAAAAATCAGTACTTTTACAGTGCTTTTTCAGTACATTCCCAAGAAATTCAGTACCCTCTCAACAGGAAAATTCAGTACTTTTTCAATAACTTCAACCGACGAAATTCGAAAAATTAGAATTTCCCGCTTAAATTACGACAAAAATGAAAAAAATCCGGACTTGCTTGCAAAAATGTCCGCACTTTTTCAGTAATTCCGGACTTGGAGTCTTTGGTAAACACCCTGTACAGGTTATTGGAATCACGTGAGTTACGTTTTCATGTGAATTTCAGAGCGCAGAGAAGCCGAGGACTATTGAAGTGGACTACGAGGCGAAAACATTTCGCAAGGACGGGCAGCCATTCAAGTACGTGGCCGGTGAACTGCACTACTTCCGGATCCCGAGGGCTTACTGGAAAGACCGCCTGAGGAAAGCTAGATACTGCGGTCTCAACGCTATATCCACGTACGTTCATACCTTTGACCAGGGTGTCTACCACAGAGGCGGATCCAGCAATTTGGCAACACCGGATTTCCTCCATTTAAACCTATGCAGAATAATCGATTCTTGTCGGAGCACCTGGCCCCTAGAGGGCTCGATGCATTTCCATAGATTTAAATGAAGACAAGACAATGTTGCCAACTTGTTGGATCCGCCAATGGTCTACTAAAACAGGCTGGTCAAAATCAGTGGCGTGGCGTGCTTTGCGATATATTGATTATTAAGTCATTTAAACCTATGGAAAAGGATCGATAATCAGGGTGTTCGCCACCTTGGTAATCGATTCTTTACCCTCAGTTTAAATGGCAGAACAGCGATATATCGCAAGCACGCCACGCCATTGGTCAAAATATGTACTTTCACAGTACTTTTTCAATGCATTCTCAAGAATTCAGTACCTCCTCCAACAGAAAAAATCCGTACTTTTGGCGCGTATACGTAGTATACCGCCTTTGCGATCGTTTCGACCCCCCCCCCTCGATACAATAACCGAGTCCCCTAGTTCCTTACCGAAAAGTGACTACCGCGAACTTCTGAGATTTTCCAAAGCGTGTAAAAAGTTTACTAATCCGTCAATAATAATGATTAAAATTTGTTTCTCATTCTGGGGCTCGCTAGTTTATGTGTAATGAATACCAAGAGTCTACGTTTCTTGGTTTTTTTTAAAAAAACCTTAGAATGGGGCGCGCTGATTTAAAATATGCATATATAAGCGGAAGCAAGCGAACTGATTCGAGGATGGCTGACCAGTTCGGCACTCCTTGAATGAGAATTTCACTCACTCCGTTTTGTTCACAACGTTGCTTTGACATATCTCCACAACACTGTTATCCTTTTCAAAAGTTGGTACTCCTTGCTCTGATAGCCGGGGCCACCAGGATAGTGGTAAGTGCAATCTGTGATGAGCCTCGAGACTCATTAGACCATTTGCTAAACGTGGCTCATACAGGAGTCCACTAAGCCCTCTCGTCCCCACGCTCCTGATCACTGCGTCGGCGTCACGAAGAACAATGGGCCTTGGGTCCCAACGCGGCCGATACCCGTACCCCAATTACTCACGCTTCATTAACCATTTCACCGTCACGCTAGGATTCATCCAATTTTCAAAAAAAATTGTTTCGCATGTATTTAGCAATTTTTTCCTTACTCTCCGTTAAAACACAAATAAAAAGAGACCTCATTCATAAAAATCGGCCGAATAGAAGAGAAGTTACAGTAATCGAAATCCGAAGAAATCAACAAAACCTCGACTCCTCGATACGAAAAATAAAATGAAGGGGAAAAAAAGAAAGTATAAATTACAATTAAATATAATTGACCTCAAAATTTGACAAACAATTCATTTATATACCTAACGCTGAAAAAACTGGGAGAAATTACAAAAAATTTGCCTCTTGCAAGGGGCTTCTTTGTAAGAATTTTGACCTGAAGACAACGGTCGAATAACAGCAGTACTCCATACAATACACGGTGTGCCTGAACGAGTTAAACATTTTTCATACGTCCAAATCGAAAAATCGTTATATTTTTAACTACAATGTTTCTTGAATCGTTTAAGCAAAAAAAAAAAAAAAAAAAAAAAAATTCCGTCGAGATTCTGGAACGCAAAGGCGCTTTAAAAGTATTCTGGGGCTATAATAGCTAAATCACCGGTAGTAAATTCGTTATATTATTAAAAAGAAATTGACTCCATAGTTTAATTCCTTAGTTTCTTGAATACGATTATTTTAAGCACTTAAACATTTATACCACCAATTTTAGCCATGGGGTGATTTCCTGAGAGCCGATAATATCACGAATTTCTCATAGAACCCCTCAACAGTGGCTTGCTTTTTTGGCAGCCGATTCGGCCATCGAACCGGAGTTTAAATGGAAGCTGATAATAACCCAAAGCTCTGAGAAAAATTTTGAGATGAGTATAAGAACGGTTTGTTGTAAGTAGCGAGGAGAGGCGGGCAAAGCGGCTAAAATCCTATCTAATTTTTACAGTTTTTCTGTTGAATTAATGTTGCCGCGGGCTTCTGGCTGTCCACACATAGTTCTGTTCAGCATATCGATACATAAGTATTTACATTTTACATACGTAGAATCTAATTTTCACGTCGGGGAGTTGACATATTTTGATTTTTTCGATTTTATACGGAAAATTGATGGTTTTTTCGGGATTGAAATTATTATTGTTTCATGAAAAATAAATGCACCCAAAATGACTATAGCATATTGATTCTTACACATTTGCACTCACTAAATTGGTTGGTAAATTCAACGAGTGGGTGCATCGACCTGGTATATCAAGTTTCTGCAATTTTTTACGGCAAATCAGTAGATTTTCGGGATGTAGATTGCTTACTTTCAATTCATGAATGAATAAAGCAACGACATGGTTGAACTTCTTTGCATGGAAAGACGTTTAAAATAACAAAATCAAGACGTATTTAATGCAATTGCATTTATATCGAGTCAATTTCTTTTCAATAATATAACGGGATTTTTACTACCGGTGATTTGGGTATTTTAGCCCCAAAATACCTTTAAATCGACTTTATCTTCTAGGAGTTCGACAGAATTTTTCCTTTCTTCGCTTAAATTATTCCGTAGCACTTTTCTTCAAGAATCTGATAAGATTTTGCTTGAGGCAGATCAAAAAACTTAAATTCGATCGAATAGCTTTCTACTTTCACAATACACGGTCTCGTCAAGGTGCGTCTTTGACCTCGCAGTGTTGGATCGTGAATTCTCTTTTTATGCTGTTTGCCTATTTTGAAATCTCTGTAAATGAAAACTAAAGGGGTTGATATGTGCGAGTTAATGACGCGCCTTATCAACACATTGTGTTGGAGTTCACTGCTTGTTTCAGTACCTCCATTTGACGAAATTAGAAAAATTTCAAAAATTTGAAATTGCGACAAAAATGACGAAAAATTCAAAAAAAATTCCGGACCTTTTTGCGGAATTTCCACACTTTTTCAGTACTTCCGGACCGCCCTTAAAAAATCAGTACTATTTCCGGACTTGTAGACACCCTGCTTTGACCGGGCAAAAATAATTACGTCAAGATAGGCAGAGGCGGAACCAGCAATTTAGCAACATCGGATTTCCTCCATGAAAATCTTTGCTAAATGATCGATTCTTATCGGAGCACCCAGACCCTCCAAGAGTCGATACATTTCCACGTGTTTCAATGGAGAAGACAATGTTGCCAATTTGCTGGATCCGCCAATGAAGGTAAGCTGGAATATTTAAGGCATCGAGGAAAAAATAAATAAAACGATGGCAAAAGCGTCACGTAGCATTTTTGATGTCTTTTGATCTAACATTTCCACGAAGAGAATGGCTATCTGACAGTGAAAATTTCTTGAAAAATTAAAAACGGAACCATTCCGGAGGGGCGAGAGCAGTGGCGTGGCGTGCTTTGCGATATATCGATTGATCTTCCGTTTATACCAATGGAAAAAGATCGATTAACAGGGTGTTCGCAACCAATGCCTCAATCATCGATTCTTTGTCATAGCTTCAAATGGGAAAAAATCGATAATCGATCATCCATACCTCGCCACTGGGTGAGAGAGTTTTCATACCATGAGGAAACCTAAGTCTTCGCTGGGATAACCGTTTTGGACTTACTCGCAGTAGCAGTTTAAAAAAAAAAAAAAAAAAAAAAAAAAAAAAAAAAAAAAAAACCTATTGATTCTATCGACACGAATCGGTCGAAAAATGGAAACGTGAATCGATCCACGCCAATCGATCGGAGAAATGCGATTGCGGTTCACGGGTTTGTTCATTGATTCACGGATTTATCGATCGATTCATGGAAATATTCATCGATTCGAGGATTTGTCAATCAATTCATAGGTTTGTCGATCGAATTGGTGGCATCGCTGTCGATCGATACACGTTTTTATTTTTTCATCGATTCATGCCCTGGTAAAAATTGGCAGTAGAATCTGTGTTCCAAATTACCATAGACTTAAAGCCGGCTGTAAGATTTCCAATAGCTTCTGTAGCCGGCTGTACAAATTCTTATAGCCTTTTATAGCCGATGGCGATTAAGCAACAGCCAGACGATACAGTTTATGCCAAACGTTACTAAATACGGATACTAGGACTTAGTGAGTTTTTGGACTACCGCTCTCTTTTTGTGCCGTAGTATCTTGATTTATTTTGCGAGGAAAGCTCCGTACTTTTGAAGGATGCCTGTCATTCTTAATATGTTGGAGCGCCTTCAATTTTTTATGATAATGTGCAATACCTCTGGTGTGAAATAGTTGCTTCAAACGCCGTGGAACGCTGTGGCGCGGCACGGCGGGCGGGCAGAGAGCGCGAAACGCGCATTGGCGCCTACAAACCTAACAGGGATACTTCACGCATCGCGCAATGCGTGCAGTATCCCTGTTAGGTTTGTAGGCGCCAGTGCGTCGCCGCTCCGCTTTGTGTTAGGCTCTAATATTTAATCTCACGGAGTCAGCGTTTTTCAACTCATGATTTTGAAATGTTTGCACACTCTGAATGGACTATTCTCATTTTAATTGATGAAAAAAAAATATGTTTTAAGGAAAATATAATGTGCGTTTTGTAAATATTAAGGTAGTTCCGTATCAAACTTAATGATTTCCAAAGCACACGAATGTCTACACAATTTCTTAGCCTTTTATAGCCAATGGCGATAAAGTGTAAAGCCCGGGATAGGAACTATAGCCCGAATGTATACTTTCTTATAGCTTCGTACAGCCCGGCTATATGATTTGCTCCGCTTTCTACAGCCAGCTATATGATTTTCAATAGCCCTTTTTAGTCGGCTATAAGAACTCCTATGGTATTTTGAAACGCAGCTCCTGTCGCCAATTTTTACCAGGGTGTCGATCGAGTCAACGCTTGTTTTTTAATTAGTTGTCGATCAATTCAAAAGTGTGCTTATCGATCGAATCAACGCCTGTTTTTATAATTTGTCGATAAATCGCTGTCGATTGGTTCACATTTTCATTTTCCGGTCGATTTAAATCGATCAATCCATATCCTCCGATAAAGCTTTATGAATTTAGACTTGAAGGATTTAATACTTCCATGACCCCAGATACTACCACAATAAAACTTTAAAAAGTGTTGTACGTGTTGACAACCTGCTGATTGAGGGAACTCCTTTTGTTGAAAGCAAAAGGAATACCATTGGTGTAAATTGAATTATCGTTTTGAGTTCCCGATGAATTTTTCAGATTCTGGTACATGGGACTCTTTCTATTGGTCCTTAAAAATTGGATTTCATTCAGAAAACGCTGTAAAATATTTCAATTTCGCGGTAAACGAATTTCAATTTCATTTCGGAATTTCCGTTCCGTTGCAAATTGCTACTTGGGCATGGGCTTCTCATCATGGTATCATCGGTAGCTTTTAGCCAACGTTTTTCTATTGGAATCCTCCAGTGGCGTGGCGTGAATAATCGATTATCGGTAAATCCCCATTTGAAGCTACGTCAAAGAATCGATTGTTAAGGTGCTCCGTGCGAAAACCTTGTACATCGATCCTTTTCCACAGGTTTAAATGGCAGGAAATCGATGCATCGCAAAACACGCCACGCCACAAGGATCCTCTTTGGTGACCTTTTTCAAACCAAGTATTAGTAATATTTTTAAAATTTTCATTTATTTCAACCCTCTAGGTATGTTGAATGGAGCTCACATGAACCTCGACCAAATGAATTTGATTTCGCGGGCGAAAATGACTTAGTATCGTTTATAAAACTAGCTCAAGAGGAAAACTTACTGGTTCTGCTTCGCCCTGGTCCATACATTTGTGCTGAAAGAACTCTGGTAAGATAGTACTTTTTGGCAGTTTTACTACCAAACTCACTAAGAAAGGGAAAAGGATGTGCAAAAACATACTTCTTCGCCTTTGAGCATATTAAAAAATCGTGATGTGGATTGTACGGCTTCTCTAGGCCAGTAGCAATATCTGATTCAAAGAAAACAGGTGGATAAAAGTCAATTACAGTTATCAGTGTAACTTACTTTTTTTGGGGGGGGGGGGGGGGGGGCTAGTTATTGTTACAAAATTCTGTCACAGTACATAACTTAACTTCGTAGTTTCCGATTTTTTTACATCGATTTCTAGTTACGATTTAAATTAATGAAATCTGATTCTCGAGGAAAATCGACTAGATTAATCGATGTTTTCGAAAAACTCCCCTACACTACGGCGCACATTGGATCGAGTTAGTAGGAGAGGTCGGACAATATTTGGAAACTTTGAACGCTTATAACTGCGTTTAAACAAAATTTTGAAGTTTCAAAAGTGGTTACATTGGTTTCCTCGCGAAATTTCCTTCTAGAAGCACCCCTTAAAATTTAAAATGTGACGAAATAAACATCGAAATTTGCAGTTTCAGTCAAAAATTTCAAGTCCGACCTCTCTGATTGACTCGATCCACTGTGCGGCGGTGAGGAGCCGAAGTTTTAATTGTGGGAAGGAATTTAATATTGAAAAAATTTTGGGAGAGCATAGAGCAACATCGCGGCCCATCGAGAGCAGCAGAACCTCTCGGACCCTCGGAAAACTCGTCCTGCCACTCTCTCGACCCCAAGTTCGGAAAGCTCATCAGTGAGTAGGAAGTGCCTCAGCACAGTACTGGGGGGCGATGAAGGCAGCTCTCCAAGGTGGAACACCGAGTGACAGAGGAGGCCCATCGAAGAACACCGTTGTTGATTCCTGGGTTATCCGCTTCGATATCAGAAATTTGGACAGCAGGAATGAAATTTTGCTCCGGACCAATTTTGCACGCATCGAACGAAGCGACTAGCAAACGGATCAATAATTAATTAACTTCTCTTTTCTACTGTAATTATGAAATTTCATTGGAAACCTGTGAGGAGGATACGTTTGCCTCTGCGCGCTCCCGCGGCGGAAGCTGGATGCAGCTCCGCCTTCGTTGAGGTTCAGTTACACGATCAAATTGAGCCACCAAACTGAAGCTCTGATTGGTGGAAAAACACCTGAGGTAAGGATGCGACCAATGAGAGGCCCAATTTGATGGCTCAATTTGATCGTGTAACTGGACCTTTGAAGACGGCTCGTTGTGCAACCGTGCGGTTTCTGGGCTGAAGTATGAGATACGAATGTACGAACCATAATACGTCGATAGTAAACATAGGAAGACACGGACTACCTCCTACTTATCTTCACTGCTATGTTTTGTTCGCTGTCTAGTCTACCTCACAATCAGTGGCAGATCCAGAGTGAGTCGGAGGGGGCCCTAGTAGCAGAAAATTTTTTTGTTTTTCAAAAAATGTATAAAGAAACATATCTGTTATCTAAATGGTAGTTTTATGTAAAAAACGTGTAACGCTTATATAGAAAAAAAAAAATCAACGTTCAGACTTGACCGTGAAATATAAAAAATGATAAAAGCGAGATAAGGTACCTAATTTTTTTTAACTGACAAGTTTTTTATTTTTTTAAAAAACGCATACGTACGAAAGTGTTAAAAGTGAAAATTTTTATGTAGGTAACTATTATATAAAAAAAGGTCATCATTTTCGTGAGCTTTTCGCGAATTGGAAGATTTTTTAGTATGTTTGCGAAAAGCTCACGAAAATTATGACTTTTTTTTATATAATGGTTACATAAAAATGTTTACTTTTAACACTTTAGTGTGCATGCGTTATAAAAAAAAAATAACTTTCGTACATGATCTTTATATTTTCCTTCTATGGTTCTGCTACTGAAGGGGGGGGGGCACTTGCTAATGTCCAGTGGGAGGTTCGGGGAACACCTCCCAGAGTAAGGAGTAAGGAGGCCCGGTGGCCTCTCCTGGAAAATTTGATCAAAAAAAGCCCCTCCCAGATTGAAATTCAAGCAGTTTCAGCGTACAATATTTGCACTATTGTAAAATTGAAAATTGAAGAATGGTACCTCCTTTAGCCTAATTTTCTTTTCGTGTATAAACTATTCATTTCTGCAATGTTGAGTAGCCTTTGGTTTGGTAAGTTTGGTTAAATAACTCTGTCTTAAAACCATTTCACTAAATTAGGAGCACCTTTTCCCCCTCCCTCTATTTCCTTCTATTACCCGAGGGGAGGGGGGCATGCCACCATGCATATTGCATGAACTGTCCCAAGATGACATAACCAAGCACTTCAATTTAAAAAACGGGGCAACTTATCGAGTTGATCTTGTTTTCATGCGGAGGGAGTTTAAAATTAAAAAAAAATAAAATAAAAAAAATAGAAATAAAAAACAAAGACAAAAATCGACTTATTCGGACAAAAATGGTACAAATTATTGTGATGTCAAAAAATTACTATCTATTAATTGTTCAAATAAGATCTTGCCTAGATATCTTGAATAATATCTTGACTTCTATTGTCGACTTTTTACGTCTTCTGTCGAATAAGACCGAGATCAACTCGATCATTTGCGTAGTTTCTATAATTAAAGCGTTAATCTTCGTTTCGGGACACTCTGTGCGCATAAAAGGAAACGCAAGACGATGAAATACAAGCTAACATTGAGGCACTAGATGAAGGAGAAGTCAATTTAATCTGCAATTTTCATGTTTTTATTGCCTTAGAAGTTACATAAACCATATTTTTTGGAAGGTACTTGACAAATTATATCACATCCTTTACAAACAATGCTCAGGATTCAACAAATTTCTTAATGATACTATACAAATTGACTAACCTATTCAAACTTAACGTGTTGACTGAACCTAACTATACGGCAGAAAACGGCTCTACAGGGAAAGCACACGTCGAGTGAGCGGCGATTCTTGAACGTTGGCAGCACTGTTCTTCCTCCATTGAAATGTGTGAGAAACAATCGATTAAAAAATGCAAAAAACGTAAAACAATGTTAATTTCTTTGTAATTCAATGAAATCTTTCCAGGTTTAAAATATCAGTAAAAATGTTATTATTTCTAATTTCCAAGATTAGTATTTTATTTTATCTTAAATCATTTACTGATTGAAGTTACTGACTTTCCTAGTTGTTTTTATAATGTTTCATCCAGTGATTTGTGTTTTTGTAATTCAATGAAATCTTTCCAGGTTTAAAATATCAGTAAAAATGTTATTATTTCTAATTTCCAAGATTAGTATTTTATTTCATCTTAAATTATTTACTGATTGAAGTTACTGACTTTCCTAGTTGTTTTTATAATGTTTCATTCAGTGATTTGTGTTTTTGTAATTCAATGAAATCTTTCCAGGTTTAAAATATCAGTAAAAATGTTATTATTTCTAATTTCCAAGATTAGTATTTTATTTTATCTTAAATTATTTACTGATTGAAGTTACTGACTTTCCTAGTTGTTTTTATAATGTTTAATCCAGTGATTTTAATTTTATTTTTTTATTTTATGTCTTATTTTTTCAAGAGTTTTTCTTGTGTTTATTGTTAACTCCTATCTTTATAGATTTTTATTATTTATGTTATTGCCTCGCCCAAAATCGATATATTAAATGGATTTAAGTGGAGGAAAACTAACAGTGTTGCCAACTCGCAAAATTGCCACTGCGTCGAGCGTGGATCGAGAAAAACACGCATCTCGATCGCTAAGTTTCAATTGGACTGCATTTTGCAATTTGGAACTATAAATTCTGGCTCATCTGAAAAAACACTCATGTGCATAGGGAAATTAATGGCACATACGTTGTTTTTAAACCGGGTCAGATCTTACAGTTCCAAATTGCAAAATGCAGTCCAATTTCTGTACAACTTATTTACACAGAGATAATTAATACAAGATTCCGCATTAAATTTTTGGAGCCTAACTGTATGTTTCCACGTTGCGTGCACTTAAAAACCTGCTCCACATAATATAATATATGAACTAAATTAGGGACTACGTGAGTGCTATTGGAGTTTCCGTGCAAATAGACGGTTTCATAGATGAGCCTGAGATTGTAGTCCCTTATCGTAAAATGTAGTCCATACCACATAATGTATAAAATTTAATTAGTTTCATTATTGGAAAAGGCACAAATTCAGAGATCATAAGAAATTAAGATTCAACGCTACAATTACATATTATTATAAACAGGTACATTGACACTTTATCAGGTTGAGCAGCCTTTTATTATTATCATTTAAAAAAAAAAACGACTGAGATACTGCCCATGGGCACGATAATTTGGAAATCAAGATACAAAAATGCTAGGTACGCAGATTGTGCAGTACAGGTTGGATGTTTAACATTTCTGATGTGTAAGTTTTTGAAGAAAGGCAGACATCCATTTGTTATTACATTGGTGGAAAGTACGTTCTTAAACTCCCGACTGGTCGTGGGCAATTTCGTGCCAAAATGGCGATCGTTGGAATTCCACCGGTGGTGGTTCCACCGATCAGAAAAAGAAAACCCCTTTTTACTTGTGGTAGAAAGTAAAAAGGGGTTTTCTTTCTCTGTATTCCACCGATCGCCATTTTGGTACGAAATTGCCCGCGATCAGTCGGGAGTCTAAGAACGCATTCCACCGATGTAAACAAATGGATTTCGTCCTCTCTTCAAACATTCACCTCATTGATACTGTAATAGTGTACATATATTCTCAATGTACCAGCATTAACTCCTTTTTTGCCACAATGGAGATGTTGCAAGTGTGAGGGATTTGCGATTTGACCATTGATTCTTATGCAAAAGTTTGCGAGAAACACTATGGTGCCACTGGTTTTCTCTGAAATCATCTCCCAAGCTCAAATAAAGCTCTCAAAACGAGGCCAAAATGGAGGGGATATCCCGCCCTACCCTGAGAGTCCACCTCTACATCAAAACAAACTCTCCATGCAAAGATAGGGAGCAAATACATTGACAGCGCTGCCACTTTATTTGGGGACTCCAAAACTGAAAACACGGCATCACTGCTAATGTATTTGCTCCCTATCTTTGCATGGAGAGTTTGTTTTGATGTAGAGGTGGACTCTCAGGGTAGGGTGGAATATCCCCTCCATTTTGGCCCCGACTTGAGAGCTTTCTTTGAGCTTGGGAGTTGATTTCAGAGAAAACCAGTGGCACCAGCGTGTTTCTCGCGAACTTTTACATAAGAATCAATGGTCAAATCGCAAATTCCTCACACATGCAACATCTCCATTAAAGTACGAGGAAAAATTACACGAAAAAAACCTGAATATTACATAGGCGACAGTGACGAATGTGACGATGCAGAATCATCAGACTCAGCAGCGGCGGGGGGGGGGGGGGCGAAATTCCCACGTTTTCTCGTTTGTTTGTTTTATTTTTGGCCTGAGATTAGGCTGAAGTAGGGTTAGATTGTCAAACGGTGGACTGGTGGATTGAAAGTACCGGAGATTTCTCCGGTGCTCCGAGCGGTAGATTGGTGGTACCAAATCCATCGGCGGCGGTGGCTCCTTCCGTCGTGACGTCAGCACCAACCGGTGAGTTAAATAACGCAGTTTGGTGATCGGTGGCACCGCCGGTCAATAAAAGATAACCCCTAAAGGGGTTTCACCGGTGTGCCTTCGCAAGAGAACCGTTCCTCACGAGGGCTAGGGTGCGTTGAGAGTTGTTTCGTACGGGCAGAAGAGGGTGAGGAGCAACCGGTAGGAAAAGGTTTTTTGTCAAAGTTATGACTTGCAATATGTCTTGAGCGAAATTTTGGACGCGAGAATGTGGCTGGACAGTACCAGCATTTTAGTAGATTTCCATCCTTCTGCGTACGCATGTGACTAGCCGATTGTGTTCCCTCGAACGACGACTCCCGGATTTCACTGTGACTAGTCGATTGTGCTCCTTCGAACGACGACTCCCGGACTTCATTTTGACTAGCCAATAGCCGAATTTCACTGTGACTAGCTAATTGCCGAATTTCACTGTGGCTAGCCGATTGCCGAATTTCACTGTGACTAGCCGATTGCCGAATTTCACAGTGACTAGCCGATTGCCGAATTTCACTGTGACTAGCCGATTGCCGAATTTCACTGTGACTAGTCGATTGTGCTACTTCGAACGATGACTCCTGGATTTCACTGTGACAAGTCGATTGTGCTCCTTCGAACGACGACTCCCGGATTTCATTTTGACCAGCTGATTGCCGAATTTCATGGTAACTAGCCGATTGCCGAATTTCACTGTGACTAGCCGATTGCCGAATTTCACTGTGACCAGCCGATTGTGCTCCTTCGAGCGACGACTCCCGGATTTCATTTTGACTAGCCGATTGCCGAATTCCACTGTGACTAGCCGATTGCCGAATTTCACTGTGACTAGTCGATTGTGCTCCTCCGAACGACGACTCCCGGGTTTTACTGCACGCAAATTGTTCCTCCTTTTGGTGGGTCATTACATGTCTTTCAAGATCACTATTGCTTGCGAAAGCGGCTGGGCAGTGGCTACCTTTGTGTGCTCTTTCACCGAGATGGGTGCGCATGTGGTCCACCAAATAACTTGGGTAGCAGTATGTCATCGGACACAAATCGCAAGCGTACACCCCTCTTTTTTCGAATTTCGTTTCGTTTGCCGTTTGCCATTGTGTCTGAAGAGGAGCTTCGAGACCGCTCTTCCGACTGGACGAGTTTCGACAATCACTGCTATTAAAATATTTTTCATCGTGCGAACGCGTGTGACTCGTGGAGTGTGCTTCTTCGCGTAAGGACTTCAGCGTCTCACTGCCACGTCTCAGCTTTTTTTCTGTGTGCGTCGTCATAATATGTCTTTCAAGATGACCATTGTATGCGAAAGAGGCCGAGCAGTAGCTGCACTCAAACTTTTGTTCGCTGTGATGAGCGAGCGTGTGCTTTACCAAACGAACTGAATAGTGGAATGACATCTTACACCATTTGCAAATAAATGACTGTCTGTTTTCTCTATGTGACCGCTCATGACTGATAAACCTGGCATTATTGAAGAAGGAGGCTGGACAATAACTGCACGCAAAAGATTTTTCTCTAGTATGCTTATGTATGTGAATATCAAAGTCACATCTGCGTTTGAAGTCGGCTCCACAAAACTTGCAATTAAGACATTGATCATTGTTGAGCGTGCGTACAGGATTCACTGAACTTACTTCCGTGGATACTGAGTTCTCCGATTCACTGCCAGAAGCCTGCTCCTCTTCTGTGTGCGGTTTAAAACCAGTATGCCACCTACTCATGTGAGCGTTCAGATAACGTTCAGATCCGAAGACGTCTCCACAAAGATTGCATGTAAAAGATATTTCATTAGTATGCACACCCACATGACGTTCCAAATTAAATTTAGATGCGAAATTGGCTTTACAAACATTGCATTTAAATGGTTTATCACTCTTGGGAGCACTTACGCGATCCACTGAATTTACTGCCGTGGATACTGAGTTCTGCGAATCACTGCCAAAATCCTGCTTCTCTCCTGTGTGTGTCATCATATGTCTTCCAAGAAGACCATTGTCTTCAAAGGCGGCTCCGCAATGGTTGCACTTGAAAGGTTTTCCACCGCAATGAGTGAGCATGTGCTTTTTCAAATGAGCTGGACGGCAGAATGACATCTTACACTCTTTGCAAATAAATATCCGTTTATTCTCTCTATGTGTGCGTAGATGTTCTTTCCAACAGTGCTTCCAATTAAAGGAGGCTGGACAATATCTGCAAGTAAAAAGTGGTTTACCAGGATGCCTCTTACACATGTGGGACCTTAAATTAGCTTCATTTTCGAATGCGGCTGCACAAAGATTGCATTTAACAGATTTTAAACGAGTGCGCGAACGCACACGACGTTTCAAATTAAATTTTTTTCCAAAATTGGCTTCACAAAGATTGCCTTTAAATGGTTCATCACTATTGAGCATACTTGCGTGATCCAGTGAATTTGCTTCCGTGACTACTGAGTTCTGCGACTCGCTGACAAAAACCTGCTTCTCTACTGTGTGTGTCATCATATGTCTTCCAAGAAGACCATTGTTTGCAAAGGAGGCTGCGCAGTGGTTGCACTTGTAAGGTTTTCCACCGCGATGAGTAAGCATGTGCTTTTCCAAATGAGCTGGACGGCAGAATGACATCTTACACTCTTTGCAAATAAATATCCGCTTATTCTCTCTATGTGTGCGTAGATGTTTTTTCCAACAGTGCTTCAAATTGAAAGAGGCTGGACAATATCTGCAAGTAAAAAGTTGTTTACCAGGATGCCTCTCGCGCATGTGAGACCTTAAATTAGCTTCATTTTCGAATGCGGCTGCACAAAGATTGCAATTTAAAGGTTTATAACTGTTAAGCGTACGCATAGGATTCGCCAAATTCGCCGCAGATATGGACTTCTGCGACTCCCTGCCACAAACCTGCCTCTCTCCTGTGTGCGTTGTCATATGTCTTTCAAGATGACCACTGTGTTCAAAAGTGGCCGAGCAGTAGCTGCACTTGAACTTTTGTTCACTGTGATGAGTGACCGTGTGCTTTATCAATTGAGCTGAAAGGCAGAATGTCATCTTACACCTTTTGCAAACAAATATCCGTTTATTTTCTCTATGCGTCCGCTCATGATGTTCCCGGGTGATCTTCTCAAAGAAAGAGGCTGGACAATAACTGCAAGTAAAAGGTTTATAACCATCATAATTACAGAATGTCATGTTACACCTTGTGCAAACAAATGTCCGTCTATTTTGTGGTTTCTTACCAATATGCTTGCTGAGCATGTGAGACCTTAAATTAGCTTCATTTTCGAATGCGGCTGCACAAAAATTGCAATTAAAAAGTTCATCACTGATGAGCGTACGCATAGGATTTGTCAAATCTACTTCCGCAGATATAGACACCTGCGACTCCTTGCCACAAACCTGACTCTCTTCTGTGTGCGTCGTCCTAATATGTCCTAAAAGATGGTCATTGTCTGCAAAGGTGGCTGAGCAACGGCCGCACTTGAAAGGTTTTTCACCGTGATGAGTGAACATGTGCTTCATCAAATGACCTGCCTGGCAGTATGACACCTTGCACCTTTTGCAAACAAATATCCGTCTATTTTCTCTATGCGTCCGCTCATGATATTGCCAATTGACCTTTACACTGAAAGAGGCCGGACAATAACTGCAAGTAAAAGATTTTTTACCAGTATGCCTCCTACGCATGTGAACTTTTAAATGAACTCCACTTCCGAAAGTGGCCTCACAAAGATTGCAATTAAAGGCAGAGGAAGGACAATATTTTCCGGTGTTATTTTCCAAATTCCTGCTGGGTGGGAGGGTTCGTCGTCTGTCAAACAATGTATTATACTTCCTCAGAGCTGGGTCCCAAATATTAATCGAAAACGTTTCAACATTGCCAAACTGGTTGCGCACCCGGCCGTGTATGGCTCTCCGACTTTCTGGCGAGAAGGAATCGAAACGGTTGATTCTGTTACCGACTCTGTCCACGAAGTCCCATACGCCGTATTCAGATTCCACGACGAAACTATTTCTCTTAAATCCAGACGGCAGTTTACAAAGTACCACGACGCAGCTTTTTGACACGGTGTGCCCAATCTCTTCCACTTCATCTGGGACTTCTTCCTTGCTCACGTGACGAAATCCACCTGAATTATGTACGGTTCCTTCTGGTAAGATCGCCTCTTGACAGATTCGCTCAGCCTCGACCGACTCGTTTCCAATTCTATCGCTCGAGTTCGAAAGATTAAATAAATTGTCTTCGTCGTTCACCTCCTCTTTTATTTGACTAATTAGAGCGATAGGAACATTTGTTTGGATCTGACCTTGTGAGCAGCTGTTTCCTGGTAAATGAAGACCATCTTCGTGCCCCTGGAGACTTGACGAGGAATCTGCCGGGTGACTGCTTAATTCCTCATTGAACTGATCTAATAGGCAAGGCTCTTGCTTCAGGAAGACTGCATGACCAGCCTCTGGATCAGCGCGCGGTGGACTCGTTTCCCGATACACGTCGGAGACTTCATCTTCTGGGAACGTTGGTCGACACGTGTAGGACGGTGAGCAAATGTAAGTTTGCAGACGTAGAGTCCCAGTATCCTCCATTTCCCGGCTGGAACAAAAGAAAATTCGAACGACTGTGAACGTAGTAATATGTACAGGGTGTCCCAGGATTAAGTACGAATAATAAAGAAGTCGCTTCTCTGGGTCAAAAAAAGACGTTTTTTGGAATAACTTTTTTCTACCTTAACTCTTAACTACCGGAAAAGGAGCGAGCAACTTTTCGAACTCCGAAGTAGGTATGTGGTATCACGCGAAATTGGAAAAAAAACATGGATTTCCGTCTCATTTAAATTACTGACGCGTAAGCATATCATGCTCTCATCGATATAAAAATCGAGTATTTTCCGCGATGTCGAGGTGAAAATCACATCATTTCTCCTTTTTTTTAAATGACAAAATCTATGAAAAATATTGCATTCTCCGCGATACCGAGATGAAGAGCGCGTCATTTCTCAGGTTTTAATACATTCCCTTGAAATAACGCGTGCTTCTCGCGATATTAAGATAAAAAAAAGTAACCCTTTTACTCTCTTTTAATAGTCGGAAATGGAGCGAGCAACTATTCGAACTCTAAAGTAGGAATGAGATGTCACGCGAAATTGAAGGAAAATCATAGGTTCCGCCCATCTCAAATTACTGACGCGTAAGCATATCATGCTCACATCCATATAAAAATCACCTTTTGCCGCGACGCTGAGGTGAAAATTGTGTAATCATTTATGTCCTCGATCAACCGCCGGGATCTTTGCGTGCATGCGGCGATATTGAATGATATAACTCATAATTTTTCAACATTCTGGGGTACCGTCAGGAAAATCGCGTATTTGGCGCGATTCTGCAGTGATCATCACGTAATCATACGACTTTCTCACAAAAACGCTGGAAAAATAATGCATTCCCCGCGATACCGAGATGAGGAGCGCGTAGTTTCTCAGGTTTTAATAAATTCCCTTAAAATAATGAAGACTTCTCGTGATATTAAGAAAAAAAACACGCCATTGCTCACTTTAAAAGAGTCTGAAATAGAGCGCACAACTATTCGAAATCCGGAGTAGGTATGTGGTATCACGTGAAATTGAAGGAAAATCATAGGTTTCCGTACATCTCGAACTACTGACGCGTATGAATATTACGCTTGTGAGGTTAATAGTGCGTAATTTTTCATAATTCTTCTCAAACGATAAAAAAAAAAGTGAGAGAAAATAAAGCATTCTCCGCGACGAGCGCGCGATTGCTCACGTTTTAATAACTTCTCTTGAAATAACGCGTGCTCTTCGCGATAATTCACTTTTGAACAGCCGGAAATGCAGCGAGCAACTATTCGAACTCCGGTGTAGGTATGTGGTATCACGCGAAATTTAAGGAAAATTATAGGTTTCCGTACATCTCAAACTACTGACGCGTATGAATGTTATGCTCATGAGGTGAATAATGCGTAATTTTTCATCATAATTTAAAAACAAAAAATAATACAAATAAAAAAAATTAAACAGAAAAGCGAGAAAATAAAGCATTCTCCGCGATGAGCGCGTAATTGCTCAGTTTTTGATTAATTCCCTTGAAATAACGCGTGCATCTCGCGAAATCTCACTTATTAACAGCCGGAAATGGAGCGAGCAACTATTTGAACTCCGATGTAGGTATGTGGTATGACGCGAAATTGAAGGAAAATCATAGGTTTCCGCCTATCTCAAATTACAGACGCATGGGAATATCATGCTCTTACCGATATGAAAGTCGCGTATTGTCCGCGTGATGCTGAGATGAAAATTGTGTGAAAATGTACGTCCTTAATCAACTGCCGAAAAATTTGAGTCCATGCCTGGATATTGAATGCGATAACGCGTAATTTTTCAGCAAGTTTTTTGCTGTAAAAATCGCGTGTTTGCCGCGATCCTGCTATCGCTGTAAAAATCATGAATTCTCCGCGATGAGTGCGTACTTCCTCAGGTATCAATAAATCCGCTGAAAAATCGTGTGCTTCTCACGATTTTAAGATAGAGAGACCCATTTACTCACTTTTTAATGGCCGGAAAAGGAGCGAGCAACTATTCGAACTCCGGTGTAGGTATGTGGTATCACGCGAAATTGAAGGAAAATCATGGATTTCCGTCCAATTCAAATTACTGACGCATAAGCATATCATGTTCGCATCGATATAAAAATCGAGCATTTTCCGCGATGTCAAGGTGAAAATCACATCATTTCTCTTTTTTTTAAATGACAAAATCTATGAAAAATAATGCATTCTCCGCGATACCGAGATGAAGATTGCGTCATTTCTCAGGTTTTAATACATTCCTTTGAAATAATGCGTGCTTCTCGCGATATTAAGATAAAAAAAAGTAGAGTACCTGTATAGCGAGAGTATGGACAGATCGCTTCATGGAGGGCTTAGGGCCCAAAAGTGCAGCCACCCTTCTAACCAACTTCTAACGCACAAAATTTCACTGCCAGTCTGCAGATTCCAATTCTAACCATGATGGCCAAGAATGTACAGAAATGAGCGTTCTTCCGCAAAATTGAGTAAATTTATGCAAAAACTGAGTCAAACACGTGCTTAATAAACGACGGTTCGTAACAATAGTATTAGTAAATCGTTCTGGATAATTGAAATTCATAGGTTGGCTGCATTTCTGGGCCCTAACTTTATTCGCAGAAGCATCGGTGAAGGCCTGATGGATTTTCGGAGTTTCACATCTGTCCATACTCTCGCTATACAGGTACTCTAAAAAAAAGTAACCCTTTTACTCTCTTTTTAATAGTCGGAAATGGAGCGAGCAACTATTCGAACTCTGCGAGTAGGAATGTGGTATCACTCGAAATTGAAGGAAAATCATAGGTTTCCGTACATCTCAATCTCAAATTAATGACGCAAATGAATATCATGCTCTCATCGATCTAAAAATCGCGTATTGATGCTGTGGCGAAAATTGTGTTTTCCCATAGACGCTATTAGTGGCGACGTCATCATAAGGATTCTCCATTATATCGAATTGGATCCAAACAATAACATTGGCATAACCTCTTTCAATGCTACCAGTGCGAAAAAATCAATATATATCGCTTTTCTGTGACGTTGCACTAATAGCGTCTATAAAGTCTCAGAAGTGATTCTGTCATTTTGCGGTGAAGGAAACCTATTATGTGGTTTAGCATAATCAAATTTTTAACCAAGAATTTCTCCGTGCGTCGAGCAATTTCCATTTGTCAGTATATGCCTACTTTTCTGCGCTTTATTAACTTCTCTGCGATGAATTGCATTTGGATTATATTTTTTAAAAAAAACCTTGGGTTTGAAGTAAAATTATTTGGATATTGATTTCAACGCTGCAATTAGATTTTCCTAGTATTATTGGTTCACGAGAAAATTAACAAAATACTCTACCAGATGACCCTCGCAGAGTTTCAAGAAACAGCGCTTGTTCTGGATGATGAAATTAATACTTAGAGTTGCTTGATAAAATGCTCACCGTGTAATCATCCATCTTAAGAGTTGAAACAATTTTGTACGTGTCAAAGTTGCTGCAAAAAAGGGGTATTGAGTACTTTACAAGAGGAAACTGTGGTATTACGTAAAATTACTTAAGAAGTTTTGTCCATAGACAGATTTTCAGTTATTTAACAGCAAGCTTTTGGGCTCCGAGCGCAACTTCGATTCGGCGAAAATCGCGATTTGCAATGAATACAACCAATAATAGTTGCGAATGTGGTTACATTGAAGTGTCGGCAAGAGTTTTCTGAAGCATTGAGGAAAATTTTTTACCCACGTGAATCTATGTTAAAAGTTTAGCATTTAGACAAATGTCGGACTTTTAACCGCACGCGTTCATACCTTACAGGACCTATCTAATCAATCAAAAACACGATTACAGCTCAAGGAGTTGATAATCAAATTTTTGAACCTCAGGAAATCAAAATTATTCATCAGGCTTTCTCATGAGCTTTAGACACATTTTACAAAATGTGTCAGACGCATTTTTTCTTAGTAAGCGAGAGACGTTGAGAAAATCAACATTTTCTGAGAGTGAAACTTTAGAGCTTACAAATTTTCTTAGATGCTTCTAAGAAACCTATAATGTAGCTCCCAATCCAGTGTACCTATCCTCTGCTCCTGCATTTAATTTGCGAGGAATTAAAGAATTAAAAAACTCACCAGTAGGTACAGGCGATAAGGAGGAGCGGTAATTCTTTTGCTAAAACAGGAATTCTTCAGCCACAACCATCCTTAGGAAAAGATTGGTTCCATCAGCATTTACACTGCGCAGAAAAAGACAAAAATTTCAATACATTTTAAAAGACAAAAATGGTTACTTTTATTGGAACTTGAAAGATTTTCCCGTTGATATAAGATTAATTCTCATTAAATTGAAAGTAATATAAGTGATTTGGCAGGAAAAGCTACATCACGCCCATTTAATCACAACTGGAGAACGAAAATAAGTTTTTGGTGTATTTCATTAACTGTTTACGGATTTCATAAACAGTTAATGAACAAAAATTTGATTACAGCCTCAAAAGTCAATTGAGTAATCTGCGGGAGCAAATTTCTTCAGATAGAATTTTGATTCTTATGTGTAGAAAATGGCAATGAAAGTAAAGATGTTAGGAATTTTCTCATTTTCGTTCAGCTTTTCCTACTTAAATCCTAAAATTTTCGTTTGAGGTTATGTTCTATTGCTTTGAACCAAACGGTATATCGAATCACTATCAAATACAATTTCCTCAGAGGGATTAGTAGTGGTAAATAGACACATTAAGTGTGATGTTACATCTCAATATACATAATTTCAATGTCTCGAAAGTTGAAACATGCCCCAACAAATGAACAAAGAGGAATCTGCGGGATATAGGCAGGAGGGTGGGAGGATTTGCTGGATGACTATGTATGATGGTACGAGCTACTTATGTAATCGATTTTTGTGAATGTGATTTCAAATGTTTTTGTAAATGACTAGCTTTTATAATTTTAAAATCCCATGGATTGATTGTTTGGTTTCAGGCTAGTCATTGCATTCTATTGTCGATTGTTCATTTTGGAGGTTATGTTTGCTTGTTGGGGCGAGTTTCAACTTTTGAGTTATCAAGACAACAGTGTTGTTCCATGGCGTCACCACTAAATGTGTCTATCGTTAGGAATTTTCTCATTTTCACCTTTTCCTACTTAAATCCTGAAATTTTTACTTAAGGTTATGTTCTATTGTTTTGAACCAAACAATACATCGCACCACTATCGAAGTGATCTATTTGGGGGACTAGTACTAGCATTAAATGGTGAGAAAAAAAAACTAATGTACACTGGATGAATCAAGCAGAACAGGATCTCCAGGTTAATGCTTTTTCGCCTAAGAAATATACGTTGATAGATTTAGCGTCTTGCTATGCAGCGCAACTAGTCACTGAGAGACGCTGGTCTTGCACTTACCAAGAATGCAAGATGGATAGGATTTAGTGAAAGAGATGGAATTAACTTACTACTGTTTTAGAATATCAGCCTGGAATACAATCATCACAAAAAATTAAAATTCAATTGAGAAAACACTGCCAATTGAATGTCATGCTAGAAGCTTCACTGAATCACTGATAAGGGGTCGGCGAACGCAAATTCGGTGGGGAAATTCTGAGACAAGAACCTCTACTTTGGGGCTGAAAATTCTTGTTGGTCATTTCACGAGATAAATGCGTAATATGGAGAATTAACTGAGCAGTAACTGAGAATAATCGCACAAGTAATATAATGAGCGTTATCAAGTAAACATAACCTCAAAATATGTCCCCTTTGGAGGCGGTATTCTGGGATTCCCGCTTTAAATTCGAAAACAAGGCGCCAAATTTGAAATGACGCTCTTTTTTCACAGGAGCGCAAAACAGAGACGTCACAAATAAAACTGACAATGATCACTACTTTCCTGATCTCCCTATCATATGTAATTGTATTATTGATTTTTCTAGGTTCATATCATTGTACTACTGTATGAATAAATGTTTTGTTTGAATTTACGACCCTCTTCTTTGGCATAGAATCATCACTCATGCACTAACACCAACTCAAGGCCCATATCTGCATTCTAAATTACTCGATTCCTTCTCAAGTTGCATTCGTGACAATAATGTATGAAATCTTGTGTTTTTATCTCATCCATTCACACAATTTCAACTGTGATAATTCGTTTAAAACACTAACTTTCCATAAAAATAGGTGAAATGTGAGATTTTTCATCACGCATTTTACAAATAAAACGGTCACGACTGAAATTGGACACTTTTTGTAGAATTGCTCATTTTTCAATTACATAGTCAAAGCTTAAATCAGACTTATAGTCAGTTCTTTCTCTAAAAAAAAAGAAAAAAAAAAAAAAAAAAAAAAAAAAAAAAAAAAAAAAAAAAAAACATGAGAAAATTGGGCTGATTTAAGTGGATGCTGTCAAATTATTTTTTTCTTTTTAAAATGAGAAGAATATAAAAATTTATAAGAAGTGCAAAAAATAGTCCAATAGCCCAGGGGGCTCCTTATTACTTCTTTCCGAAATTCGAGTTCAACACGCCCTTCCCCCCACCCCTCTGCCGGCAAGTTCTCAGCATTGGTTCTCATAAGACACATTACTCGATTTAATTTATAAGTGCATTATACTAATTTGTCTGGTATACAATGAAGACGAAAAAAGAAGGCTTATCGAATATCGAAACTTCACGGATTTATGATGATAAACTGATTGATTCATTAATTATTCATCTATTCATTTGTTGTGGGCATATTTGAAAGTTCGATTGGGGAACAGTGGTCCATTTTTCAGAAGAATTAAAAAATTCAGAAAATTAAAAAAACTGGAATTTTAGAAACTTTCAAGCCTAAAGTATGCAACCAAACTTAAAATTTTGAAAAAAGTGGTTTTAACACTGATTAACAGCTAACTGGAAAAAGGTGGCCCACTGTGTTCGTACACTTCCAGTCTCTGTTCAATTGGATACATGATTCGGCGATGAAATGGTATAGTGAGGACATTTTCCGAAATTTCTTTTTAATTCCATACATTCGAAGTACTCAGGCCTATCCATATTTGATGGGAAATCTTTTTTACAAACGAAAGATAAAAGATAATACATTCTGGAAAACTAGTCGACTTTAGGACTGATGAGATTTGCGTTGACTATAGCAAAAAGAGAAAGCGTTACAGATCGAGATTGGAGATTTTCTTGGTTTCCCTTCTCTCCAAGAAAGGTTTTCAGTACCGCATCATTTTGAAATTATCGTGTATTCAATGTCCTCCTAGGGTGGTCTTCCGGCATGGATGTTGACTGGGAATCCAGACATGCAGCTTCGTACCGTGGACCCCCGTGAGTATAAGAAAATTATCAGCACCTGTTATAATATGATCTGTCAATAAATAAAACAGTTTGATGAGGTCTTTACGTAAAAAAATAGATAAATAAATAAATAAATGGATAGATAGATAAATAAAAATATAGGGATAAATAAATGGCTAAATAAATAAATACGAATGAGAGGAAGAGAGGACAAAAAAAAATTGCTTTTCACCCCAAAAGTAGCTCTCACAAACGAGAAGATGCAATTTTATCACAATTTTTTTTCCTTTTTCTTGCGAGAATGTTGCCCCTCTTAGTAAAGAATATGGCTAAAAAGCGACACTACGTATCTCAATTGCGGTATTTTCGAATCTCTGCTCCTCGTTCATTTAATTGTTCGAGGAGAGGCAAGTAAATTTTATAGCATGAAATTTATACAGAAAATTCTGACGAAAAAAAAATGACAAAGACGAAAAATCAAGAAGTTTCTTGAGAAATTACGTTGACTAGTTTTCGGAGGAAAAAATAAAGTATGACTGAAAGTCTACAATGTCGCAAACGGAGATACGTGGTTTCGCGATGAAGGCATCATTTTTTTTTTTTTTTTTGAACAATGCATTTTTCAAATGTAAGGTTGCATTTTAGGTCATTTGATTCGGTTTTTCATTTTGGTGATTAGATCTCATTCTTATACCTGCTATTTTCTTCTGCACAGCTTTTCTGAGTTTCGTAGACAGGTGGTTCCGGGTTCTATTTGAGAAAATTACACCTTTACTCTACGGCAAAGGCGGCCCTATTTTCATGGTCCAGGTAACTTCTGCTTACTCACAATGTGTAAACAAAATTTGTGACGATTTGAAACTCCATAGTCGCACTTTTTATATCGTCTTTATTTGTCAACGAACACACGGTCTCTTCCTTCACACACTGTGCCAAGAGTACACCCTGTTTTTAAGACATTTTTAAATAAGTTTGTTTGGTTTTTCTTTGTGATCGACCATAAAAAGAGAACCGTGGTAAAAAAAAAAAAAAAAAAAAAAAAAAAAAAAAAAAAAAACATTAAAAATATCGATTTCAGGTGCGTCAAGCTGCTCCATCAAGATTCGATTGTTTTACATACATACATTTAAATGGAGAAAAAACACTGTTGCCAACTTTCAATAATCGCCACTGGTTTCATATTTTCAATTCAAAGTAGATATTGGAAACAAATAGCCACTTTAAATGTCAATCTACCAGTCGACTTAAATCAATCGACTAAAGTTTTCCTAGAAAATTACGGTCCCTCTCCCCACGAGCAGTCGTATGCATTCTCATTTTTTGCGAGAGGGTGAAAAGAGAGATGTGAAAAGTAATCTTGAAAATTTCCCGAAAATTAAATTTTCTATCGTTACGTATGGACAATATTTCTATAATACATTCATTGAAAATCCATTTTACTCGAATATTCTCTTATCATGTGACCAGAGTAGATTAGCATGTTGGCAACACTGTTAATACTCCATTTACGTAAATCCAATAAAAATATCGATTTTAGGCAACTTGCCTCACCAAGAATTCAGCGGCGTTGCGTGCTTTGCGATGAATAGATTGCAACTTAAACCTGTGGAAAAGGATCGATAGACGGGATGTTCGCAACGAGCGCCTAATAATCGATTCTTTACCACAGCTTCAAATGAGGAAATATCGATAATCGATCATTCACGCCTCGCCACTGCAAGAATCGATTATTTTACATACATTTAAATGGAGGAAAAATAGCGTTGTCAGCTTGAAAAATTCCCACTGCATGTGAACCGTGTGTTTTTTGGCGAAAGTCTAAAAGTTCCAACATCTAATTTAACAGGTCGAGAATGAGTACGGAAATTATTTCCAATGCGACCAGGGATATTTACGATGGTTGTCGGAGAAGATGTCGAGTTATGTGGGTAAAAATGCTGTCTTGTACACGACGGATCAAGCGAGTGACAGCGCCTTCAAGTGCGGCCCCGCTCCAGGCGCCCTGGCCACAGTCGATTTCGGCGCCGGAAGTAAGTTCGATTCTCGATATTTCCCCAATTTGATGCTATGATAAAGAATCGATTATTAAAGTGTTTGGTGCTATCACCCTGTTCATCGATCATTTTCCGCAGGTTTAAATGGCAGATCAATCGATATATCGCAATGTACGCCTCGCCTTTGATTCTTAACCTACCAGTTAATCAAGATTCAAACCATTCTTCATGGTTGTAAAACGATTGGAATAAGCAGGTTGCCGCGATCAACTCGGAGCTGTAGAATTGGTCGAAATTTAATCAAAACTTTCAGGGCCATATTTACCTACTTGCCGCCCATGGGCCGCTGGTATTTTGCCGCCCATACGCCATCTTGGATTTTTAAATTTTAAAATTTTGAATGAAAATTCAACCTCTACGTGAAAAATATCCATTACCACCAAGTCTCACAAAAATGAACCAAACAGGTGCCGAGATAGCATTTTAGATCACATCCACCATCTTGAATTTTTGAATAATGAAAATCTGAGTTGAAATTTAGGTTTTCCGTCTAGAAATGCCACCTGGCACCGAGTTTTAAAGAAATCGAGCGAACAGGAGTCGCATATCGTACGATAAACGCTACCAGTCAATTTGCCTACGTTAGTGCGCCTTCAATTTCGTCTGATACTGTGCAATACTTCCGAGGTGGAATAGTTGCTCGGAGCGCCTTCAAGAGTATTCCCTCGACTTGATGCCAGAAGATCACGATTGCCGCCGTCAACACACTCCTGGACGTTTCTTGAAACTCCGTACAAGGTGGTATTTTTTGACGGAAACCTTGAATTCCAATTCAAATGTTCATAATTTAAAAATCCATTATACTGGATGCGGCCTAAAATGCTATCTCAGATCCTGCTTGATTCATTTTTGTGAGACTTGGTGGCAGTGGATGTCTTTCACGTAGAGGTCGAATTTTCAGTCAAAGTTTTGAATTTCAAAGCTCCAAGATGGCAGAAGTGGCTTAGAGTGCTATCTTGGCACCTTCAAAATTATAAAAAATTGTTAGGTAGCTGTCTTAAAAAGGAATCGTCATCAAAAATCTCGGAAAACAATTGAACTTTTGAATGACAGTCAAAAAGTAAAAGTATTTCATTCTCTATGAAATATTTTAATGAAACGTCATTATGAGCCGTAAATTCTTAACAATTTCCAAAAATCGCCACACATTTTTTGGCTTAAAATCATCAATTTTAGTCTGAAGTAATCATTGCAATTTTGAAATCGTCGCTTACTTTCTTACTCCCGGCGTTTAAGTCTCCAGAGATGTACATAATGACACTAATTCTGCTACACGCATAGGCGGACATGCTTGAACTTAAAAAATAAAAAAAGATCTTCTTTAAAATTAGTTTGAAAACAAATGTAAAACCTAAAAAATAATTTTGTATGAAGATTAAAACAAAATTTTAGTTTAAAGTTTACTAAATAAAATTACAATTTTTGAAAACATTTGTTATATTTATTCTCTCAAAAAAATAATTAGACCCGATTCAAAGACAAAACAGAAAATTAAATGAAAATAAATAAAAAAAAAAAAAAAAAACATGTGAAAGTGAAAAGTGTACAGGAAAAATAAGGGGCTGCAAAGCAGCCCCATAAGCCCCTAGTCTATTCTAATAATGATTTCGCAGGGGACTGATTTTAAAATCAATAAACATAGCGATAGACAAAGTAGACATAGGGGGTATGGAGCGATCATTTTGATCGAAACGGGTGGTTGCTACAGACTATGGGGAGAAATGATGGACTGACTAGCCCCTTCTCATTCGTTTTGAAACATCAATTAAAACCATCAAATGAACGTGCCAGCGGGGGAGGAGTGACACGTTTACTGGTGTTGAACACATTTTTTGGGAAAGCCCTGTCAACACTACTAGCAAAAGTTCACGGAACTTTGCGCGAAAATTAAGTTTCGTAAACCTATCTCTGTGTGGACAAGGCCTTCCATTCATAAGAAATGAACGAAAAAATCATGAAACAATGAACATAAATGTGGTTCAATGATTTTAACTTCCGCCGCCGCGCCTCGCAGACCGCACTGTGTTTGATGCAATGCGTGAAGTATTCACGCAGTCTTGAAGGCGCTATGTATCTCACGCTGATCGCACTGTGTTTGCCGCAATGCGTGAAGTGTTCGCGCATTCTTGTAGGCGCTATCCGTTTCACGCTGTCCGCAATGACCGCACTGTGTTTGATGCAATGCGTGAAGTTTTCAAACAGTCTTGTAGGCGCTAATATGTGTTACATGCCGATCGCGCCGCGCCGAGGGCTTCTCCTTTTCATCTCAAGTCCTCGTCATCATTTCTCTCTAGGTATGTCGCGCCGTTCCAGGCCAAATTGCGTGTTTGGTTTCTCTCTTTTTGAAAATTGACGTCTATTCTCCAGAAAAAGACGGTTTCTTCCCAAAACAGCGGGTAGCGGAGCTTAGGGACCATGAAATTCAGAGTCTTCGGGATCGATTACCTGGAAAACCGTCTTTTTCTGGAGAATCCAAAGCGCGACATGTCGATGAATACTGAACGTAGTGAGTCGCAGGAGTTTCTGTTTGGGCAGATCTTATTATTTTTAACTGAACTACAAGGATCCAGCATCAAAACAAGTTGCTGAGACCAACGCAACTGACCAATTGGTTGGCGTCATATCTCGGTTAATATTGTGCGAAGGAAGTTGCTGTTTGCACTGAAAAAAAATTCTCGGCGTTTTTACCAAGGTCCGTTGGTACCTTTACCATCTCACTTGTTTTACCAATTATTGGTAATTTTACTAAGACAGACTGATAAGCTTACCTAAAAACCGGTATTTTTACTGTTTTTTCAGGTAAGAATACCACTTTTATTGGTAATCAATTCCCGGTAACTTATTTGCCATTTTATCTCGGTAATTCTACCACAGTCGATAAAGAAATTGGCGTTTTTACCAAGATCTAGTAAAATTACCGAGAAAGTTCAATAATTTTACCGAGATTTATCGGTAAAATTACCAATTCCATAAATGGAATTTTACCAAGAAAAAACTGGGATCAAACAGAACCCTGAATTATTGGTAATTTTACCCTTTTTCTTAGTAAATACACCGAGATTTTTTTTTTCAGTGTGGGCAGATCATTATTTTAGCTAATACAAGAATCTAGCATCGAAACAGAGTTCTGAGACCAGCTCAACTGACTCATTGGCTGCGTCTCTCGTGTATGATAGACTCATTCGTGACCTTTCTTTTTCATCGTCTATTTGAATTTGCGTCCTCCTGATGTGCAACCTTTAACCTTCTACATCGACTCTCCGCAGATGACGTAGATGCTCTCTTCGACTTCATGAGCTACCGAAACAAAGGAGGACCGATGGTCAACTCGGAATTCTACTCGGGGTGGTTGACGCACTGGACAGAAAATTTCGGTGGGGTGGCGACAGGAGCAGTCGTGGAAACTATGATAGACATCCTGAAACGGAACGCGTCGTTCAGTATTTACATGATTCACGGCGGCACCAACTTCGGGTTCACATCAGGTTCGAACCCCCAGGAAACTTTACTCGAAGGGAAAGGAACATTGGCGGACCCAACAAATGGAACACTAGACAAGGTACGAATTTCAGCTCTCTGATAAATGTTTCCTAACTGAAATTTTTCGTAGAACACGATGCGTACAACGAAAATTACCGAAATCAACTCCTTCTGAGGATGATTAATTATTCTTGTTGGGTGAATTCAAGTCACCCGCTCACGAAAACTCATGGCTCTACGTGATTCACATCGCGCGCTAAACGTTTATCATGACAGTCTCTGCGATATAAAAATCTGGCAACCTCAATCTTGACGCTTTGGCTCAGCTATGGCAAATTGCTAATAGTTTGAACAACACAAGGTAGGAAATGAACATTCCTCGATTGAGAAGATTGCTGAAATCGTTGTAGTGCGCGATTTGACTCACGTTAAGCTTTGAGTTTCTTGGGAGCGGGCAGTTCAAATTCCTTGTAACCTATGTGAAATAAAAACGTAAATATCCTCGTTAGAAGTTGGCTTCAGTCATTTCCGTTGCGCGAATCGTGCTCTGCGTGAAATTCTGGTTAAGAAACATGTATTAGAATCCTTTAATTCGTACCTTGTCTAGTGGTCCATTGGCAACATTGTTTTCTCCATTTAAACCTATGGAAATGTATCGATTCTTGGAGAGGCCATGTGCTCCGACAAGAATCGATCTTTTAACATAGGTTTAAATGGAGGGAGTCAAGTGTTGCCAAATTGCTAGATCCGCCTTTGGAAAGGAACGCCGCTTCCCTCTTTATACTTACATGAAATATAATAAATACATAATTGAAAAAAAAAAAATCTATGTCTTAAAAACAGAATTAGGGTGTGAAAGTAGTTGGATGGATTTCAGAATCAGGGTGACTGCCTGATCTATATTACAGAAATTCTAGATAAATAGATGGTCTTACCAAAAAAAAAAAAAAAAAAACCAGAAAACCAAATTATACATCGGTTGCTAATAATGTGGAAATCCACATATCTCGAATGCGGTTGACAAAATCTCTGCTCCTATGTTATTTTTTCGAAAAGAAACAAGACGACTATATAACTTGTTTCTGGAAAATATTCTGATGAAAAAAAAGAGAAATCAAGGAAGTTTTCAAGAAATTAAGTTGACTATACGAAATTGACGTCTATCACCACTGTATTTCGTACTAATAGTTAGACTACATTTTGCAATAAGGAACTACAATTTCTGGCTTAGTTTGAAAACAACATATGTACCATTAGTTTCCCGATACCTACTGCAGTAAGGGAAAACGCCGTATGAGCCTTCAGACGTAGGCAAATTTCCCACGATAAAATAAATATTCTGATGAAAAAAAAGAGAAATCAAGGAAGTTTTCAAGAAATTAAGTTGACTATACGAAATTGACGTCTATCACCACTGTATTTCGTACTAATAGTTAGACTACATTTTGCAATAAGGAACTACAATTTCTGGCTTAGTTTGAAAACAACATATGTACCATTAGTTTCCCGATACCTACTGCAGTAAGGGAAAACGCCGTATGAGCCTTCAGACGTAGGCAAATTTCCCACGATAAAATACGAGTTACTTATCTGGATTACGTGAGACTATTTTCTTCCTAATTGAATATTGTCGAGGAATCGATCCAAAGCATCTGAAAATTTAAAAAAAAATAGTCATAACTTTCTTGAGAAATACATGATTTATCGGGAACAAATTGGCAATGTCCGAATGTTCTTACGGCGATTTTTCTTGGCATTGCAGTATAGACATAAGTATTTTTCCGGATGAGCTAGAAATTGTGTTTCCTAATATTGCAAAATGTATCCAATTTCCAATTTGTGGTCCAATTGGACCACATTTTGCAATTTGGAACTGTGAACTCTAGGCCGGTTTAAAAACGACGTATGTGCCATTAGTTTCCCTATGCACATAAGTGTTTTTCCAGAAGAGCCAGAATTTATAGGTCTAAATTGCAAAATTCAGTCCGATTCTTCTTCCTCAGTTTTATCAATCACGGGCGTGGGGCCGTGGGTGCGAGTTGCACGATATACTGCCGTGCCAAGGAAGAACGTCGTATGCGCCTTCAGGCGTTGACATGTTGCCTTCAATGAAACAATAATTTACGGGGAAAATTATGAGTGATATTCTTCCGCTATTGCTCAGGCAATTTTGTTGACAATTTAATCTAAAACATGAAGAATTTTAAAGGAACAATTTTCATAACATTCCGCAATAAAGGACATTTTATTGAAAGAATTTTGGCAACTCTCGAACGTTCATACGGCGTTTTTCCTTAGCACGGCAGTATACTATATCGCCGTGGACGATGAAGTAAATCATAGTCTTAGTTGACAATATTCCCGTTGATAGTGGATCAACGCACACAGTGGACGCAGTGGATCGGACATTTAAATGAGGCCGATGATTTCTTGTTAACGTGTATAGAATTCTGCCACCATTTTTTATGAGCGAAAAAAATTATTATGATTCTAGGTGCAAACGGTCTTCCATATAAACCTGATATAACATCCTATGACTATGATGCGCCAATTGACGAGGCAGGAGATCTTACGACAAAATATTTTGCGATACGAAGTGCCCTCAAAAAAGTAAGTGAGATTTTCTGCTGTGGCAATAAACGTACAAACACACACCAAAAGTCATGAACAGATATTAGTGCGATGAATTCTTTCCATTTCAAAACTTGAAAATAAAAATTAAAAAAAATATATTTATAAATACTGAAATACGATTGGGATTGAAAAGTGAAGACCTGGGGCTGATTATTTTACAGTCATCGAGATGGAAAGATTGATTCCAAACCCAGATTTAAATCAACTAATCACAGCATCACTGAGATTGATTGGTTTTCCTTCTTTCCAGTGAACAGGCACTTGCGAAACAATTTAATTAATTTTTGCGCCGATTTCCTCGTTTTACGGACGAAGTAACGTAACTTTATTCCAAGGTTGCAAAATTGACTAAAAAATTCAAATTTTTAAATGAATGAACCAGTGCAATTTCACCACAATTTTTTCTGATTTCTGCATGGAATCAAAGGAAAAATCAGTGAAATTATTAGTTAGAAATGCCCATGATTCTCCTAATTAAAACGACATTTGCGAATGGAAATTCGGCAACATTGAAATATACTTACGTTCTTTCGTGAGGGAAACGACAATTTCTCACATTTCACGTTAAGAAGAGAGAGAGAGAGAGGGCTGGAGGAGATGAGTGTCGTTGCTAATCGTGAGAACAGTCCAGCTTCACAATCTCTCAGGGGAATTTCGATTGAAATTGCTTGGCATTTTGCAATTGAAAAGCAACTGCCCCAATTATCGCCGGGGAAAAAAATCTAGTATAGAGCAAGGATAAGTTAATTTTGCACTAATGTGATAGGCGTTTTGGACAGGATATAATTTATGGATATAAGGCACAGCTAAATCATTGAGTACATGGAGTCGTAATATAATGAAGTGAGCTGGGGTCATGTTCTAGTCGACGAGTTCCGAGCCCGGTGTGCGCCGAAATTCGGTCACCTTTTCGATCCAAAATGGCAACGTATAATACGTGATAATTCATAACCTCTTTGTCTACGGATGACCTGCTATCGCCGGCCGGGTACCATAGAGTACATAGAGTCGTAATGTAAGTGGGTGAGCTGGCGCCACTTTTAAGCTTTTTCCAGGTCCCGAATTCCGAGACTCCTGTGTGACGCCGGGTCACTTTTTCGATACATAATCGATAGTTTGCGATACACGGGTACCCGGCCATCCGATGTAAACAAAGAAGATAGGAATCACCACATATTCCACATCGCCATTTTGGATCGAACATGTATCAAAAAAGTGACCCGAACTCGGCGCACACCGGGCTCGGAACTCGTCGAGCAGAACATGGCACCAGCTCTCCCATTTACATTACGACTCTATGTACTCTACGCCGGGTACCCGTGTATCGAACGAAATATGTCTCGAAATGGTGACCCGGCGCCGCTCAGGGGTCATGGAAATCGGAATTCGGTGACTGGAAAATGCTTAAAAGTGGCGCCAGCTCCTCCACTTTTATTACGACTCTACGTACTCTATGAACTAATGCAATCTTAAAGAGTTACATTCAATATCTTACTCTAAAATTGTAATAGGGTAACGGGTAACGCACAACGCCTGAAGCGCTTCGAGAGACCGGACCACATAGCGGTCGGGGGGCATAGCCCCCTAGTTCACGAAAAGCCTTGCAATACTTTTAACATACCATCAAACTTCGCTGGTTTCCTTTCGATTTCTTCTCCCCATTATATAAACGATGGAATGACATTTTAACGATGAAACTCTCAAACCACGTGTCTCGATTTGTGACGTTGCAGACTTCTGTCATAGATTCATTTTTCAGTAAAAATCTACTTACTAAGAATCCTTCAAAACTGCCGTGATATTTTTTCGTTTTCTGAGGAAAATTCCGTGGAGACTTCGAGGGATGATATTGATTTATCCTCATTCAAAAAAATAAAATTGGAGCGGAAATTTTATGACATCGCAAAGGAGATGCGTGGTTTGGGAGTTCCGCCGTAGATTTGGAATGTTTTTTTCATTCTCCTTAATTCTCTTCATTTGTTGATTGTTAGTACAAAGATTCTTACAACTTGGACTTCGATTACGCGAAGGAAAAGACGCCGATGGATTACCCGAAAAAAGCTTATGGTTCCGTCAAACTTTCCGCTGTTGTGTCAATTTTTAACGCACCCGATATCTATGACGATGAGCCAGTTTACGAGAAAATCCCTCAGAGCTTTGAGACGTTGGAAATATATTCAGGTTATGTGCTCTATGAAACGTACATTCCAAAAAAATTCCCTGACTTCGCTTCTTTGTCGAATTTAAAAATTCGAGACAGAGCTATTGTTTATTTGGATGAGGTAAGCGTTCATTCTTACGTAAGACATTAGGTATAACTTCAGTTGTAGCGTGCAGAGGTTAGATTTAGGTAACACCGAACTCGATTTTTTTAGATCCTGTAAGGACATGTCTAAAAAAGTTGTATTTTATTTCTCTCTCTTTTGCCCTTGTTAACTCTAGCGAAAAACTACTCGTTAATGTCTTCAAAATTCTAAATTTTTTTGTAGGATTATAAGTAACTGGCTGACCCTAAAATATGCTAAAAAACAAAAAGAGGGTTAAAGGATTGCATAACCTGGGGGATCTCGAAAGTAAAGAGAAAAATCTCTGCAAGCACGCATTTAAAATATATCTTGTTAAAGGTTAAAATAAGTCTTAAAAATTTCAGTATCACACGTAATTTAAAAAATATCGCGGATTAAAGTTTTCCCGCAATGCATTTCCTACGTTTTCCCATAGAAAACTGAAATTTTCTGTACAATCAATCAGTTTCTCATTTTTTTATCAGTTTATTCTTGCAGATTTGAGGAGGACAGTACATATATTGGATTGAAAATAAAAGTATTGTTTTAACGACAATCATCTTTACACGTATGGTCTTATTCATTTCTTTTTTATTTTTCAATTGTTTCTACTTTTGCTATGTTGTCATAAGTTGTGATTAATTATTTTTTTAATTTCAGGAACAAAGAGCTATTTTTAATAGGTCATCCGAACATTATTCATTGACTCTTTTGCAAAAAGATAAAGGGAAAAAATTGAGCATTTTCATCGAAAATCAGGGATACATTAACTACGAAAAGCATATGCAAGGAGATTTTAAGGTAGGTGTAGATTATTATGCGTGTCAATATGGTTGCCATGCATATTCATTTCAACATCCTTTGAAACGTGTTGCATACTTCATCCCGCGTAAAAGTATATAAAAAATAAAACGATCGTATTGATAAAATTATTCAGATTATTTAAAAGTTTAAAAATGCAACTCTCAATTTGTTATCACATAACTCGAAGGAAGTGGTGGACGCTGAGTCGCAAATTTCTGGAGGCAAATACAATATTCAAATTTGAGGCATTGCGAGAATACATATTCGACGGTGAAACTACCAAACCACGTATCTCGTTTGCGGTGTTTAAAAATCTACGCTCACATTTTATTTTTTTGAAGGAGACCAAATCAATATTATTCCTTGAAATTTTCACGGAATTTTCTCCGCACAAAGAGGAAAAATTACAGAAATTTTCAAGGCTGGATGTTAAGTAGTTTTTCATTTAAAAAATAAAGTATGACAGGAAGTCTGCGACGTCGCAAACCGAGATACGTGGTTTGGTAGTTTCACCGTCGAATATTCTAGAAGAGGAGCATTATAACATACAGTTATTACATACAGGCCTTATACAATTCTAGTTAGGATACACGATAAATGTACTTTTACAGTGCTAAGTAACGAGATTTAACCTCATCAGTATGCATACTTATGCCTCAATATATTGACTTTCTTCTTCACTTGAAGAGCTATTCAGAATATTTTAATTCAATAGTTTCCAAAATCAAACATTTGAACAACACAGAATCAAAGAAGAGTACTGTCATATCTATACAACATGACTGCGTCTTCAGTTTTGGCTACCTCAATATTGAACTAATTGGATGCAAAATGCTTTTGGGATGCCTTAACTTGTAAGGTAGTCGATCTTTTTTAATACTTGTCCGAGAGAAACTGGAAAAAATATTCATCAAGTTGGGTTAGATTCCATCGGAGGTTCCCAGTTTTATATTTAAAAGTATTTTCCTTATAGGGTCTTCTTTCGATTCCTGCGATGGATGGGAGACCGCTTCTAGGATGGACCATGACCAAAATCAGTTTGTCAAACGTAAAACCACTCCACGACATGCTGACCACTCCTAACAGCTCGACGGTAAAACTGCCAGCTTTCTACATGGCAGAGTTTAAATTGCCCCAAGAGAACGGATCCTATTCTCAACCTGCAGATACATTCCTGGACCCAAGCGGATGGGGAAAAGTAAGTACTGCTATATACTTCACGAGGAAAAAAAGCAAAGGGGGAAAAGGAGAAATAAAAGGCTAAAATACAGCACTAAAAACCCAAGACGTTTCGACTCAAAACTGAGTCATTTTCAGTCGGAAAATAAATTAAAAATTAAAAAATATCGAAGAAAAAACTTGAGACTTACATGTTAATGGCCGAGATCTGGAGGTTGTTTTTCTCAAGTTTTTTCTTCGACATTTTTTAGTTTTTAATTGGACCGCGTTTAACAGAAAGGAACCAAGCCACATCAGCTATTGCCAAATTTAAGTAGGCAATTTAATTTTTTACGAGAGAACGTTTGTGCGGATTCCTTTGAAAATTTTGAGGAATTTGCTTCTCACTATCTAGATAATTCACTGAAATTCGCACAAAAATCCACACAACCGCTTTCATGTACAAAATTCAATTGCCCAGTTAAATTTGGCAACAGCTGATGTGGCTTGGTTCCTTTCTGTTTAACGCGATCCAATTTATATTCCGACTGAAAATGACTCAGTTTTGAGTCGAAACGTCTCGGGGTTTTAGTGTTTTAGCCTTTGTATTTTAGCCTTGTATCCCGTTTTTCCCCTTTCTTTTTCCTCCTGTTATCATTTCTCGGGCTGCACAAAAATTCGCACAACTATTTTCATGTAAAAAATTCAATTGCCCAATAAAATTTGGCAACAGCTGATGTGGCTTGGTTCCTTTCTGTTTAACGTGGTCCAATTGGACCTACTACATTTTGCGATTAGGAACCAAAGCTTGTGGCTCAGTTTAGAAACAACGTAAGCACCATTAGTTTCCCTTCCCTATACCTGAACATGAGTGTCTTTACGGGTGAGCCAGAAATCATAGATCCTAATTGCAAAATGTAGTCAAATGACCAAGCATTTCAGTTATTCTGCTAAATAAAAACGCCATATGAGCATTCGAATGTTGCCAAATTTCTCCTTTGAAAATATTCATTTTCGGAGAAATTCGTGGCTATATTTCCTGGAAATTTTCAGAATTTTTTGGTCAAATTACGAAAGAAATCCTGTGAAAAATCTGAAGAATATTCACAAATTTTCCAGAAAATTCGTGATTTGTCGAGGGAATTTGACAACGCCTGATGGCTCATTCGGCGTTCTTACTTAGCACAACAGTATTGACGATGAGCGTGAGTCAATAATATTTCCTTGTAGGAATACTAAAATTTGTGATATCATTTTTCAGGGCGTCGTGTTCGTGAATGGAAAGAACATGGGCCGTTATTGGCCCAGCGTTGGACCCCAAATAACGCTGTATATACCGGGCTGTTACTTGAAAGCTTACCCCGGAGTCAACAAATTGGTCATCTTGGAGGAAGAAAAAGTTCCTGAAACACTCGAGATGAAGTTCCAGGATATGCATAGATTAAGGGGGTAAGGGAGGCACATGTTGACCAATAGTAATTCAGTCAACTTTGATGCCCCTTTAATCAGGATCTACTGCGTATTTTTTTTAAAAAATGTTTTGGTTAGATTCCATAGAATCTTTGGATCGATTTAACACGAGGTTTTTTGGAACTTCGGTTCAACATTTCAAGAAAATTTTGACTTTGAGAACTCATAGCATTTTTGGAAATCAATTGATTTAAAACGAAAATAGCCCTTGGGAAAGTGAGGAGATAAATACCTAAAGCCAAACAAAAAAAAAGAAAAAGAAAAAGAAAAAGAAAAAAAGACCCAATAGATCCTGAGGAAAGGAACGGTTAATGTCAAAAAGCGTGGTTCACGGAAAATCAGAGTTTTACAAAATAGTAATAAAAACAACAACATGAGTACAGCTGTACAGTACCTAGACTTTCCCTCACTTTGAAATCCCCTCAAACCTGACCTAGCTATCAGGACTTTAAACGAATTGCTCATATTTGATTCGTGAGAGTATGCAAAACCAAAATTGCCAATAAACCGAAAATCTAAAAATCTTGACTTTTCTTCTTCCCTACCCTTTAAGTCAATCGATGCAATTCCATCATGCGAGAGCGTACCTATGAAAAGACGGCTGCACAAATGGAAGAGTGGAACGAAAATATTGAAATAAAGTTGTGTTTAAACGTAATTACAGTGAAATGTTTAAATTATAAAATGACAATATTTTTTAGATCATTTGGTCAATAAGTGCCGATTTTAAACAATCAACAAAATAAGTTCCACGTGTCAGAAAGATACGTAAAGATATATGCAGAAAAGGCGAAAAAATCTCTCATTTCCTTAGAGTTGAAGTATAGTAATTTCTAATTTGATCGTCTTTCGGTGATACAAAGGACAGCGCCTTTCATTAGTCTAGTTGAGAGAGAAACCAGGCACGCAATTTGGCCTGGAGCGGCGCGGCACAAAAAGCAATGATGACGAGGACTTGAGATGGAAAGGAGAAGCCCTCGGCGAGCCGGTCAGCATGAAACACATATTAGCGCCTACAAGACTCCATGAATACTTCTCGCATTGCGTCAAACGTAGAGCGGTCAGCAGCGGCCGGCGTGAAATGCATAGCGCCTACAAGACTGCATGAATACTTCACGCATTGCGTCAAAAACAGTGCGGTCAGCAGCGGCCGGCTCGAAACGCATAGCGCCTACAAGACTGTAGGGATACTTCACGCATTGCGCCAAACACAGAGCGGTTAGCGCGGTGGCGGAAATTAAAATCATTAATACACATTCATGTTTATTCTTTCATAATTTTTTCGTTCTTATCCTGGCCTCGAGTTGCACAAAATACACAACGCTCCGATGCAGTAGCAATAATTTCACCATCTATGTAATTGCAATGTTTTGCAATCTGTGCTACTTGGGTGAATGGCAATGGTTATAGCTGAGGCTTGGGGAAATTAATTAGATTTCGGTCTCTTGGCACTCATTAGCGCACTGAAAAAAGAAGTTGGGTCAAGTGGATCAAAAGTTCGGAATGCAATTTATCCTAAACTATTCCGTTTTCAAAATCATAATGACTCAACCCGGTTATCGGTGGTGTTGGAGATGTGGTAAAGAATCTATTATCATTTTCGCTGCGAACACCCTAATAATCGATCCTTTTCCATAGGTTTAAATGGTAGATCAATCGATATATCGCAAAGCACGCCACGCCACTGCTTGATATGAGCTTGTCCCTCAATGCAAAACCCGATCAAATTCATCATTTCATCCGCACCGTTCATCACCCGCGAAAATTCGATTAGAATTGTGTAATCAAAATTCTTTGAATCCAAAAGCGTTTCGGAATCATGCACGAAACAGCATCTCGCACGATAAGAAACCATGCGCGACCACTCGAACACTTGCGTCTGTCAATTCGCGCCAAATCGCTGCTGATCGTGTCTCTGGACCGTATCACACGCCCCTCCTTGCGCGATGAAAAATTCGACAATTTTCTCTCAATAGACGCAACGTAAAGAAAGTTGGATTCCCCTCAAAATCTGGCACCTCTACTTCGACGGGGGCCAAGATTATCAGTCACTAGTTTCAACGGTCAGTCGCGTGTGGTTGTTCCCACCAGCGACCACGATTTCAGCCTCTCTAATCGAATCAGTCTTGAATCACAATCAGTCGCCGGTTGTCCCTTTATGAATGACGCATCGAGCAGTGGGTCGAAATGTTCCGTTCAATTTGGTTGGTTTTAGTTTGTGGCGTCTCCGTGTTCAGTTTCTTGCCGGCGGATTCGACCGAGGTAGGTCGAGTTTAAATAATTCACTTCAAGAAAACAATCAATATTGCCTCGATATGCCCAAAGCCGAGGTCATGGAGAAAAAATATCGTTCCTCTAGCAATGCTCGTATGAACTCCAAAGTCTGCAGATCGCACTTTTTTCGAATTAGTAGTGCAATGTTGCAGGTCTTTTGTGGTAACGATGCGCGGAACTGGATACTTTTCGGGGAAGGGGGGGGGGGGGGTAAAGAGCAGAAGGGCACCTCATGAAAGGGGGTCGAGAGGGCACAAGAAGACACCCCATTCAGGGGAGTTTTGCGGGACTCCCTTAGCTCCAAAAAAAGTTCGCGGGGTTTCTCTAGCTTCGAAAGGGGGTCTGGGGCCAAAAAATTAAGGCAACTTTTCGATAAAAGGGCGTAAGAGACTTCCAATGCTACTAAGATCGTGCAACGTAGTTCTCCAGTTGTAAGTAACTTGTCCGACAGTTCTGATATGAGTTTTCCCCTGGATCTGAATTTTCCTCACCTTTGAGAGGAACTAAGTGGACTGTGAATGAATTCAATTATCGAAACAAACGCTGTACAAATTGTACTATTTTGGCAGCATTTCAAGCCTCATACGCCCACCGATTAGAAAAATTCCTCAATTTTAGAAAATTGAATCGTTTTAAGAGCAATTTTGAACTGCTCTCACCGAAAATTTGATGCAATTACGATTTCTTAGATGAGAGATATGTCACGCACTTATTAATTAGCAACATTCAACACATCTCTTGGGGCTAGTTTTCGGGGGGGGGGGGGGGCAGACACCCCCGGCCCTCCTTATTTTCGTCCATGGTACTAATAATTATTTCAATTTCAGTAAAAATTCAGTCATGCATTTTTACCTTCTGGGATAAAAAGAATCGTTACCACAACAATGATATCATAGTAACTACGACGAGAAAAGTAGGCAGGCCGTGGCACAAATGGACTGCATTTTTCAATTTGGAACTATAAATTCTGGCTCTTCTGGAAAAACACTTAAGTGCATAGGGAAACCAATGTCACATACGTTGTTTTTAAACCGGATTAGAATGTATAGTTCCAAATTGAAATGAGTCAGAAATACATATATTAATTCCCTATTGTATAGTCAAATTAAACCATCGTCGCGGTGCGTTGACAGCAAAAATTGGACGCATTTAAATGAAAAGAGACTATATCCATCTTGGTATGAGCCCTGCTTTGCATGTAAACTTTTGGATCTCAGGACTCATGCCAGAATGTATACAGTTCCTTTTGATTTATTTACGTCCGATTGAGCCACAGATAGCCCACAAATCATAACATCATTATCTGCATTACTCGCACTTTTATCAATGCAGCTGTGTTTCTTTGCGGTGTGATACCTACCGATTTATGAAAATTAGCTGATATACTAACTATGGATTTGTACAGTCAATTATTATGGTAATACTACTTGCTTCCTATTCCTCTGTATTAAAGGGGCGAAAAATGCCTGAGAGAGGATTTTAGTGGAGTTGCTAATGTACAAAAAAGATGATTTGTCTGCAGTATTGTGAAAAAATTGTGTTCGATACATCAATCTCTTCGTCTTGATACGTAGAATCAGATTTTCGATGGTGTCAAGTTCAAAAATCAATCCGGCGCCCCCCATTCAAGATGGCGCCCAAAAGGGGCGCCGGGGGGTTGAAAAATTATAAACTTTCCTACAGAGTCGACTGAGGTGTCGATTTATATGTAATTTTAGTCGTAGAATCCGAATTTCACATTCAAAAAATCCTCCGACCTAAGGGGGGGCCCCAATTCCAAGATGGCGGCCAAAATGGGCCCCTTGGCGGGAAAATGGCCGTAGATGGCTGTATATACTGTATGACATATCCGCAGATAGGTTTTCTGGGTCGGGAATAACGAATATGAGGTCAGAAATTGTGCTAGACCCTTCGGGGAGGCTCAGGGTGCCCCCCAAAATGGCCGCCGGGGGTCAAAAAATTTTGAAATTCCTTAATACCCCGAGTGGGATGTCTATTTATAGGTAATTTTGGTCGTAGAACTCGAATTTCACATTGAAACGGTCATCTAGTCTAAGGGAGGGCCCCAAAATCCAATATGGCGGCTAAAATTGACTTCGTGGTGGGAAAATGACCATAGGTAGCTTCATACGCCGTATGAAATAGATGCCAATAGGTTTTATAGGTAGGGACTTTCAAATATAAGATAAGAAATTGTTCTTTGCTCATCGAGGAGATGCAGGGGGTGAGGAGGAGGCCCCAAGGCCTTCTCCTCTCCCCCTCGAAGCTTAAAATCCTCCATCCAGAGGCTTTAAAATTCTGAGTAAGTAATTAAAATGAATGTCAAAACGGACATGGACAAGGAACACTTAGCCGCTGAGATAAGTTTTAGAAGAAAATAGGGTAAATCGCTAAGGAGCAATCGCGAGTTGGCAGCCCCCTTCCCCCTCTGGACTTGAAAATTTCAATGGTTTTGCCTTTTCATTATTTTCATCGGTCATGAATTCATTTTGACGTGCCCAACTGACCATCCACACTCCGTTCTTTGCCATAAACCTTAAATTGCCTAATGAAAACATGAAAAAACTTTTTAAATGTTCCTCATTTCTAGAGAATAGGGTCTTTTCGATTATAAGAACAGCCCGATTTCTTTTGAAATGCTTAGGAAATGAATAACCAATTTATTATCAATGCAGAAGGAACAAAAATTACAAGGAATGAAAGAGTCCAATTAATTTTTCATAATTTAAGGAGCCTTTACCCTTCTAGCGTGCTCCTGTATTGAAAGGGAATTTTCTTCCCGTAAATCTGAGATAATGATTTTTGGATTGTAGAACTATATTTGGAAATTTTGTAGGAAATTATATAGGAAATTAAACGCCAAGTTCACGGTTAGCCAGTTTCCTGCAATATCTTCATCCTGAAAAAGTCGAAATTAGGAGTCAAGAGTTTTGTTTCTGGGTGCTGCAAGTCGGCAAAACTACCGAAAGTTCATCACAAACTTAGTACCTAACTTTCAGATTTTTTTTACGTATTGCGGAAGCGTGAACCAAAAATAACAGTTCCAGGTCGCGAGTTTTCCGGGATGCGGGTGCTTCCGAAAAATGTTTTATAGTTTTCAGATTATGATTCAGAATACCATATGAATGAGCAAATGGGCAAAAAAACTTCTTTTTTAGGGGCACAGACAACTTCTTCTTCAAACTAAAAATGAATTGAGATTTTGATGCAAAATATTTCATAAATTCAAGGATTATTCTAGGAGTAGCCGTAACTTTCCGAAAGTATCAATAAAACAGGCACTGCACGACAGATCATTCAAACCTAAATTCATAGATTGAAAAACTGGCCAGCTTTCATACTTCAAAGCATTGAATCAACAAACAGCAAAGTTTCTAAAGTACTTTAATTAAGGGGGTTTAGAAACCCAAGATATTTCCTCTACAGCCAAAAGTGAGTAAATGAAAAATCATCGCAAAGTACTTAATCAGGCAAAAAATTTCGAATGCACAATACAAGAAGTGTTCGGCAGTATCTAAATCCCGAAAAGCTTGGCAACTGCGGCCAAAATTAGTGGTCCCAGCTGCTAAAATTCGTTAAAATTGCCCAAAGCCCGGCATAGCTATGCGTAGTTTTTGACAGTGTTACCGAATTTTGGCCGCAGAGATCAAAAATCTCGGCTCCAGTGGCCGAGTTTTTCGGAAAGTGGATGTTACCGAAAATGTTTTGCCGCATGGGCAACTTTCCATAAGTAAAATAAAATTAAGACGGAGATGTACGCCCCAAAAAAAATCCTAAACATTTAAAATTGAATGGAAAATTTTTTTGTAAGAGCAACCAAAATATATAAATATAAATTTGAATAGATATAACTCCCTTTAAACACATTAAAATAAATTAAGTTACATTTCACTGACCAGAATGAAAATTTAATTGACTTATAAGACAGAAAAATAACGCCTCTCTGTCGTGTGAAGAGTCACTATGTGTCAATGTACATTGTTGTACTTTCTCCTTCATCTTCGTATTCTTCTTCAAGGTCGAATTTTTCGCAGAACTCTGGAGTACCCAAAGGTAATCCAGAGTTGTTCGTATTAAAGGTACCTGAAGGCGAAGTCGCCTTTGCACATCTCGGTACACTTGAAACCGTGCGTCCGACAAGTGTAAGGTGGTGCGCAACTTTTTTGTGCACATTTGCACAGACATAGCTCCATTGCTCCATAGCTCTGGAACACATGCACTAAACAATTTTTCTTAGGATATCATATTGACTGACAATGAGTTTCTTATGGACAAAATCTGGTTTTTTTAGTTTAAGAAACGTTGTTTTGCTAGCGTTTAGTTCCAGTTTAAAAAAAAAGATAGTGAAACAACGTTTGTTTAACTCCAAAAAACAGATTTTAAGTACAATCCGCAAGAATTTAACGCAAAAAACCAAGTGTTGTTGACAAGAAACGACGCTTCAAGTCAAAATAATATCTCAAGAAAAAATGTTTTGAGTGTGGCCCAGTGCATACGACTTAACTGACTTTTTCTCCAGTATTTTTCCTGCCACAATCCAAATCTGGATTACAATGCCAGGGGCTGCCTAACTTGATGCAAAATATGGACGCCTGGAGGTGAGCTCTAAGAAACACAGGGTCCGTCTAGTCAATGGGAGGTTTTCGTCCTGGTATTGTTTCTTCGAGAAAATCCACTACATTGCTTCTTCTAAATCTTTAAGAGCTGCTTTTGGGGCACATCGTTGACGTACCAACTCCTCTAGGTGTTGTCTAACCTCTTCGGCCAGAGAAAATCCGGAGCCCAACTTCGCGAGAGTTTCCAACACGTCATTGCTTGCATTATTCATTAAGGTTTTCTACCTTGTCAGTTAACCTTTATTTATGAAAGATCCGGTGATATCGGCACCTGAAGGAGCGTGTAATTCAAGAAGAGTGGAAGCTTTCAAAAGACGGGGTACGTTTCAAAGTGGGATGAGATCGAGGAACTTTTCTTCCCTTAACCAAGACACATTCCTACTTGAGATGTAAGCTTAGGAATCCGCTTGCAAAGAACGGAGTGTGGATGGTCAGTTGGGCACGTCAAAATGAATTCATGACCGATGAAAATAATGAAAAGGCAAAACCATTGAAATTTTCAAGTCCAGAGGGGGAAGGGGGCTGCCAACTCGCGATTGCTCCTTAGCGATTTACCCTATTTTCTTCTAAAACTTATCTCAGCGGCTAAGTGTTCCTTGTCCATGTCTGTTTTGACATTCATTTTAATTACTTACTCAGAATTTTAAAGCCTCTGGATGGAGGATTTTAAGCTTCGAGGGGGAGAGGAGAAGGCCTTGGGGCCCCCTCCTCACCCCCTGCATCTCCCCGATGAGCAAAGAACAATTTCTTATCTTATATTTGAAATTCCCTACCTATAAAACCTATTGGCATCTATTTCATACGGCGTATGAAGCTACCTATGGTCATTTTCCCACCACGAAGTCAATTTTAGCCGCCATATTGGATTTTGGGGCCCTCCCTTAGACTAGATGACCGTTTCAATGTGAAATTCGAGTTCTACGACCAAAATTACCTATAAATAGACATCCCACTCGGGGTATTAAGGAATTTCAAAATTTTTTGACCCCCGGCGGCCATTTTGGGGGGCACCCTGAGCCTCCCCGAAGGGTCTAGCACAATTTCTGACCTCATATTCGTTATTCCCGACCCAGAAAACCTATCTGCGGATATGTCATACAGTATATACAGCCATCTACGGCCATTTTCCCGCCAAGGGGCCCATTTTGGCCGCCATCTTGGAATTGGGGCCCCCCCTTAGGTCGGAGGATTTTTTGAATGTGAAATTCGGATTCTACGACTAAAATTACATATAAATCGACACCTCAGTCGACTCTGTAGGAAAGTTTATAATTTTTCAACCCCCCGGCGCCCCTTTTGGGCGCCATCTTGAATGGGGGGCGCCGGATTGATTTTTGAACTTGACACCATCGAAAATCTGATTCTACGTATCAAGACGAAGAGATTGATGTATCGAACACAATTTTTTCACAATACTGCAGACAAATGTACACTAGCAACTGTACTAATTATTTATCATGATGTCAACCATTAGTAACATATGAATGAAATCATAAAAAGAATTCACACTAATGGCCATCTTTGAAAATTATTGAAAAATTCTAACTTTGTCACCCCCGTCAAATTGATCTATATTCGACGTTTCAACTTACGGAAGACTTCACCATATCTCTCCCTTCTCCTTTCATGAGGCGCTGATCAGGTACTTCGAGTTAACCCTCCCCCATCCCCTTCATTGGCGGATCCAGCTAATTGGCAACATTGTCTTTTTTCTATTTAAACCTATGAAAATGTATCGATTATTGGAGGGGCCAGGTGCTCGACGAGAATCGATTATTTACCATAGGTTTAAATGGAGGCAATCCGGTGTTGCCAAATTTTTGGATCCGCCTCTGATCGTCGGATCCCCTTCCAAAGTACCCTGGTAAAAATTGGCGATAAGAGCTGCGTTTCAAAATACCATAGGAATTCTTATAGCCGGCTAAAGAAGGCTACAGAAAATCATATAGCTGGCTGTAGAATGCGGAGAAAATCATACGGCCGGGCTATATGAAGCGATAAAAAATTATGCAGCCGGGCTATAGTTCCTATCGCCGGGCTTTAAACTTTATCGCCTGGCTGTTGCTTTTTCGCCGTCGATTATAAAAGGCTATAAGAAACTGTGTAGAAATTCGTGTGTTTTGGAAATCATTAAGTTTGATACGGAACCACCTTAATATTTACAAAACACACATTATATTTTCCTTTAATACATATTTTTTTCATCAATTAAAATGAGAATAATCCATACAGGATGTGCAAACATTTCAAAATCATGAGTTGAATAACGCTGACTCCGCCAGATTAAATATTAGAGCCTAACACAAAGCGGAGCGGCGACGCACTGGCGCCTACAAACCTAACAGGGATACTTCACGCATTGCGCAACGCGTGAAGTATCCCTGTTAGGTTTGTATGCGCCAATGCGCGTTTTGCGCTGGCTGCCCGCCTGCCACGACGCTTGAAGCAACTATTTCACACCAGAGGTATTGCACAGTATCATACGAAACTGAAGGCGCTCTAATATATTAGTAATGGCAGGCGTCCATCAAAAGTACGGAGCTTTCCTCGCAAAATAAATCAAGATACTACGGCCCAAAAAGAGAGCAGTATTCCAAAAACTCACTAAGTCCTAGCATCCGTAATTAGTAACGTTTAGCATACACTTTATCGCCTGGCTGTTGCTTAGTCGCCATCGGCTATACAAGGCTATAAGAAATTGTGTAGCCGGCTATAGAAGCTATTGGAAAAAGCCGGCTGTAGGTCTATGGTATTTTGGAACACAGATTCTACTGCCAATTTTTACCAGAGTAGTCTCACGTGAGCAAAGGACGCCTCCTCGTTAAAATAAAGATTAAAGAATTATCTTCGACGATGGAGACAGATTTATTTACACAGGTCTGCTCTGTATTTTACTTACAATACAAATATGTGAATGCACTCATACTTGAAACTAAATAATATGCTTCGCAGAGAGGCCGAACTTTCGAAGTTGATTACAAGGCTAACATATTCCGAAAAGATGGCGCAGAATTTAGATACGTGTCCGGCGAGCTGCACTATTTCCGGATACCAAGAGCTTATTGGAAAGATCGACTTAGAAAATCGAGATATGCCGGACTGAACGCTATCACAACGTAAGTCATTGTGATGCTTAATACCAAGCACCATTTTGCCTCCACCTTGTTACATACAGTTCGGGCCACTTCTTAGTGTTTAATACCAACTGTGCTTGAAGAAGCACGTGCGCAAAGAGGCATTACTGTTTCACTTATTTTAATAGTAATCACCAAAAGTTCGAAGTTGAATTGAGACCAGAATCTAGGATTTACTCAACTTTTTCCTGGGTTACCTACGTGCATTCTAATCTACAGTCTATACCTATGCTGCCGTGCTGAGGAAGAACGCCGTATGAACCATCAGGCGTTGTCAAATTTCTCTCGACAAAATAAGAATTTTCGGGAAAATTTGTGAATATGAAGGATTTCGTTCGTAATTAGATTTACAAAGTCTGAAGATTTCAAGGAAAAATATTCATAATTCTCTTCTAAAATAAATATTTTCTAAGAAGAAATTTGGCAACTCTCGAAGATTCCTACGGCGTTTTTCCTTAACACGGCAGTATAGGCTTTTGTAGGAGAATAGTATACCTACATGGGGTTCGCACTGTGGATATTTCATTAGCAGATAAATCATTTGCACTAGTTTAAGTGAATCAACAGTGTTATTTACAGAAAAAGTCTCCGCATAACCGTAATAAAATCTGACTCTGCAATCAGCATTTTAGAAATATGATAGGTATACGTCTAATAATTTTGACACCTGAGGGTCCCAGCACCTTACAGGTACCGATAATAATGAACATTAAAACAAGCTCTGAAAGCTCAATAATAAAAGCTCTGGCTCGAACTAATCTCTTTTTTTAACAGAGGTATCATTAGATAATAAATGTACAACATATTTTGAAAATATAAATTAATTTTATTTGGGCACTACTGTGAAAATGGTCATGGTGACCAACAAAAAAATTGGCAAATATTTTTCTCCAGAAAACAAAACGAATCAATGAGCAAAATGAAACGTTGACAGATGAATTCTGCTTGAGATATAAAGACTATGGTACGGACAGCCCTTGGGAAAATTGGCGAAAGTCAGGGCCGTCTTTACTTTCGGGGACTCGTAATGTTCATAAGGACAGTTTACCTTTTTTGAAAGTGTTACATTATGAGCTCATGGGTTGTGTGGTTAGAGCCTCGAAAGTATACAATAAAATTGAGGGGCTTGGAGGACAAGGCGCATAAGTGCAGTTTTTGAAAACATTGAGATGTTAATGGTTTCAAGTAATAAATCACTCTGGGTGCGTATTTTGAGATAAATTCGCTCCTAAATTTTACTTTTTAAGCATCAAAAAGTCAATTTGAACTTTCTTTCCGCCATAAGGATCCATGTAATTCCGAAACTTTAAACACGTATTTCTCGAAATAGCAAAAATTGCACTTGTGCGCCTTGTCCTCCAAGCCCCTCAATTTGTAACATTATTGCCGAGAGACTGAAGGGTCCTTTGATCGCCTACTCGAAAAACATTATTCTAAGAAGGTTCTCATTTCCATTTCATCAGGTACGTTGAATGGAGCTCGCATGAATCCACTCCGAACATGTATGACTTTACAGGAGAAAATGACATCGTCCACTTCATCAGGTTAGCCCAAGCTGAGGGTTTGTTGGTCTTACTTCGGCCAGGACCCTACATCTGTGCAGAGAGGAGTTTGGTAAGTAGTTTCCATCCAGTGGCGTAGCGTGAATTGCGATTTATCGATTTTCATGCCATTTAAACCAATGAAAAAAGATCGATTATCAGAGTGTTCGCAGCGAACACCTTAGTAATCGATTCTTTACTATAGCTTCAAATGGCGAGATATCGATAATCGATTATTCACGTCACGCCACTGTTTCCATCACGTAATGTCAGAATATGTAAAAGAAATATCCAAATATAGGTGAAATGTTTAACGTTTTGAACAATTTTACCGCATGTTGCAGTTGGGAACTAAAATTTCTGACTCAGTTTGGAAACAATTTATGCGCCATTAGTTTTCTAATGCACTAAAGTGTTTTTACGGATGAGCCAGAAATTGTAGCTCCTAATTGCAAAATGTAGTCCAATTGGTATCGCTGAACTCGAATGGCAATTCCGCCGCGGCACAGTGGATCGAGTCAATTAGAGATTTCGCACATGAAATTTCTGACTAAAGCCGCAAATTTTGATGTTTATTTCGTCACATTTTAAATTTTAATGAGTGGTTCTGAGAGAAAATTTCACTAGGAAACCAATGAAACCACATTTAGAACCTCGAAGTTTTGTAAAAACGGTTTTATGAGCGTTCAAAGTTTCCAAACTTTGTCCGACCTCTTTTATTGACCCGATCCACTGTGCACCGTGCGAGCATGCCGGTGGTTTCTTCAAATTCGAGCAACTATTTTAACTCTCCGGAGATCAAATTGCATACCCAATGAAATTGAAGGAGCTTTAGTGGGTCGAGTGATTCACGGCTCCATTAGAATGACGCCGTGCATAGATACCGGTGATTTGCTTTGATCTCGAGCAACTATTTTAACTCACCGGAGATCAAATTGCATACTCAATGAAATTGAAGGAGCTTTAGTGGGTCGAGTGATTCATGGCTCAGCAGTCCATATGCAAATGACGCCGTGCGCAGATGCCGGTGATTTGCCTTGATCGCGAGCAACTATTTTAACTCTCCGGAGATCAAATTGCATACTCAATGAAATTGAAGGAACTTGGTTAGGTCCGCTGATTTGCGGCCCTAAGGTCTTACTGAAAACACTGCGCGATAATGCTGACAGTTTATTTCGTTACAAAGAAATCATCTTAGACGCCCTTTTTAAAGTCACTCATTTTCACTACGAATCATTATAGGAATCAGTGGAGTGGCGTGCTTTGCAATGTATTGATTGATACGCCATTCAAACCTGTGAAAAAAGGTCGATTTTTGGGGCGTTCGCAACGAATACCATTATGATCGATTCTTTATCATAGCTTCAAATGAAATGATATCGATAGTCCATTATCACGCCTCACCACTAATATGAATGGAGATGTTGCATGTGTGAGGAATTTGCGATTTGAGTATTAATTCTTATGTAAAAGTTTGCGAGAAGGACGATAGTCTCACTGCGATTTTCTCTGAAATCAACTCCCAAGCTCAAATAACGCTCTCTAAGTTGAGACTGTAATGGAGGGGATATCCCTCGCTATCCTGAGAGTCCATGTTTACATCAAGAAAAACTTTACTTGCAAAGATAGGGAGCAAATACATTAGCAGTGATGCCGTGTTTTCAGTTTTAGAGCCCCAAATAAATTGGCAGCTCTGTCAATCTACTTGCTCCTTATTTTTGCATGGAGAGTTTGTCTTGATGTAGAGGTGGAATCTCAAGGATAGCGAGGGATATCCCCTCCATTTTGGCCTCAACTTGAGAGCTTTTTTGAGCTTGGGAGTTGATTTCAGAGAAAACCAGTAGTGGCACCATTGTATTTCTCGCGAACTTTTACATATGAATCAATAGTCAAATCGCAAATTCCTCACACATGCAACATCTCCATTACCTTTGCTTTTACCTACAGCAGGAGAATTGATTCACTGATTGCCTTCAGTTTTAGGATCGAATTACAGACGTAATGAAATATGAATGAATCATACGCAATTAAATTCCCTCAAAATACGTCTTTATCATTGATTTATGCTTGATCCTATCAGGGTGGACTTCCTCCTTGGCTGATGACTCTAAACCCGTACATGCGACTCCGCACGACTGATGCCTGTAAGTACGGACCACACAATTTCAAAATCCCATAAAATACGTAATTACACACACCAAAAAATGTTGCGACCAACAACGATGAAAACCGCAGCTTAATCATAACTAAGTTTATACGATACTCTTATGGAGGACATTTTACATTATCGGTCAATTTCAGTGTGAAGCTTTTAATTGAGTCGGGACGTACGAAAACCGCAAAAGTCTATTTTTCTAGTCTTGAGTTTTTTTGAGTTCATCATGCTTCAAAAGAGTTGATACAGTCATAAAAGTGAAGAGAGGACTCGTTTTGGGCTTAATGAAACCCGAAGACGAGTTTTAACGCCGCACTTTCGTGATTGCAACCAGCTCCGAAAAGTATTATGAACTCAAAAAAACTTGAGACTGGAAAAATATGGACATTGGCAGTTTTGCACGCCCCGATTCAATTGAAAATGAGATTAGGAGTTTTGGATCAGTGTGCCGCAACCCTAAACGTCTCTAAGAGAGGAGCGAGAAAATCCGATAAATCTTTATGAATCATTGAATAGAGATGATTTTGAGACTTTCAAAAGTATGCGGATTTTGGGCCTCCTTCATCGCTTCATGGAGGATTTCTCTCTATTGCAAACGTCTAAAATCTGTGAATTTCATTAGAAATTGAAGCATTTTTCGGTAAAAAGGCGCATGAGACTTCCAATGCTGCTAAGCTTGTACGACGTAGTTCTCTAGTTTAAGTAATTTATCCAAAAGTTCTGCAATGAATAATTTGTCCCTGAATCTGCTCCGAGTTTTTCCTCTCTATTGTAAGCAAGTATTCTGCCGTGCTAAGGAAAAACGCCGTATGAACATTCGAGAGTTGCCAAATTCCCTTCGATAAAATGTTTATTTTTGCGGTAGGTTAGAAATATTTTCCCTTGAAATTTTCAGGAACTTCAGGTAAAATTGCGAAGAAAATTATCTGGAAAATTGGAAGGAAAATATTCATAAGTTTACCAGGCAATTCGTGTTTTGTCAAAGGAAATTTGGCAACGCCTGAAGGTCCATACGGCGTTTTTTTCTCGGCACGGCAGTATTGTCGACTGTGAATGAGTTTAATATGCCGCAAACGCTATAAAAAATTTCACAATCTTTGCGGGATTGCAAGCCTCACAAGTCCTCAAGTGGAAACTTACGAGTAAACTGAGTGTGGGAATATCATCGGTTTCTAAATTGAATAATTGAGGATTCGAGACAAAATGATCTAATCTGCTGAAATACATGTTAAAAAAAGTCATAGAAAAGTTTAGTCAGGGGTCTACTAAAACAGGCAAACAAAAAATCAGTACTTTTACAGTATTTTTTCAGTACATTCCCAAGAGATTCAGTACCTCAACAGAAAAATTCAGTAGTTTTCCAGTACTTCCAATTATTGACGAAATTTAAAAAAATTCGAATTTCGCTCAAATTGAGACAGAAATGACAAAAAAATTAGAAAAATTCCGGACCCTCTTGCGGAATTTCAGTACTTCTGGACCGCCCTTACAAAATCAGTACTATTTCCGGATTTTCCAGAAATTCCGTACTTGTAGACACCCTGTTAGTCATGGTTTGTTTGCTGTGTACACCGCAACGGACACCAATGGAGGTCTAATTATAATTTTATTCTGTCACACAGCTTATCTGCACTACGTGGAGAGATGGTTCAAGGTTTTATTTACAGAAATATCACCCTTGCTCTACGGAAATGGGGGTCCAATCATAATGGTGCAGGTAAATTAAGTTCACTAAAAATTCATGCGAGTGCCTACTTGCTGTTTTGCTATAATTATCTCACCACGGATGAGGCTAGCTGTCTTTTTTTTCTGTGTGGATAATGCATACACTGAAAAAAAATTCTCGGCGTTTTTACGAAGGTCCGTTGGTACCTTTACCATCTAACTTTTTTTTACCAATTATTGGTAATTTTACTAAGACAGACTGGTTAGCTTACCTAAAAACCGGTATTTTTACTGTTTTTTCCAGGTAAGAATACCACTTTTATTGGTAATCGATTCCTGGTAACTTTGCCATTTTATCTCGGTAATTCTACCACAGTCGATAAAAAATATTGGCGTTTTTACCAAGATCCAGTAAAATTATCGAGAAAGTTCAATAATTTTACCGAGATTTCTCGGTAAAATTACCAATTCTATAAATGGTAATTTTACCAAGAAAAAACTGGGATCAAATAGAACCCTGAATTCTTGGTAACTTTAACCTTTTCTTAGTAAATACACTGAGATTTTTTTTTCAGTGTATGTATCAGAACCCTGGCAAAGAACCGTAACTTCCCCATGTAAAAATTTAACCTAGAACTTTTTTTCCAGTTTATTCGACTTATATTCCAGTTTAGGAATCTACAGCCATCTATAGACAAGAGTTTAACGTTGAGATTATTTTTTATTGGCAGTAGACATCAGGGGGATTTTGGCACATCCATGCTCCGACTTTCAAATTTTCAGGTACTAAGGCCGAGTAGAATCTGTTTCTGCAGATCCACTCGTCAGTTCCGTGAAAATTTGTCACCACCACCAGGATTCGAACCCGAGACCCATTGGTCTAGAACTCTAGAGTCAGATGCGCTAGCTGACCGCCAGGCCAACCTGGCCGGCGACCTAGAACTTAAGATTTTTGTCTTGGAACTTCGGGACGTCATATCCCCCTCAATTTCGGAACTTCCGGAGTCAACCTTGCGTCAAAATTTACAGATTTGCTTGCTCTATTTTATGGTACCAAGGTGGAGAAATGGTGCTGGGTCCACACCATTTCGTGGGGAAATCAAAGCCAAGAAATTCCAAAAATTAAAATTAGAGTTAAAAATAATTTTTTGAACGCTAATGCGCACCAGTACGAAACTGAGGAGGGAGAGTGTTCAGCTCAGGCAGTTTGCAATGGAATATTAAGTTGGAGTCACGTCGAGAGATCTATACTGGTTTGGGCCTTTTTAGACCTCATCAGTAGATCAAACTCGGCAGTGAACCCAACTTAGCATGCCGCAAAATCCAAGATGGGCATGGTACCAATAGCTCAAATTTGAATTTTTGGAAGATGAGGTCTCTCATCACTGACCCAGCCACATTTTTCAAGAATACCGAACGGTCCATTACAGTGTTTACCTAGTTCAAATGGGATGTCGACAGGTTGAAAACGAGTACGGGAGCTACTTTGCGTGCGATAGCTGGTACATGAGGTGGTTGACCGACACGTTAAAAGGATACGTTGAAAAAAATGCTGTTTTATACACTACGGATGGCGCTGGCGAAGGTTACTTCAAATGTGGTCCCACACCGGGAGTTCTGGCGACTGTGGACTTTGGTCCCTCAAAAAGTGAGTTGCTGAGATTGTTGTAATATCCAGGATTTTTCAATTTAGTTTACAACTCAACCACATAGGTAAATTCTGAAATTCATTCTGAAATTACGGGAATTCACTGCTTGTTGAATTTTTTGAAGGCCCCCCTCACTTGAAAATATCGACATCAAATGAGCAGCGCTCATCGGAAGAGAACAGATTATCATTCTCAAAATAGATAAGTTTTTTCTTTTCTTTCCTTCTTTTTTTTCATTTTGATCCCCATCACGTGGTTCACCAGTATAAATTACAGATTGGAACCGAACTCTACAGGAAATTGGCCCGAAGGCCTGAATTACATACTAAATGGACGGAATCGTCTGTGGCACACATGCCCCTTACATGTCCTGAGGACGTTTTTGATAATAGAAAGAAGAAAGAGTAACACTTACATCCAACAATAAGATGAAGTTGATAAGATTAAGCTTGAAAACTAAATAACGTAGGAATAACATTATACAAGGACCTAATCTAGTAAACCCTCCAGGAGATATACCCCCAAGTGAGTAAAAATAAGCCCCCCCCCCCTCCTGCCCACAACTAAGATTAATTAAAACATTGTACTAAACAATTCCCAGCACGAGGAGGAATAAATAAGTTACGAATAGGAAGGTATGTGCATACATAGAGGCATGCTTGGACTGCATTTTGCAGTTGGAACTATACAAATTCTGGTTGATTTTAGAAACAGGATATGTGGTATACGTTTCCTTATGCAAGTACGCGCTTTTATTGATGAGCCTGACATTGTAATTCCTAATTGCACATTGTCGTCCAATTTCTCCTGCAAGGAATTTACGTCCGTGAAAATGTTTTAGAGTGCGAATACTTTCCATCAAATCTGAGCTTCGTGAAAGGAACGCAACTCAAGACCTATTTTTTTGTGTTCCAAGTCCATAATTCACTCTGATTACTTTCCGCTAAACCCCATCCAGATGTAGTGCGTACATGAGCCCAAGAGGCACGGCGCACAGGTTGCAATAAATTGCGATTACAGCTAGGGTAAAGTATTAAAGTTGCCAGTGGCAATTGCCACTGTGACGAGATGTTGCCTACCTGCCGATTGAAGGGGTTCCTATTTTTGAGCTCTATCGCGCAATAAAATAGAGATGAGTTGCAATTTTGTTTCATTACAAACTACCTATCTAATCGGCATACATTGACCAAGGGATGTAAAAATATTGCGATGGCAATAAACCTGCAACTTTTTTTTCGATGCTTCGTATCAATCTTACACCAAGTAAAAAGAAGAGGGAAAAAAATACCCAAATCCGGAACAGAAATTTCCAAAAGGTAATGACATTAGAAAGACATTCTTTAATTGAAAGAATTGGTTTTTTCAGTGCTTACCCCATCTAAAAATTTTAGAAGCCATTCAATCAGGGCTAATCTGAAGTGTCATCTACAATTTTGAGGGCCCCTAGCGAAAATATTACCTTGCGGTGAGCTAACCATCACCTTGCGGCAAGGTGTCGGCCTTGCCACCCTCTTCGAGCCCTATCCGAGCCCTCGCCGGGTCAGTTCGTGGAACTTAACGACGGGGAATAATTATGCATGGCAACGTTGGAGACGAAAATCAAGCCCAACAAGGGGTATTTCCCGATGCTGTGTCGCCTTTTTCGCGCCCTGCGTCTGGATTTGGGTCTACAGTGTTGTCATACGGTTTTATACCCGGTCGTCGAGTTCCTTGAACTGGCTCGGCGAGGGCTCGGAGAGGATGGCAAGGCCGATACCTTGCCGCAAGGTGATGGTTAGATCACCGCAAGGTAATATTTACTTTAGGGGGGCCATAAAGTTTTTTGATGGTGGAAAAAAAATTGCGAGGAGTAGGTATATGGTTGCAACAAAAATCCAGGCATTGACAATTTTTTAAACGCTATACGGTTAGCGAAGTGTCCCTTGGCTCGTCGCTTCCTTGACGTACCTACGTAACTTCTTTTTGGTTTAAACCAGGGTTAACATAACTCCATACTTCCCAGGGTTCACTTGCGAATACAGATTAGCCCTTACGTCAAAAGAGCAGCGATCTGTATAATTGTAGACGGCGATGTCTGATTTAAGCGCATAGCACCAGATTATGGAGCACTGGTTTTATTATCTATCACTTCAGACGACAAGTTGATTCATGTAGATTATCTTTACTCTGTAAAAATATTCTTACGACAAATTTCTAACATTTGACCAGATAACATCAGTGCTTACTTCGATCCGATGAGGCGCTTCAATAAAGGAGGACCACTTGTCAACTCGGAGTTCTACTCGGGTTGGATAACACACTGGACCGAGAATTTCAGTACAGTGAATACGAGTGAGTTTATCCAATCCATGAACCAGCTTTTGAAACTGAACGTCTCCTTCAATATTTACCTGATTCATGGAGGGACTAATTTTGGCTTCAAAGCAGGTATGCAAACTACCACTGATCATAAGTTATGAGGGTATTTTGGTTCAAAATTGGATTGAAATATTTTTTCGGACAAGTTAGGGGTTTTCACCGCTCCAGTGGACAATAGGCTCAATGGGTTTCTAGGTACTGCAGAGGAGGATAAAATAATTTTCTAGGGTTGAAGGTGGTTCCCGCACAAAAGGTTTAGTCCTCTCTAAAAAATTAGACCGCAGTGAAAACCGATATTTTGCACTTTCTTGGTAACAATAGCATGTCTTCTACCTAGGCAAGAAATCTGAAATGTGTATCTTAAAAAAAAAAAAAAAAAAAAAAAAAAAAAAAAAAAAAAAAAGAAGATCTCTATGAATATGGAGGGGATTTTCTTCATATAGCATAGGAAACTAGTCAGGTGAACAATTGGGGTTTTGCAAAGAGCCAAGTACTAAACCTATACCTGTACTAATACTGAGGCGAACGTCTTGCAAAACACCTTAATAAATTCATCAGAATCAATATTGTGTCTCCGGTCATTTTGAAACTGCATCTTTGCTGACTCAGAGTCTGAGTGCAATTTGATCCTAAAATTTTTGGGGGCAAGTAAGTGGCGTTTAACTAGCCAATAAAAACATGAGAGAATTGAACTCTTTTGAGTACATCGTTCTTCATCTTCAAAACCACTTGACTTTGGACCGATTGATTTGCCACAACGTTTGCTTGTTTACACTCTTGTCATTGAACAGCAGATTTTTGAAGTTACATAAAAGGGTCATTCCACGTCAACGCAACCAAGGTCGGAACCCGACCCCCTCCGATTTGGCTGAAAATTGGTATACGGGGTCTTTACATCATTCTAAGAAACTAATTTGAAGGGTTTTCCCATCCGACGCCCCGTTCGCGAGATATCGACCCCCAAAGATGGGGTGAATTTTAGTGATATTCAAAAACGCCCGTTTTAGCGATTCTCATTTTCTCGACTTCCCTCTCTTTGACTCTCCATAGCGAGACTCTGTATCAATCCATCATACTTTGAAAGAGTGTTTCTAGACCAATTTTTCATGTAGATTCTGAATATGCCATCAAAATTGAGCTAAAAATTATTTAAACGGCCGTAATTTAGAGTTTTTTAAAATTTACGATTTTTTCGCCATTCAATGTTCAAACTGAATTATCTAAAAAACAGTCTCTCCGATTTTCGATTTTTTTTTTATACTTCAAGCTTAGGATATATACTTTCGGTTGATATACTTTTTTCAATTGCCATCGGACGGTTAAGGGCCTAAAAAAATTCAAATAGGCCAAAAAAGGCTAAAAATTGGTAAAAAAGGACGATTTTTCACATGTTAATCCAAATATTTCGATAATGAACTCTTCAATTATCGATATTTTTTCCCACTTTACCCTCTAACATGTATAAAATCAGACTATCAACGCTTTCCATACATGCACCGATCGATTAACGGCCTGATGGAAACCGGAAACCGACCGAAAATCCTCGAAATTGACGCAAAAAGACGATTTTTCACACCGTAACCGATACATTCCATGGATTGTAACTGCAATTTCCAATTTTCTCGATCTATTTCAACCTTAAGGTGTATACTTTCGAGTAATAAACCCTTACTATAACGTGCATCGATGGGGCACGGATCCAAACGGAAGTGAAAACCGGCCGGAAATGCTAAAAAATGACGGGAAAAGGCGATTTATTGCATAGTCAGGGGAGCATGTGTTCGAAAATTACGTCCCGTTTGCACGTTTGTGATGCAAGTTTACTCTCTTCATTTTGGTCCCTAGAATGAGAAAATCTTTGGTGGACTCTCCAATTTTGATGCCAAGGCCCCAAAAACAAGATGGCGGCCAAAATGGACGCTGAAATTGAAATTTTGGCAAAACGGCACAAAACGTCAAGAGAGGTGTCGATTCTCATGTTTTTTGGATCGTAGATTCCAGAAAAATTGTCATACAGACCCCTCGACCCACGGAAATGCCCAAAATCCAAGATGGCGGCCGATTTTGGCTCTTTAGCGGCTAAAACGTCAAATGCGGAGCAAAGAGAGGAGTAAACACACTAGATATCTGTTTTCGAGGTCACAGATTCCAAAAAAATAGGAGAAAAAAATATTTCATGCCAAATGGTGCTGATTTGGACCATGCAAAGGCCGAACTCGGCAGTCATTTTGATTAGTGTGTTCAGGAACACTCTAATCGAAATAATTTTCCGGGTCAGTTTCTATAATTAGCATTATTGGTTTTTTTTTAAGGTACCCCTGCAGAATATGGGTAAATTTGTTCTCAAATACACAATAAAACTATTCCGATGAGTTTTGACCCACTAAATCTGAAAATTGCGTTTATTCTTCCGGATTACCCCTCAATTTTCCGGAAAACTAACCAGGATAATGACCATTATTTCGGGCGGAATCGGCTTTTCCAGAGAATGGAGATGTTGCACGAAAGAGGGATTTGCGATTTGACCATTGATTCTTATGTAAAAATTCGCGAGAAACACGATGGTGCCACTGGTTTTCTCTGAAATCATCTCCCAAGCTCAAAAAAAGCTCTCAAAGTGAGTCCAAAATGGAGGGGATATCCCATCCTACCCTGAGAGTCCATCTCTACATCAAAACAAACCCTCCATGCAAAGATAGGGAGCAAATACATTAGCAGGGTTGCCGTGTTTTCAGTTTTGGAGTCCCCAAATAAAGTGGTAGCCCTGTCAATGTATTTGCTCCCTAGAGTCCCTTTATACTGAGAGTCAAGACAATGTGAATCCATTTCTGATTGGTTCCCGTATTTTAGGCCTCCACAGTGTCACAAACGGAATAAAGATTACAGTTTCACCGATTACAAAGATTATAATCTGGAATGGACCGGGGAATTACGGGTTCGGCAAGGAACAAACGGAATGAGGGAAGGAACGAAGAAAGGAATTCGAGAATGGGCCGATCAAAGATTACGAAAAACGTTCAATTTCTGTAATCTTTATTCCCGTTTGTGACTCCATGAGGGGTGTTGTCTTGACTCTCAGTATAAAGGGACTCTATTGCTCCCTATCTTTGCATGGAGAGTTTGTTTTGATGTAGAGGTGGACTCTCAGGGTAGGGCGGGATATCCCCTCCATTTTGACCTAAACTTGAGAGCTTTTTTTGAGCTTGGGAGTTGCTTTCAGAGAAAACCAGTGGCACCATCGTGTTTTTCGCGAACTTTTACGTAAGAATCGACGGTCAAATCGCAAAACCCTCACAAATGCAACATCTCCATTGTAGGGTGATGGAAAAAAACGGAGGTTTCCGGATTCAGCCCCTCAAAATACGTAGGAATCACCTTATCTCATCGGGGAGACATGGTTGTAATTTTTTTGCTTGTTAAACAGTGCCATTGCCGGGGAGTACCTGATACTCCCAATTTCGATAATAATTAATATATTACACATACATACAAAGCCGCTTTTATAGCGATCTCTGGCGCTCTGCGACACCTTACCGCCTAAGTTCCCGATCCTCCTAAGGCCTTTCAGGGAGTTCACATACCCTCATTTTTCTAAAACCCTGTGTCGCCACCCTTTCACTGGGCATCCCCTTTGTCTCCTCCCAGGAGGAACCCAATCAAGCATCTTTTACGGCAGTCCTTCGTTCGTCATTCTATTGACATCGCCAAACCAGTCAAGCTGTCTGATCATGCTGTCGAATACGATGTCATTTTCGACTCCCATGATCTGACGCACTCTTTCATTGCGGACCCGATCGCTTCTAAAAATTCCTACAGCGACCTCCTCCAGAAATCCATTTCCGTTGCTCTTAGCATCCCCTGTGTCCGTTCCTTCAGCTGCCAAACTTCACTGTCATATGTAAGAATACTTTGGTCTTCGCAATTGAAAATTTTCCTCTTGTTCTCTTTGGAAATCTACGGATCCCGGAGGATTCCATTGAATATAGCTGTAGCCTTCCTTGCTAAGATGTTTCTTTCCTTCATCCCTTTATCCGTTCTTCCATCCTGGGTCAACAGAACCCCCAAGGACCTATAGTGCGCCTTTGATCTGCTGCCCATCCTCCAACTCAATGCTATGTTGATCACCAATAGTTTTATTGCGTGAACATATTTACCTATATTACGGCTCTGCTCCGCATTTGACGTTTTAGCCGCTAAAGAGCCAAAATCGGCCGCCATCTTGGATTTTGGGCATTTCCGTGGGTCGAGGGGTCTGTATGACAATTTTTCTGGAATCTACGATCCAAAAAACATGAGAATCGACACCTCTCTTGACGTTTTGTGCCGTTTTGCCAAAATTTCAATTTCAGCGTCCATTTTGGCCGCCATCTTGTTTTTGGGGCCTTGGCATCAAAATTGGAGAGTCCACCAAAGATTTTCTCATTCTAGGGACCAAAATGAAGAGAGTAAACTTGCATCACAAACGTGCAAACGGGACGTAATTTTCGAACACATGCTCCCCTGACTATGCAATAAATCGCCTTTTCCCGTCATTTTTTAGCATTTCCGGCCGGTTTTCACTTCCGTTTGGATCCGTGCCCCATCGATGCACGTTATAGTAAGGGTTTATTACTCGAAAGTATACACCTTAAGGTTGAAATAGATCGAGAAAATTGGAAATTGCAGTTACAATCCATGGAATGTATCGGTTACGGTGTGAAAAATCGTCTTTTTGCGTCAATTTCGAGGATTTTCGGTCGGTTTCCGGTTTCCATCAGGCCGTTAATCGATCGGTGCATGTATGGAAAGCGTTGATAGTCTGATTTTATACATGTTAGAGGGTAAAGTGGGAAAAAATATCGATAATTGAAGAGTTCATTATCGAAATATTTGGATTAACATGTGAAAAATCGTCCTTTTTTACCAATTTTTAGCCTTTTTTGGCCTATTTGAATTTTTTTAGGCCCTTAACCGTCCGATGGCAATTGAAAAAAGTATATCAACCGAAAGTATATATCCTAAGCTTGAAGTATAAAAAAAAAATCGAAAATCGGAGAGACTGTTTTTTAGATAATTCAGTTTGAACATTGAATGGCGAAAAAATCGTAAATTTTAAAAAACTCTAAATTACGGCCGTTTAAATAATTTTTAGCTCAATTTTGATGGCATATTCAGAATCTACATGAAAAATTGGTCTAGAAACACTCTTTCAAAGTATGATGGATTGATACAGAGTCTCGCTATGGAGAGTCAAAGAGAGGGAAGTCGAGAAAATGAGAATCGCTAAAACGGGCGTTTTTGAATATCACTAAAATTCACCCCATCTTTGGGGGTCGATATCTCGCGAACGGGGCGTCGGATGGGAAAACCCTTCAAATTAGTTTCTTAGAATGATGTAAAGACCCCGTATACCAATTTTCAGCCAAATCGGAGGGGGTCGGGTTCCGACCTTGGTTGCGTTGACGTGGAATGACCCAAAACCTAAGTAAACTTGACAGCTTGTAGAATCGTCTATCTTCAGAAAAATCTAGTGGTTCTGTCAAACTGCACGCTATATCATACTTATTGAAGAAAAAAGGAAAAAAGAAGAAAACGGGCATTCTGGAGCAGCACCTCAAGCAGTGGCGATTCTTGAAAGTTGGCAACACTGTTGGTTCCCATTTAAATCCATTGAAAATATCGATTTTGGGTGAAGCTAATTGCCTCACCAAGATTCGATTGTTGTAAATTTATTTATATGTAGGAAAAACAGCGTTGCCAACCTTCCAGAATCGTCACTGATCTCAAGTGGGGCATGAGAGAAACACAGAAACGTCTTATTGTTATCATTCCAACCTTCTTCCAGGCAGTTACTACTCTCAACTTCCATTGAGACGTGAAAGGTACTATTATGATCAAGTGACTAACAGTGACATCCTGGGATTGGGTTCATTTTGCTTGTACATGAAGAAGAGACAAATCTAAGGTTGACGTATTTTTTTTTAGCCGCCACCTCCCAACCGTTCTCGAGATATCGATTTTTAAAGTTACGATTTTTGCACGTTTCCGCGCGGAGTTCCGGCGAGTCAACTGAGCGCCGGCAAGCTGCACGAAGCGCGTTTCCTATCAGCGCTGCAGACCGGCCGTCCTTATCAACTAGTTCCGTGGCCGAGTGGTAGAGTGTTCGCCTACCGTTCCAACGATCGCGGGTTCGAGTCCCGCTTCGTGCCGTAGCTTTTAGGGTACGCCGCAATGCGTTTTTACAAGTTTTCTTTATTTTTATCACACACCAAGGGGTCCGCCCCCTGGCCGCTACGCGGCCCAACCCCCGGGGCGAAAAGGCCCGCTTCGCGGCAAGCGAAATCATCGAAATCGACCGTTGACGGTTGCAAATTCAGAGTAAGGAAAAAGTCATTAAGAATATTGTGTGGTGGGAAATTTTTATTTGAAACATCATTTTATCATTCAATTAAAATTATTTACCCAGTAACCGTCAACGGTCGATTTCGATGATTTCGCTTGCCGCGAAGCGGGCCTTTTCGCCCCGGGGGTTGGGCCGCGTAGCGGCCAGGGGGCGGACCCCTTGGTGTGTGATAAAAATAAAGAAAACTTGTAAAAACGCATTGCGGCGTTCCCTAAAAGCTACGGCACGAAGCGGGACTCGAACTCGCAACGGTAGGTGTAGAAGGCGAACACTCTACCACTCGGCCACAGAATTGTTGATAAAGACGGCCGGTCTGCAGCGCTGATAGGAAACGCGCTTCGTGCAGCTTGCCGGCGCTCAGTTGACTCGCCGGAACTCCGCGCGGAAACGTGCAAAAATCGTAACTTTAAAAATCGATATCTCGAGAACGGTTGGGAGGTGGCGGCTAAAAAAAAATACTCAACCTTAGATTTGTCTCTTCTTCATGTACAAGCAAAATGAACCCAATCCCAGGATGTCACTTCGTAGACTCCCCTTGTAAGACTGAATGGTTTATTGGTTTTATATGAATTTCAGGTGCTAACACTGACCCCTATCGGGCTACTACAACGTCTTATGATTATGATGCACCTATTACGGAGGCTGGGGACCTTACGGCGAAATACTATGCCATACGAGACACACTGAAAGAAGTAATGACATTTTGGTAATTATTTAGATATAACGTAGTACTGAAGGATGGTTGTGCAACTATTCTGTAGTAATACTGTGGGAAATTGAAGAGGATTTAGGAAACTAAACCTGTTTTGGAGGACGAGGCCAATAACCTAAGGAGCACTTTTCAAGGGAAAAAACGCGATACTTTGAAACTAAGGTGCCATTTTTCTACGATTTTTTGGCGATAAAATCGCTTGAATGATCAAACTGCTACTTAGGTTGCGACTTCCTCTCTTTCGCTAGAGCAAGTTTTTGAAATCAAATAATCTTTCTCCCTCCCCCCCTCCATACCTAGTACCTCCATCGCCGAGTTCAAAAGGATCGCGAGCAAACAGGGACCGAGAAAGTAGCACAGGCCACGTCCGCCATCTTAGATTTTGTAATTTGGAAAATTTGACTAAAAATTCGTGTTTCCCCGTCTAAAACTACACTTGCAGACCAAAGTTCACAAAATTTGGACGAATAGGAGCCAGGATAGCAATTTAGGTTACGTCCACCATTTTGGATTTTTCAAAATTTGACTAAAAATTCGTGTATCCCGTCGAAAAATACCTGTGCGTACCAAATTTCACAAAATTCGAACGAACAGGAGCCAGGAAAGCACTTAAGGCCACGTCCGCTATCCTGGATTTTTCAAAATTTGACTAAAAATTCGAGTTTCCTGTCATTAAATACCGCATTATATCGGGCTTCACAAAATCGAACGAACAGGCGCTGAAATAGTAGTAAGCATCGTCCACGATCTGAAATTTTGATAATTTGACCTAAAACAAGTGATATCCAAAATCCAAGCTCAGATTCGAATTCCTCGTTAAAAATCGATGAAATCACATGTATCATACGGTAGCATAGCGTGATGGAGTGAGGCTTAACGTAGGCATGCTGATACTAAAATATCAGTCCAACTTGGCAACATGGGTGAGCACTGAGTGGGTCAGCTGATGAGTAAGAAGAATATTTCTCTTCTCGGAAATTCTGCGGCGAAACCGAACACCAAGCGCCGGCGCCCGGGCGGATTCCTCGAAGCTGGCGGCACGGCGGCATTTAGATAAGAGGGTTGAATTCCTTCATGATACATTCTTCTTCCTCCTTACCTAGCTGACTTCCTGACCTATATTAGACTGATATGTTCTTAGAAGCCTTTCCTTCGTGCTATACTAACGTGTAATACATGAACTTGCATCGATTTTTCACGAGGAATCCGAATCTGAGCTTAGACTTTGGATATCTTGCGTTTTACTTTATTTAAAACTAGCGCAACCGTCCAACTGATAAGTTTCTCTCAGCCCGAGCGGCAACACTGAAAAGTGGATATTCGACATTCCTCAAACGCCGGATGGACTGGAAATTTTAAGAATGATGAGTAAATATGGCAACGGATCAAAACTTGACAATGCCGCAAAGTGCAGGTTACGATAGCGTAAAGTTATGACGGTGTAGAATTTTAATCCCAAAATAAGGCTCCGAGAAAAAAGCGTGGATGTAGACTAAAATAGGTAGCCCTTTTTTTTGTAGACCTCCCGTCCGTAAACCACTTAACTGTTACTGTTTAGATATCTCTTTTTTTCCAATTAAATACCTTCCGCATTCGCTCTCTCCATTTTCCTATTTTAAAGAAAGAACATTGCTGTACTGACAATGAGTGTGCAAAACTCCCAGGTAATGACAGGTCAAAGAACGTTAACTTCGCGAGTTTGAATAATTGTACTTAATACAGTGCGATCAGAAACGCATATTAGCACCTACGAGACTCCAGGAGTACTTCACGTACTGCGCCAAGCAGTGCTGTCGGCAGGAGACGCATTTTAGCGCCTACGAGACCCCAGGAATACTTCACGCATTGCGCGTAAACCACGGCGCGCGCTTTAATCGTTGAGAATTCAGAATTTCTCCGTTCTCGGACGCATCCCCCCCCCCCCCCCCCCCGGGTTAACGCCATTTCCGTCCAGTGAATCTGCAATCCGCGGATGGGAGGATCGCGGAGATTTTGCACCCCTGAATGCTGCCGTGCTTGGAAGAACGCCGTATGAGCCTTCAGACGTTGCCAAATTCCCTCCGATAAAAAACGAAATTACTTGGAAAATTGTGAATATTGTTTTCTCAAATTTTCAGACAATTCTGTACACAATTTATTCCAGAATATTTGCGAATTTGAAGGAAAAATATGCATAAATTTCCTCAAAAATTAGCAATTTATTGACGGAAATTTGGCAACTCTCGAATGTTCATACGGCGTTCTTCTTTAGCACGGCAGAATGGTACCTGTTTCCAAAAGTGAGTTTGATATACGCGATTCGCAAAGTGGGTCATAGCAGATATCAAGCTGATTTTTAGCTGATGGATAGTAGCTCAGGCGGGGCGGAATATTCAATATTTTACCCTCCGTGTTAATTTTCATTTCCTCATTTAAAAATAACGTCTTCCAGTAATATTCCCCTACCCCCCTTCCTAACCCATAGGCGGATTCAAGATCCCACCCTTCACTGGAAAGAGAGGAAGGAAAAGAAAAGGAAGAAGGGAACATGGGAAAGAAGAACGAAAGACGCTTACATTTGGTAATTGCGCATGACGAAATTGACTGAAAGTGCATATTAGATGCTTCAAAAATTTTCTAGGGGACGTCCGGAGACCTCCCCCCCTTCCTGGGCCCTCCTACGTTTCAAGCATTGCTTGCTTCCTCCAAACGGTTTTCGACCCCTCTCCCCAAAAATTAACTGAAATTACGCTCCTCCTTGGCAATCCCTTGTACTCATAATCTCTCTCGTTATTAAAGGTCAAGTCCTGCGGCCTGATTGTTGAAATTTTTTGTTTGTCGGGACGACATAGATGACATGGGTTAAAAGGCGGAGCGTGATTGGCGGCCATGTCTAATCGCTGCTTTGTCGTGCCTTTGTCAGGTGGAATGGACGACATACTGTCGGAAACTTAAGAGGTGCCGTTAGTTTGTCGTAAGTTCAACCCGACATATGCACGACAAAGCAGCAATAAGACATAGCCGACCAATCACGCTCCGCCTTTTAACCTATGTCATCTGTGTCGTCCCGACAAACAAAAAATTTCAACAATCAGGCTGTGACAAACTTTCTTGATACCCATCAAAATTCAGATACAGTGCGCTTTTGGCTTTCAGGAACTCATGTTAAATACTTTCGATCTCAAGCTTTTATGGATTTAAGTTCGCAGATCCCTACAATTTAGACTTCGGCGAGACACACCACAAGGCGCCGACTAACTCAACGAAGAAAAAATACGGCCGGATCAAATTGTCCTCGATAGCTTCGATTTTTGAGGCGCCCAATATCTGGGACAAAGGGCCACTTTATGAAGAAAACCCGCTGAATTTTGAAACTTTAGGAACTTACACTGGCTTTGTGCTTTACGAGACGGAAATCCCGGACGAACTGCCGGACCCTCCAGTCTTGTCACTTCCCAAGTTCCGAGACAGAGCTACTGTGTACGTAGACGAGGTAAGCTGGGAAGATACGTGGAATCAGCAACAAATCCATTCAATGTCTAAATGGACTACATTTTGCGATTTGGAGCTTTAGATTCTAGCCCGGTTTAGAAAAAATGTATGTGCCATTAGTTTCCCTATGCACATAAGTGTTTTTCCAGAAGAGCCAGAATTTATAGTTCCGAATTGCAAAATGCAGTCCAAATGAGAGAGCCTTATTCGATTTTCACCTTGATTCCGAAAAACTCAAAACTGATTCATTGATGCCATAGATCGTACTCGATACATCAAAAGGGTGAGGTTGTGACGATGTCGATTGGTTCAAAACATAAACATACCCTCAAAAGTCAATTGAGTAATCTGACGAAACGGGTTTTTTGAGATAGATTTTTGATTCGTATGAGTACTAATTGGTCAAGAGTGATGAAATTGCTACGAACTTTCTCATTTTGAGCTTTTCTGACAAATATCCTAAAAATCTGGTTTGAGGTCATGTTCTATTGTTTTGAGGTGATTCGATGGACGCCATATTTTGCGTCAGAACGGCATGCCGCATCAATCGGTTCCATTTTTTTCAGCCACTCGTCATTTTTCTCGAATTTTGAGATCGCAATTCTGTTGTCAGGAGACTAAAGCACTCACTTACCAATTTTAACAAAGAAATTCAACCTAATAAAGGCGTTGTTTTTTTAGAAAGAAAACATCGCATTCGATACTGATATCGAAACTGCACTCGAATGCGAGGTTTTCTCTCTAAAAAAACTACGCCTTTATTACGTTGAATTTCTTTGTTAAAATTGGTGAGTGAGTGCTTTACAACAGAATTGCGATCTTAAAATTCGAGAAAAATCGAGAAAATTCGACGAGTAGCTGAAAAAATGGAACCAATTGACGCGGTATATCGCATGCCGTTCTGACACAAAATATGGCGTCCATCGATTCACCTTAAAGGACTATCGAATACGATCCGTTAGGTGGAGAAATACGTTTTAAGATTACTTGATCACAAACAACTCCGCCCTGCTGAGGAAGAACACCATATGAGCATTCGAGAAATGCCAAATTTTCGCAAATAAAATGCTAATCTTGGAGGAAAGTTATGAACATTTTTCCTTGAAATTCTCAGATATTGTAGATCAAATCGTGAATGAAATTCGGTAAAAATGTTGGAGGAAAAATATCTACAAGTTTTCCAGAAAATTTTAATTTAATCGAGGAATTTTTGGCAAAATCTAAAGCCGTACACGGTGTTTTTCCCAAACCACAGCTGAACGCTTGATGGTATCTAACCTAACCGGAGTTGAGATGCTCTGTGATGGGCAGTTCATAAAGCGCTAATCATATAAAGTTTGACGAATTCAACCCGAATCATCATGAGGGGCTGGAAGGACAATAAGGCACATAAGTGCAGGTTTTGCTATTTCGAGAAATACGTGTTTGAAGTTTCGGAATTATACATAGTTCCTAGCGGTGGAAAGAAAGTTCAAACTGACTTTTGGATGCATAAAAATTGGAATTTGGGAGAAATTTTTTTCACAGAATAAGCACTATACCTACTTAGTTTTACTTAAAATCATTAATATCTACATTTTTTCAAGAACTGCACTTATGCGCCTTGTCCTTCAAGCCCCTCCATTCGGGTGGGACTTATTTTTTTAAATCGGGTTACTCAAAACCAAATCTTGCACGGTCTTAAATGGTTCTATGAAATAAAATAACACGGTAGCCAAAAGGATTTTGAAAAAAAAAATTTAACCTGGCCCGCACAGAGCATAAAGATTGTTATTTTTCAGATTTTTTTGGCATTTTAGCCGTATTTTTTTTTATATGTTAGTTAGTGGCTGGGATTTGACGCTACCACATTTTTTCTGTTGCTAAAACTAAGCAAAATACTGCCTTAAAACATTTCATAATTTTTTTTAGATTATATAGGTACAGTAAGTACCGATCCTCACAAAATGTTGAGGTAGAGAGCATTTAATAAAACATCATTCAAGATGAGAAATTATGCTTGTTACCATTTAAAACTCAAAATATTCCACAGACTATACTTGGTATTTGAATTTGGTATCTTCTCTCAAATTTCAGGAGCCTAGAGCCATCCTGGACAGAATGGAACAAATTTCGACTACCCCATTGTGGACATACGATGGGAAAAAACTGAGCATTTTGGTTGAAAATCAAGCATACGTTAACTATGATTCTGAGTTGCAGGGGGATTTTAAGGTACATCCCCACCTTTATTCATAAAAATATCTGGTTCGATGGTGCTGTGTGTACATTCCATTGTTTTCTGAATAACACCTTTATAAACTTCTTTGCGGAATTTTATACAATATCTTTAAGATACAATGAAAATATGCATTCTTGATAAAATCGTCACCTTCCAGGCAAAGTATCACAAGCGCCATGCGACGTTTAAAAATTTCCGCCGCCATTTTATTTCTTTACTGAGAAATTGTTTGTTGAATCTGTTTGGAAATTTCACTAAATTTTATCGGCAGCACAAAGAAAATGCAGTGAAATTTTCGGACAGCTTCGTTGAACAATTTCTCTGTAAAAAAATAAAATGGCGGCGGAAATTTTTAAACGTCGCATGGCGCTTGTGATACTTTGCCTGGAAGGTGACGAAATGATGATGCAAGACGTAAAAAGAAAAAAAAAACTCAGAACTTCCATCAGAGATAAAAATAATCACTTGCAATCTTATTCTATTGTATGACAAATTGTTAACACGGATATTTTAGGGGACGACAAAATCCCTGATGCGATTTTAAGTCATTTGAAAAATATTTTCTCAGAGAGCGTTCAGCAAGCGGTTGGACATTGAGTTGCAAAACGACTCACAGTGGAGCGAGTTAATGGAAAAGGTCGGACAAAATTTGGAAACTTTAAACGCTCATAACTCCGTTTATACAAAACTTTGAGGTTCTAGAGGTGGTTCCATTGGTTTCCTCGTGAAATTTCCTTCTGGAGCCACCCCTAAAAAGTCAAAATGTGACGGAATAAACATCAAAATTTGCAGTTTTATTTAAAAATTGCAAGTCCGACCTCTCCGATTGACTCAATCCACTGTGCGACGGTGAAACTACCGACCACGTGCCTCGGTTGGCAACGTTGCAGTCTTCCTGTCTTACCAGCGGGCCGATTATTGAAATTGATAGACAAAGCTATAGACAAAGAAGACATAGGGGGTATAAAACAATCCTATTGGTTGAAATGGGTGGCTCTCATAGACTAAGGGGGAAAATGATAGACTAACTGTCGGGTCTCTCGTGGGTTGCCGTTAGTTAGTCTATTACCTACCTCCTTTGTCCAATGCAACCACTCGCTTCCACCAATAGGATCTCTCCATATCTCTTTTGTCTCCTTTGTCGATAGCTTTGTCTATCAATTTCAATAATCGGCCCGCTGAGGCGTGGCGTGCTTTGCGATATAACGATTGATCCGTCATTTAAACCTATGGAAAAGGATCGATAAACAGGGTTTTCGCAGCGAACACGTTAATAATCGATTTTTTACCATAGCTACAAACGAGGAAATATCGATAATCGATCATTCACACCACGCCACTGAGTCTTACCCTTAAATCCTAACTGGAAAACTGCTCAATGGCAATGCTTGAAAACTCCCTTGATTTCTTTTCTCTGCGCGAAGAAAACTTTGTGAAAACTTCAATGAACGATATTGATTTTTTCTCGGTCAAAAAAATAAAACGGGAGCGGAGTTTTTTATAACACAGCGAACCAGATACGTGGTCTGGTGGTTCCACCGTCGAAAAGCTTTTCAGCTTCAAGTGGATGAGTTAAAAATTATATTTTCGGTTGCTTCAGGGTCTACTTTCGATTCCCACGCTGGGTGGTAAACAACTCTTGGGCTGGAACATGACAACGATTAGTTTATCGGACATACGACTGCTTTATGATATGCAGCCTTCTAGAGTGACTGTGGAGCCTCCAGCCTTCTACGAGGCAAATTTTTACCTGCCAGGAGAAAACGGATCTCAACCTGCGGACACTTTTCTGGATCCGAGTGGTTGGGGAAAAGTAAGTGCTTTCAGGGAGGAACTTCAAATATATACCAGCTGCAGTTTCCGGATAGCTTTCTCATCAATTGAATAATGATAACCTATGTTTTTAAACTAAGGGGCTATGCTATATACGCCCTGGCCGCATGGGCCGGTTTGCGAGCCCGTAAGTTAATCTAAATATAGCGCGCTCATGTAGGACAATCTTCCATCGATAGTCGCAAAAATCATGAAACGGCTCGAGAGGTCTTTAAAACAGACTTTGTTACAACATTTATAATGTTTAAACGGGAGACTGGATCTGCTGCACGCAAGAGGTACAGCCAATTGAACATTTTCTCGGAGGGTAAAAAAGTCTGAAGTCCACTGCTTAGCGCGCAATCTGCGTAATTGGACTATATTTTGCGATTAGGAACTATAAATTCCGTCCCGGTTTAAAACAACGTATGTGCCGTTACTTTCCCTATGCACACAAAAGTTTTTTCAGAGGAGCCAGAATTTATAGGTCCAAATTGCAAAATGCAGTCCAATTAATAACACGCTTTTTCTTTGCCGCGTATGCGGGCAATTTTTTTTGGTGGTCGGCAGTCAGGTTTGCCCGGAGAGAGACCTACCCTAAATGGACTGTATTTTGCAATTTGGAGCCATCAATTCTGGCTCATCTGAAAAAACACTTATGTGCATAGGAAACTAATGGCACATACGTTGTTTTTAAACCGGGCCGGAATTTATAGTTCCTTATTGCAAAATGTAGTCCAAATAAACAAACAATGTCGCGAACCGTGATAAACTCTCTTTGCGTCAGATTTTATTTGATTCAAAGCTAATGTTTTTGCAAAATAAAGAAAGAAAAGGGAAAGTAACGCTTAAAAACGATTGAAATCATACAATAGAAAAAGTTGGTGACATTGTTTGTTTAGTTAAGTTATTTTTTTTACTCTTTTGCCTATGCAAACCTGGTCGGCGGTGACTGCCAGTGAGGGGATCTGCCCCCAGACACGGGGAACTTGAGCAAGCGTGTTAACAACTACGCAGATTGCAGAAGGAATGGATTTCAGACTTTTTTGACGTGCCCAACGTGATATTCGTGCGATTTCACCCTCAAAGAATATATTTATTCTTCCTACCGCAGAAGGAATGGATTTCGGACTTTTTTGACGTGCCCAACGTAATATTCGTGCGATTTCACCCTCAAAGAATATATTTATTCTTCCTACTGCAGAAGGAATGGATTTCAGACTTTTTTGACGTGATATTCGTGCGATTTCACTCTCAAAGAATATATTTATTCGGTTGTATCTCTCGCACGCAACAGACCCATTTACAACTTTGACTCATAAAATGAAAAAAATCAGGGTCATATTTGCGGGCTCATGTATAGGCACTGTCACTCATCGATAGTCCCAAAAATCTATAAAATCGGTCCGAGAAATCTTCAGAACGAACCGTGACAAAAAATGGACATTTACATTTTATAAATAGTAGAATTCTAACTTTATCTCGTAAATTAGACGAACCTGGGTCATATCATAGAGAAAAAAAAGGAGGTGTTTGCATCTTGAGGTTTGTTTACCCTGTGACGTAGGTCGGTACAACCTGGCCAGCGAAATTCGGAATTCGAAATACGAAAAACGGTCGACCATAATGTCCGATTTTTTTTCTTAAATCAACTCATGATATAATTTCAAGCACTTTCTATACAATGACCTTTTTCCATAAATTACACCATTTCCAAGAAAATCGATGATAAACGTCGCTGTACCGACCTACGTCATCAAAAAAAATTCCAAGATGCCCGAAATGCAAACACCTCCTTTTCTCTCTCTATGGGGTCATATACATACTTTGTAATGCATCAAATAAAGTGAAATGAAAAGGAAGAGTTTCTGAGAAGACCTTAGGCAGTCACAACTTGTGATATTTGCAGATGGCTACTTTGCGATCCATTATAAATTTTGCACCATTATGATCTGATAATAAATGCTCGGTAATTTTGCAGGGGATCGTCTTCCTAAATGGATTCAACTTAGGACGTTACTGGCCCAAAGCTGGACCACAAGTTACTCTGTACGTTCCAGGGTGTTACCTGAAGGCGCCACCAGGGTTGAACAAATTAATCGTCTTTGAACAAGAACAAATTCCGGTTAACTTGGAGATGAGGTTTTTGGATACTCCCAAGTTCAAGAGACCTTCTGAATACTATACAGCGTTTTATCTTAAAGACGAACAAAAAGATCATAATGGTTCAGATGTACCTGCCTTTGTGGGCTAGCATGTTTGAAAGTTGTGATACGTGTTTGGACGTAATTTTGTTAAATATACATGTTTTGAAGGTCCGTTATCTAAGAAAAACTTATCATTTCTTCTTTAAAAAAAAAAAAAAAAAAAAAAAAAAAAAAAAAAAAAAAAACAGAAAAAACCACCTCCGAACAATGTGTTGATGAACTAAACTGCCTTGCTAAGGAAAAACGTCGTAAGTGCATTCGGTCGTTGCCATAGTTCCTCTCTAGAAATATTTAATTTTGAAGAAGGTAATGATGATTTTTCCACGGAATATCAAGACTCTTTGCATCAAATTACGAACGAATTGTCCTGAGAAATCGGAAGACGGATATTTCCAAATTTTTCTGTAAACGTACGTTTTGTCGAAGGAAATTTGGCAACGGCTGAAGGCGCATACGCCGTTCTTCCTTAGAGCGAAACTAAGGCAAGAGGTGTGCCTCGAATTACATCTGCATGCTACGAAAAAGAAATTCGACATTTCTCGGAAAAGTAACCTTCTTTTTTCGGTCGTGAACTTTACGGAAAATTGTACTCATGATTTGATCTGGATAAGTCAAGGAAAAATTTTCAAATTAGGTAATTAATCAATAATTTTTAACTGCCAAAAATGTCACCCAAATAACCACACGGTTTACGATACGAGTGTGCACTGTGAAGAAATGTGCTGTTGGGCGTGATACCACTATTCGAACTCCTAGGAGCTCGGTGTGCCTATTCAATTTATTGAAGGCGTTTTTTTTATGTTCCGCCGCTTCAGAATAAACTATGAACTATATCGTGGTAACAAGCAGATTCTCATTTGAAATTGTTTCTTCTTCAACAATGAGATTCTGGCATAATATGTCAAAACGGCCGTGCTAAGGAAACGCGCCGCACAGATCGAGTAAATTAGAGAGGTCGGACAAAACATTTTTGACTAAAACTGTAAATATTGATGTTTATTTCGTCACATATTAAACAAGGAGTGTCTTGAGAAGAAAATTGTACGAGAAAACCAATGAAACCACTTCCAGAACCTCAATATTTTGTATAAACAGAGTTATAAGCGTTTAAAGTTTCCAAATTTTGTCCGACCTCTCCTACGGACTCGATCCATTGTGCGCCGTGTGAGTATTCGAATGTTGCCAAATTTCCTCTAAAAATACTTTAGCAGGAAGTTATAAATATATGCCTCAGAATTTTCCGACACTTACATCAAATTACGGACTGATGCATATTGGCTTGGCAGTTTTAAAAAAAGGGGTTTTCCCGTACGATGAGCTCCAACCGACAATTCTTACTTAGTTTATTTACTAAGTGCAAGCTATTTGTGAACCTGCCAAAATTCAGATTATTTTGTTTGAGGTCTTTCAGAAAAACGTTGTTATTTTCAATAAATGGAAACCATAATCAAAATCGTGGATTGAGGGGATAAGGCAGGAAATGAGCGGATGCAATCTGCCGGAGGAGCTCTGGCAGGATCGCTATGAGTGGCGGTTGGGTATCACAGAGCGCACAGAGGCGCTATAAGAATGACTTGCTAGCAGTAGTAGAAGTAGTAATAAAAGTTTCGTATTATTTATTTACATTATACATTCAAATAATGACAATATTTACGATGGCAGTCAGTTAGATGACACAGTAAACAAAGAAACAGGCTGTTCATAAACTTTGTAACGCTTGCCGGATTCTTCGACTCCCATTCGTAGCCCTTGTGTGACGTAGGTCGTAATTCTTTCACACGTACAAACAAAATGGCGAGATTCCCCCCCCCCCCGGGGGAGCAAAACGTAATTTATGAACAGCCCTGAAGTTGTCACAACAGGAAAACATGATACATATACAATAACAATAAATTGACATATGAAACATACATACAGATGGAAGGCTTGGTGGCGGCAAATATGAACTGTTCATATTCATTCGCTGCCTCCGATCACATTTTTCAAATTTCAATGACTAGAGGTTGTGCTCGTGCTCTGTGGGAGAGATTTATTTATTTGTATCATTGGTACAAAATATGATCATCATAAACAGGAAATACAAAAGGCAGCTGTGAGGCACGCTCCTATGAGACCCGGCGTAGCACCCGTGCTACACATGTAGTCATCTTATGGCGGCGAATAGCGGACATGCACTCTTTTTGACCTTGAACGTAAAAATGACATTGAACGTAAAGTTGACCTTGAGCTTTCGTACTACTATGAAAAGTATGAATGACCAAGTATGTTGATTAAGCAAATCCGACGCAGTGTTGGCAAAAAAAAAATCCTAAAAATTTTGAATCATTTTGTTTTCTGAATAAATCAAGAAAGTAAGTCAGAAAATGAAAATTTGCATAATGCAGGGTGTCTAGCAAATTTTTCTTTTCATTCTCCCTGACTTTCAAGGTTTTCCCTGACCTATTGAATTTTCTTTCTCCCTGACTTTTCATGACCTTTTACCAAGATTTGCTTTCAGTCTGTACGATGTTTTCCACCCTTCAAAGCGATGGATTACAATTCAAGAATAAAACCTTTCTGCGGTCTTTGGGTGTCATGGTGTCAACGGAGACTCTCGTAAAAAAGATTCTTTTCTTTCTTCCAATATTGCATCAACTTGATCTTTGCTTACTTCAAAAAACTTTATAGACATTTGCAACTTCGGGAATTAAATAAATAGAGGAAGAAATAGTTCACTTCCGGAGGTGTCGCGGACGCTAAAGGAGGCGTCGCGGACGCTAAAGGAGGCGTCGTGGACACTTCAAAAGGCGTCGCGGACACTCCCACAGGCGTCGCGGACGCCTAAAACTTGTCGCGGACGCTTCCACAGGCGTCGCGGACACATCCAGAGGTGTCGTGGACGCTTAAGAAGGCGTCGCGGACGCCTTAAAGTTGTCGTGGACGCTTCCACAGGTGTCGCGAACACTTCCAGAGGTGTCGCGGATGCTTTAAGCTACGCAACTTGAGGCGCGTCTGTCCGCGGCGTCCTGGACGCCGCGGAGAGACGCCGATAAACCTGTCTAATGATTTTGCGCGGAGACGGCACCTTAGCGGCGGAGAGACGCTGCGGAAAACGCCGATGGAGGACGCTCCGATCTGTCGCCAACAGATTGGAGCGGAGACACCGACAAATTCCGCTCAGTCCGCTGCTTTTCCTACATATTTTCGAATGTGTTCAGTTCGACAAACCCGCGAATCGAACACAAAAGCCGTGAATTGATCGACAAAATCCGTGAATCGTTCGACGAAAGCCGTGAATCGATCGACAAAAGCCATGAATCGATCGACAAACCTGTGAGTCGATCGAATTACGTCGATCGGTTCACGTTTTGGTTTTTCGATCGATTCATGTCGATTGACTTGATACCGGTTTTTTTTTTTAATTAATTGTCAATCATTTCTCGTCGATCGATTCACGTTTTTTTCCGATCGATTCACGTTTTTTTCCGATCGATTCACGTTTTTTTCTGATCGATTCACGTTTTTTTCTGATCGATTCACGTTTTTTTCTGATCGATTCACGGTTTTTTCCGATCGATTCATGTCGATCGAATCGACACCGCTTGTTTAATAATTTGTCCATCGAATCGGTGTCGATCGATTCACGTTTTTATTTTTCGGTCGATTCTTGTCGATCGAATCCACACCCTCCTAAAAAAAAAGCGCCTCCAGCCATTTTCGCGGCTCAAAGCATACTGTCCGATCAACGAAAATTCGAGAAATTGACAGCGGACAGAGCGGAAAAAATCCACAAATTCCGCTCCTAAGGTGCCGTGCTCCGAAATGTGAGCGTCCTCTCGCCCTCGACTCGGTAGCAGCATTTTCCGCCGGCGTCCAGGACGCCGCGGACAGACGCGCCTTAAGTTGCGTAAGGCGTCATGGACGCTTCAAAAGTCGTCGCGGACACTACCAGAGGCGTCCTGGACGCTTGGAAGGCGTCGTGAACGCTTTAAAAAGGCGTCGCGGACACTTTCAGAGGTGTCGTGGACGCTTAAGGAGGCGTCACGGACGCCTTAAAGTTGTCGCGGACGCTTGCACAGGCGTCGCTGACACTCCCAAAGGTGTCGCAGACGCTGAAGGAGGCGTCGCGGACGCTTTAAAGGCGTCGTGGACGCTTCAAAAGGCGTCGGGGGCACTTCCAGAGGTGTCGCGGACGCTAAAGGAGGCGTCGCGGACGCAACACAGCGATAGAGAGAGGGAGCACCACTAGTCAGCACCATAGAATAAAGAGACTACGCTATGTAGTCTCTTTATTTACGTCAGCACTAACGGTTCAGATGGCACCTCAGACCAGGAGAGAGCGCTGCACGGCTAAGTATCGAAGCGCCGTGAAGTTATTCAAAAAATCGCGATCTTCGACGGGAGTTCGCTTCTCTCCCGGTTCTGCATTTTTCTTCCCTGACTTCCCCTGACTTCTCCCGGACCAATTTCATCTCCCTGACTTTCCCTGACTTTCCCGGTTTTCCCGGTCGCTAGACACCCTGTAATGGTCAATGAAAAATTCCAAAAATCTCGAATTGGTAACGCAGAGAAGACCTTAACAGGAGCTTTGAATCTCGTTAAAGAACTAAGTTATAACCTGTCACATTTTAATAATGGTTTCCAGGAAGAAATTAATGACAATTTCCAAAATTTTTCGAAAAAAATTCCAAAGATTGAGACATGAAAATATTTTAGAGCTACAAATTTCCTCACTCATATTTTTCATCGTAGAAATGCAAAATACGTTTTTTAACTTTCATGTAGCTATTCAAGCAGCTATTGAAAATAAATTATCTCCATTTTTATTTCCCCCGAATGTTTTATTAAACATTTTAAATAGTATAAAAACTAGCGTAAGAAAACCTTCAGAAATCATTATACCAGCGAATGATAACACGCTATACGAATACTTCTCACTAACAAAAGCAAGAGTTCAATTTATAAAGAAAAATCTCGTTATAGATATTTTATTTCCTATCTCAGATTCTGGAGATAATTTCGAAATGTATGAAGTTATTCCCGTCCCTCAGCCAATGACGAATGCGTCAAATTACTTTATAAAATGGGAACTGGAACCGTATCTTTTAGTAGACATAAATAGACGATTTCACATAGCGATGAGCGAATCCCAGAGTTTGAGTTGCAAAGGCAATAATTTGGTCATTTGTAACGTACGATTGCCAATACATACAACAAATGATCAACTATGTGAGTTCGCATTATTTATGAATGAATCAGTTACATCATGTAAACTATCAGTGCAAATTTTGAAACATTGAAGTACTGATAAAGTGACCGTTAGACGGAAGTTATGTAATGTTCGTCGGTTATCGAAGCTAGAGATTATACAATCGGAAGAGTCGGAGGGATAATGCAATCCCCGGAACGCGAGCCCTTCTACGTGCAAACGCGGCTCAGGGGCTCTGGCGCTTACGTGTACATCCGACGCGTGACGCGACTAGCTTTAGCCTTTCGGTCTGTTTGTCGCCTTTTCTATTTCGCCCTTCCGTTTGAAACGGTCATTTTGCCTTTGGGCCTCTAATCCTCAGCCCTTATTTCGCGGCGCGGCCCGGGAGAAGCTTTGAATTTCTTCGGGATTCAGAGTTTTCCTCGAGCAGCGCCGCGAATATTTTCTCACGCAAGCGGCGGAAACATGGGAGGTGGGACGTCGGCGGAGCAGGTCAAGCGGATGCATTGCAGCCGCTTGCCTTGCATTTTCATGCGTTTTGAGAAAACTGCTCAAGAACCACGTTTCCATCGGTTTCCGGCAGACACGCCAAGCTGCCAAATCGGTCAGTGGCCCGCTCTGTTCCGGAGAGAATCTCTGAGAATTTTGCGGGACTCTGATGAATTTGGCTGCGGCCCAAGACACTGTCTGTCCGGCGATTCTTGGAAAGCGTGGTTTGGAGTCTGAATTTTTGCTGCTTCAGAATTTTCCCGAACATTTTCCCGTGGGAACCGACGCTTCCCTGGCATCTCTGACCCAGGGTAGCGTCTAAACATCATTTCTGAAGTCAGTCGTGTTTTTTCGGGCGCAGGGGTGAGTGTAAGAGGCAGTGGCCCAGTCTCACCCGGTTTTCAGGAAAGTGCGATTCAGTCGTTCGGAGGTTTGAGTGTTGCGGAGATTCGTTGGTGATTTCGTCCTTTTCGAGTGGGCTTTATTATAAAGTTTCGGATTTGTGTTAAAAACTTATTGCTATCGTGTCGCAGAATCGTAAGGGGTAAAACCCAACTTAGCCGTCAGTCGTGACGGACTATAATTACTTATACTCTAGTGTTGTGATTTCCTATGTGTATGTGCAAATAAAATTTGAGTGGCCCCACAATTAATTTCTGTTTGACCTTTCGTTAATCTTTCCTCGGAACTCCCTGCACCTGATAAGCGGCCGGAGCCAAACGAAAGTTGTGCTTAAAAGAAAGTCCTTCAGGCCAGGTTTGATGATATTAAACCCCAATTTTCTATGAAATTCCGTTCTTGAGTTCACCCTTTGTAGTTTGGAGTAGTCAAGGACTCCAAAATCAAAAACCTTGACTGGTGGAAATTTCGCCCCCAAAAACATCTGCTGGTCACTCCCGGGTCGGTTAGCCTAGAGAGTGAAGAGCGTTTCAGAAATGAAGTAAACAATGAGGAAACGGAGGAAGAAGAGGAAGATGAGAGGGTACAAGATTGGCGGATTCCGCAGAGGGTGAGACCACGGAGAAGAGAGGGAGGAGTGGCAGCGAGAAGAAATGAAGAACACGAACGACATGAAGAACCCGTAAGGAATAATAGCTTGGAGGCGCTGTCCGTCGTTGCTCTATCGGAGAGGATCGAAGCAATCAAGTTAGCTTTGCCTGAACATTAATGGGCTGTAGCACGACACGAAAGACATGAAGAACTCGTAAGAAATAATAGCTTGGAGGCGCTGTCCGTCGTTGCTCTATTGGAGAGGATCGAAGCAATCAAGTTAGCTTTGCCTGAACATTAATGGGCTGTATCACGACACGAAAGACATGAAGAACTCGTAAGGAATAATAGCTTGGAGGCGCTGTCCGTCGTTGCACTATCGGAGAGGATCGAAGCAATTAAGTTGACGTTGCCTGAACATTAATGGGCTGTAGCACGACACGAAAGACATGAAGAACCCGTAAGGAATAATAGCTTGGAGGCGCTGTCCGTCGTTGCTCTATTGGAGAGGATCGAAGCAATCAAGTTAGCTTTGCCTGAACATTAATGGGCTGTAGCACGGCACGAAAGACATGAAGAACTCGTAAGGAATAATAGCTTGGAGGCGCTGTCCGTCGTTGCACTATCGGAGAGGATCGAAGCAATTAAGTTGACGTTGCCTGAACATTAATGGGCTGTAGCACGACACGAAAGACATGAAGAACCCGTAAGGAATAATAGCTTGGAGGCGCTGTCCGTCGTTGCTCTATTGGAGAGGATCGAAGCAATCAAGTTAGCTTTGCCTGAACATTAATGGGCTGTAGCACGGCACGAAAGACATGAAGAACTCGTAAGGAATAATAGCTTGGAGGCGCTGTCCGTCGTTGCACTATCGGAGAGGATCGAAGCAATTAAGTTGACGTTGCCTGAACATTAATGGGCTGTAGCACGACACGAAAGACATGAAGAACCCGTAAGGAATAATAGCTTGGAGGCGCTGTCCGTCGTTGCTCTATTGGAGAGGATCGAAGCAATCAAGTTAGCTTTGCCTGAACATTAATGGGCTGTAGCACGACACGAAAGACATGAAGAACCCGTAAGGAATAATAGCTTGGAGGCGCTGTCCGTCGTTGCTCTATTGGAGAGGATCGAAGCAATCAAGTTAGCTTTGCCTGAACATTAATGGGCTGTAGCACGACACGAAAGACATGAAGAACCCGTAAGGAATAATAGCTTGGAGGCGCTGTCCGTCGTTGCACTATCGGAGAGGATCGAAGCAATTAAGTTGACGTTGCCTGAACATTTATGGGCTGTAGCACGACTGAACCCGGGAGGAGGGACCATCTTAGACATAAGTTAGGTTGCTCCCCCTAGTTCGGTTCTAATATCCTCCCTTTCTGGGCTCTTCAGGATGGTGCCTGGTAGGGGGTGGACGTCTGTCTTGGTCTGAACCCCTAAGGGGGTTCAGGGCGGGCTGGATGTCCAAGCCCCGATCGGCATCAGCTGATGGAGCCTTGAAGAGGGAGGAGTTCTTGAGTTTAAATTGTTATAACCTAAAGTTGTTGCTAAAGTAAGTGCTGTATTTGCCTTGTGGTCTCTTGTTCCATCCAAAAAGAAAAGTTTTGTTCCATCCCAAAAGTGAGTATTCTCTCTCCTGCGGTTCCTATAAGGTTCCTGAATCCCAATATTCTTCAAAAAGATTAGTTGAAGTTCTTCATTCGCTTGGCTTTTGCAGCTCTCACAAAGAAGTAGGCAAATTTGAAGCATCTTCTATGATGCGTGACCCTTTGGGAATAAATCCAAGTGCTTTTTCACAGTTACATTTTGAGTATGAACGGAAAATTAAATTTGGGTCCCTTAGGTATAGACATGCAGTGATCTCACGACTCAACAAAAAGATTTCTATCAAAAAACGAGTCAAACAAAACTGCTAGTGCCCCTGTTCACGCCAATAACTGGCGTCCGGCCTATCAGCCCTCCCGCCGCCTTTCCGTTCCCATACCGTCAGATGGGGCCGGCGGTGAGGCTGATGTCGGCGTTCTTCGGGGTGCCGCCGGGTGGCGTCGCGCGCGATGCGGCGTCCGACGACATTCTCCGCCTAGATTCCTCTGATCTGGATGAGGAGGTGGATTGAGGCGGTGGCCCGGCCCCTGGATGTCCCCGTTTTCGCTCTGTTCTCTTGTAATCCGATTCCAGATACGCGACAACGTGCCAGCATCCTCCACGGTGAAGAAATTTATCCAGAGAGGTACGGGGCCCGCAAGAGTCACCCAAGACTGACCAGTGAGTGACGGCGTCTTTGTGGCGCCCCCAAATCAGCTAGACAGCCAAGGGCTACGTTGCCTGGTCTGAGACAAAAGCCGCAACAAGTTGCAACGCCATGTCGCAGCATCCCTCTCCCTGACCTGGATCGACCAATGTGCCAACTTTGGGGGTCGGCCGACGAAAGTGGCGCAAGGAAGGCGAGGACGAGTCGTGGAGGCCCCCGAAAACAGAGGCCAGGGCACTCTCGCAGCGACTCGAGAGCGAGATACGACGATTTTCCCAGATCTGCGGAGCTTAAGATCTACGGAGCATCCCCAACTTTTCGCGTTCGTTTCTGAGTCGGTTTCATCTCCAACTCCCCTCCCATCGTCTAAAGGCCTGAAGGGCAATGCCATCGATCTCTCCTTGTATATGAATACTAAATGTGTATACATAGAGCGACACATTAGCTTTGAAATTAATAGAATGTATCAGGACTTAGTGTACCAGCGATGCAAGATTGAGGCAAAAACCATCCAAAATTTGCTGACTCTTTCTCTAATATCACCAGAAGAGTTTGCTTATGCCCTTATGGAAGAGAGTGGATAAATGCCATCGATCTCTCCTTGTATATGAATACTAAATGTGTATACATAGAGCGACACATTGGCTTTGAAATTAATAGAATGTATCAGGACTTAGTGTACCAGCGATGCAAGATTGAGGCAAAAACCATCCAAAATTTGCTGACTCTTTCTCTAATATCACCAGAAGAGTTTGCTCATGCCCTTATGGAAGAGAGTGGATAAATGCCATCGATCTCTCCTTGTATATGAATACTAAATGTGTATACATAGAGCGACACATTGGCTTTGAAATTAATAGAATGTATCAGGACTTAGTGTACCAGCGATGCAAGATTGAGGCAAAAACCATCCAAAATTTGCTGACTCTTTCTCTAATATCACCAGAAGAGTTTGCTTATGCCCTTATGGAAGAGAGTGGATAAATGCCATCGATCTCTCCTTGTATATGAATACTAAATGTGTATACATAGAGCGACACATTGGCTTTGAAATTAATAGAATGTATCAGGACTTAGTGTACCAGCGATGCAAGATTGAGGCAAAAACCATCCAAAATTTGCTGACTCTTTCTCTAATATCACCAGAAGAGTTTGCTCATGCCCTTATGGAAGAGAGTGGATAAATGCCATCGATCTCTCCTTGTATATGAATACTAAATGTGTATACATAGAGCGACACATTGGCTTTGAAATTAATAGAATGTATCAGGACTTAGTGTACCAGCGATGCAAGATTGAGGCAAAAACCATCCAAAATTTGCTGACTCTTTCTCTAATATCACCAGAAGAGTTTGCTTATGCCCTTATGGAAGAGAGTGGATAAATGCCATCGATCTCTCCTTGTATATGAATACTAAATGTGTATACATAGAGCGACACATTGGCTTTGAAATTAATAGAATGTATCAGGACTTAGTGTACCAGCGATGCAAGATTGAGGCAAAAACCATCCAAAATTTGCTGACTCTTTCTCTAATATCACCAGAAGAGTTTGCTTATGCCCTTATGGAAGAGAGTGGATAAATGCCATCGATCTCTCCTTGTATATGAATACTAAATGTGTATACATAGAGCGACACATTGGCTTTGAAATTAATAGAATGTATCAGGACTTAGTGTACCAGCGATGCAAGATTGAGGCAAAAACCATCCAAAATTTGCTGACTCTTTCTCTAATATCACCAGAAGAGTTTGCTTATGCCCTTATGGAAGAGAGTGGATAAATGCCATCGATCTCTCCTTGTATATGAATACTAAATGTGTATACATAGAGCGACACATTGGCTTTGAAATTAATAGAATGTATCAGGACTTAGTGTACCAGCGATGCAAGATTGAGGCAAAAACCATCCAAAATTTGCTGACTCTTTCTCTAATATCACCAGAAGAATTTGCTCATGCCCTTATGGAAGAGAGTGGATAAATGCCATCGATCTCTCCTTGTATATGAATACTAAATGTGTATACATAGAGCGACACATTGGCTTTGAAATTAATAGAATGTATCAGGACTTAGTGTACCAGCGATGCAAGATTGAGGCAAAAACCATCCAAAATTTGCTGACTCTTTCTCTGATATCACCAGAAGAGTTTGCTTATGCCCTTATGGAAGAGAGTGGATAAATGCCATCGATCTCTCCTTGTATATGAATACTAAATGTGTATACATAGAGCGACACATTGGCTTTGAAATTAATAGAATGTATCAGGACTTAGTGTACCAGCGATGCAAGATTGAGGCAAAAACCATCCAAAATTTGCTGACTCTTTCTCTAATATCACCAGAAGAGTTTGCTCATGCCCTTATGGAAGAGAGTGGATAAATGCCATCGATCTCTCCTTGTATATGAATACTAAATGTGTATACATAGAGCGACACATTGGCTTTGAAATTAATAGAATGTATCAGGACTTAGTGTACCAGCGATGCAAGATTGAGGCAAAAACCATCCAAAATTTGCTGACTCTTTCTCTAATATCACCAGAAGAGTTTGCTTATGCCCTTATGGAAGAGAGTGGATAAATGCCATCGATCTCTCCTTGTATATGAATACTAAATGTGTATACATAGAGCGACACATTGGCTTTGAAATTAATAGAATGTATCAGGACTTAGTGTACCAGCGATGCAAGATTGAGGCAAAAACCATCCAAAATTTGCTGACTCTTTCTCTAATATCACCAGAAGAGTTTGCTCATGCCCTTATGGAAGAGAGTGGATAAATGCCATCGATCTCTCCTTGTATATGAATACTAAATGTGTATACATAGAGCGACACATTGGCTTTGAAATTAATAGAATGTATCAGGACTTAGTGTACCAGCGATGCAAGATTGAGGCAAAAACCATCCAAAATTTGCTGACTCTTTCTCTAATATCACCAGAAGAGTTTGCTTATGCCCTTATGGAAGAGAGTGGATAAATGCCATCGATCTCTCCTTGTATATGAATACTAAATGTGTATACATAGAGCGACACATTGGCTTTGAAATTAATAGAATGTATCAGGACTTAGTGTACCAGCGATGCAAGATTGAGGCAAAAACCATCCAAAATTTGCTGACTCTTTCTCTAATATCACCAGAAGAGTTTGCTTATGCCCTTATGGAAGAGAGTGGATAAATGCCATCGATCTCTCCTTGTATATGAATACTAAATGTGTATACATAGAGCGACACATTGGCTTTGAAATTAATAGAATGTATCAGGACTTAGTGTACCAGCGATGCAAGATTGAGGCAAAAACCATCCAAAATTTGCTGACTCTTTCTCTAATATCACCAGAAGAGTTTGCTCATGCCCTTATGGAAGAGAGTGGATAAATGCCATCGATCTCTCCTTGTATATGAATACTAAATGTGTATACATAGAGCGACACATTGGCTTTGAAATTAATAGAATGTATCAGGACTTAGTGTACCAGCGATGCAAGATTGAGGCAAAAACCATCCAAAATTTGCTGACTCTTTCTCTAATATCACCAGAAGAGTTTGCTTATGCCCTTATGGAAGAGAGTGGATAAATGCCATCGATCTCTCCTTGTATATGAATACTAAATGTGTATACATAGAGCGACACATTGGCTTTGAAATTAATAGAATGTATCAGGACTTAGTGTACCAGCGATGCAAGATTGAGGCAAAAACCATCCAAAATTTGCTGACTCTTTCTCTAATATCACCAGAAGAGTTTGCTCATGCCCTTATGGAAGAGAGTGGATAAATGCCATCGATCTCTCCTTGTATATGAATACTAAATGTGTATACATAGAGCGACACATTGGCTTTGAAATTAATAGAATGTATCAGGACTTAGTGTACCAGCGATGCAAGATTGAGGCAAAAACCATCCAAAATTTGCTGACTCTTTCTCTAATATCACCAGAAGAGTTTGCTTATGCCCTTATGGAAGAGAGTGGATAAATGCCATCGATCTCTCCTTGTATATGAATACTAAATGTGTATACATAGAGCGACACATTGGCTTTGAAATTAATAGAATGTATCAGGACTTAGTGTACCAGCGATGCAAGATTGAGGCAAAAACCATCCAAAATTTGCTGACTCTTTCTCTAATATCACCAGAAGAGTTTGCTTATGCCCTTATGGAAGAGAGTGGATAAATGCCATCGATCTCTCCTTGTATATGAATACTAAATGTGTATACATAGAGCGACACATTGGCTTTGAAATTAATAGAATGTATCAGGACTTAGTGTACCAGCGATGCAAGATTGAGGCAAAAACCATCCAAAATTTGCTGACTCTTTCTCTAATATCACCAGAAGAGTTTGCTTATGCCCTTATGGAAGAGAGTGGATAAATGCCATCGATCTCTCCTTGTATATGAATACTAAATGTGTATACATAGAGCGACACATTGGCTTTGAAATTAATAGAATGTATCAGGACTTAGTGTACCAGCGATGCAAGATTGAGGCAAAAACCATCCAAAATTTGCTGACTCTTTCTCTAATATCACCAGAAGAGTTTGCTTATGCCCTTATGGAAGAGAGTGGATAAATTCCATCGATCTCTCCTTGTATATGAATACTAAATGTGTATACATAGAGCGACACATTGGCTTTGAAATTAATAGAATGTATCAGGACTTAGTGTACCAGCGATGCAAGATTGAGGCAAAAACCATCCAAAATTTGCTGACTCTTTCTCTAATATCACCAGAAGAGTTTGCTTATGCCCTTATGGAAGAGAGTGGATAAATTCCATCGATCTCTCCTTGTATATGAATACTAAATGTGTATACATAGAGCAACACATTGGCTTTGAAATTAATAGAGTGTATCAGGACTTAGTGTACCAGCGATGCAAGATTGAGGCAAAAACCATCCAAAATTTGCTGACTCTTTCTCTAATATCAGCAGAAGAGTATGCTCATGCCCTTATGGAAGAGAGTGGATAAATGCCATCGATCTCTCCTTGTATATGAATACTAAATGTGTATACATAGAGCGACACATTGGCTTTGAAATTAATAGAATGTATCAGGACTTAGTGTACCAGCGATGCAAGATTGAGGCAAAAACCATCCAAAATTTGCTGACTCTTTCTCTAATATCACCAGAAGAGTTTGCTTAAGCCCTTTTGGAAGAGAGTGGATATACTGCTGTTGTAAACGATGAGGTGGCTCATATCATAAAGTGCCAACCAATTCCGGCAGCGCTTAAAGAAAGCCTCGACAGGTGTTACAAGGAAATTCTTGTAACCTACGGAGCAAATCAGACTGGTTTCCTTTCTCCTAGAAATAGGGTCCAAGAACAATTATGAAACATACATTATTGTGTATGGCTGGAGAAAACGATGGAATTTGGAACGAATACGAAATGTATGCTGATGATGGTGAAGATGATATAGTAAGAGAAAGGTTTAACAAATTAAAGAGTTCGCTAAAAGAACTTAAATATTGTGCCCCCTTATCACAATTAATGCGCGATGAAATTGCGCAATATTCAAAACCGCGAACAACTTCAGAGTACGATTATATACATAGGTGCTATGCTAGAAATAAAAATTTAAAAAAAAAATACTGATCCCCTGAATTTATTTAAACAGGATAGCAGGAAATCTAGTCACCACAAAAGACTTGATTCTTCGACGAATCAAGTAAGGAGACCCACACGCCCCACTCCTCTTGGAAGATACAAAAAAGAGTAATATGGCTGAAGAGACGACCTCCAGAACACACCCGACTGGCGAAGATGATGCTCAAATCCACCAATACTTGAGTGCTCACAAAAAACCAGCTCATCCGGACTTTGTTGACTACAAAAAACGGTTGGATTCATTCAAGTTGTGGCTACCCGCACTCAATCAAACACCAGAGCAAATGGCTGCGTCAGGCTTTTTTTACGCAAATTTTCGGGACGTGGTGATTTGCTTTTCGTGTGGGATTTATCTCGGTGCATTCGAACGTTGTGACGTACCAATCATTGAACACGCGCGACACTCAAAAGACTGCTATTTTCTACAAACAGATATTGGTAGTGAGTGTAGAGAGAAAATATACTAGAAAGCTTAAAAGAAATCAAACCGTTACCGAAAATAAACAATGAAATAAAAAAAACGGAAAACGGAATGATTTGTGCAGTGTGTATGGACAAAGAAAGAAACATCGTTTTTTTCCCTTGTAAACATTTAGCTACTTGTACTGAGAGCACGATGACAGTACAAGACTGCGTAATTTGCCGAAAAAAATTGAACTGACTTCTAAAATGTATTTATCCTCGATTTATTAATCCTCTATGCATTTCATGCCATACTCACAGCCTCACCTTGCTTAGATACAGCTTGCGTGGGGCCTTTTTGGCTTAAAGGTTACAAAGAATCCGTGAAACATAATACTATTGACCTCATCACTGGAAATGCAGACATTTTCAATTGAGACATGGAGATGATTGTTGTCAAAAAGGTCAAATTTACTAGATATTGCTATGGTGGCCTTATTACCAGGATGTTGGAGGACTGCGATAGTGCTACTTTGTACTATTTAGCTACATTTAGCTACTTGTACTGAGTGCACGCTGTCAGTACAAGACCGCGTAATTTGCCGAAAAAAATTGAACTGACTTCTAAAATGTATTTATCCACGATTTATTAATCCTCTATGCATTTCATGCCATACCGTGAAACATAATACTATTGACCTCATCACTGGAAATGCAGACATTTTCAATGGAGACATGGAGATGATTGTTGTCAAAAAGGTCAAATTTACTAGATATTGCTATGGTGGCCTTATCACCAGGATGTTGGAGGACTGCGATAGTGGATATGAATATTCAGCAGAGACGAAAAGTGAGTTTAAGAACAAGAAATGTCTACTAACTGACATCCCATCTACCTGCTCTGGATGGACAGGAAAAGACTCTGATAACTGTAACAGTGTTCTGGCTCTGAGGGAAGTTTCCCAACAGGATTTTAAATGTGTCAATGAGATTCAACCAACCACTTTGCTCAGCTCACGGTTCAAAAATCGATCGACGCTTTTTTCAAGAGAGTTTGAATGATGATTATGTATTCTTGACCTGAATACACATGCATTGAATCTTTGAAAATTTGTCTGTGATTGTTTCGGTGTAATTTTCCACGAATTTTACACCGAGTCCGCTTTTAACGAATTTCCGGATAAAACGAAGTTGTTCTGGGAGCCATGAACTTTGTTATATATGAGCTCCACTGTACTTACTAATTTCAAGAAAAAATAATTGGGATGAAATTTAATGTAACCGCATCCTAAGTGGCAAAGGTAGCTATAGATAGACATAAAAGCGTAGAAATATTGCAATATTATGTTTGCCATGCATATTGCCTAAGCTCTCATTTGAAGGCACAGAAATCATTGCTATATTTTTACAATAAATTCTGATTTGTGGTTATGTCACCTGATGCCAATCTGCTGATTGCCAGGAGCGAAAATTATCAAAACAATGTTGCTACTAAGTATAGTGATGAATTCCTGTGTTTCTTTTCCTAACTTGTTTCCGCATCTCTGGCATGGATGCAGGAATGTAACACAAAAAGTTGATGAAACAACCATTTTCCCTAAGTTTAGTCTTCTCTGAATAGCTCCAACTCGATAATAACTGAAACTTTGAAAGTTTCAAAGCTTTTTTTATTCAGCTCTAAGAAAGGGTTCTAACAATACAATACTTTTCTAACTTGATTTATTTCATTTATGTAATTTATTGAATTCAATTCTTAATGCCACCAATGTTGTTCTTGACATTGCTAACTCCAAACTTGAGAGTTTTTACTATCTACTGTTGGAGGAGAGTCACTTGTTAAAGAAAAAACAGCCTCATCCTCTTGCGCATATGAAACTGGGCTAATAACTAGTTATGGTGAAAAAAAGAGTACCGTCTCTGTTTGTGAAGATGGGAAGAAAAATGAAGAGCAGGACAAAGTCTACAAGGTTCAGGTTGAATGTCTTTCTAATGACGTCAATCATTACCAATCACGCGAGGGTTTGAATTCTTCTTTTTTTACTACAGTAAAAGCTTGCTAAGTCGAACTATGATTAAGACGAAATACCGATTAAGTCGAAGTTTTTTTCGGTCCCTAGAGGCGTCCATAAGTTTGGTGGAGTATCGGTTAAGACGAATTGTCGCTTAAGTCGAATTTTTAGTCTGTCCCTACACAATTCGACTAAGCGAGCTTTCACTGTGCTTCAAATAGTCCACAAGGGCTAATCCTGCGCTTTTAGTCCCATCCCCCTCCGTCCCTACCAAGAAATCTCAGGCAACCATTGTTCGAGACCATCAAACTCGGGTTGCCTAGCCGGGAATTGAACCCGAGACCTCCCGATCATAGAGCTAGCACTACAACCACTACACCATAAGAGGCAGACTCTGAAATATGTGTTCCTGATCTTCTTGTGAAGCGTGCCTCCAAGCGTACCTCTGAGTATTCTTTGCATTCCACAAGCATGGCTACTTACATTTCTACACCACTTATTCATAATCAACAATTCAAACATGAATATCACAAAATTAAGTGCACACTTCAAATATGTGGAAATGTTTAATTCTTCCACCCATAACCATCAACCATGTGCAAGTAATGCTACATTTCCGAAACATCAAAAATCTTGTAGATCAAGATGTTTTAAACTAGAAATAGAAAAAATCCACAGTTTCATACATTGTGGGGTATGATGATACAGGTTGAGGAGAAAAACAATTAATGCTGGACTCAAACAAAATTCTTCAGGACCTGATATGTGCTGTTAAACTTGGTAAACTTCAGTTTCTGAACTGAAATTTGTAGAAATTCGAATTCTCAGTTTTGAAGATTTTGCTCAGCATGAATAGGTATCGTATGAATGATATGCCTAAAAATGAGCATTGTGTCAATGGCTAAGGACCAATACCGCTTAACTGGCAATTTTGGCATAAATGAGTTACCTACTTTGCCGCATTCTACAGTATAAAATAAGCAAGCTGAGGTTCATATTTTTTTCCAATTTTGCATGAGAGCGCTGCAATGACACATTAATGTATAAAAAAATTGCAAACCTAATCTCAAAGTTGCAAAAAATTCGAGGTTTTTTCTGCGTCCAGTGAAACCTTTAGTTTGTAGGTTAGCAGCACTATTTCTTAGCCATTGATATGAATATGTACTTTAAAGATATGATTTTCAGTATTAGAAAGCAAGTGTTTTGCTATTATGTAATTGTAACATTTCAAAGAGGTACTTGACAGCTTCTTTCTTTCCACCTGGATGGCAGCTGAGGATCTTGGGATGTCTCACGTCCATTACGGAGATGTATTAAGGTATTCAAAACAAGAAAACAAATGGATTGGAAATTTTGGCGTACATACTATCATGGTATCTGGTCCGATAACTCTTTGCACTTCTTTTTCAGCGTTTTGAGAGCTTCGATGAACAGTATATCAGGAGAAAGAGCTCCAGTGGATTCAACAGTGACTAAAAAGGACATAAAAGAAAACAAGTTACAGAAACTGCTGTTGCTTAGAAAAACTTAACAAAATCAATGGAGAAAATTATGAATAAAATGCAAGATCCTCAAGAGGTCCGATCTTATTATTTTTGCTTTCTTTTATGTTCTGGAAAAAAAACCAAACTTACAGAGAAAAAAACACATCAGAAATATGGACTCCTGGTCACAGATAAGGTGAAACATGTTTATGTCTCAGGCAAATTGTAAAATCAGACATTTTATCAAATGCCTAGACAAGTACATAGTCTAATGTTGACGGTTTACCAAGTCTTGTATGTTTTTGACGAAGACCTCTGGAGTTTTCAATGTAGTGATCCATTAAATCTACGAACTCCTCTAGAATTTTGCCCTCGAATGCTCCTCAAATATTTTAACTATCAACAATTTAGAAATTCTGTACGTATTTTATGAAATTCTGAAAATACCGCGATTAAAGCTCGTTTAGATACTAGAACCAATATAATTACTATCATATGATGCCACTTTTTACAATATTTTTTTCTTTCTGGATGATCGAATAATTATTTTGTATAAAATTAGCGACAGAATTAGAATTTCAATGTTAGTAAGAACACAATCATGACCATTTGCTTACGACA